>NC_069129.1:1651027-1980358 GCF_026914265.1 Mya arenaria
AATTGTGTTTTCGGTAACCGACAGCTGATTAAACTGGCAAGCAAATGGCATTGATTGCATATTGCTTGTGTTGGTCAAGATGAAAATGTTTGAAATGTTTTTGTGGTGTTTGTCACTAATGTGGCTGTATTTGTGTTGTTGACTGACTGGATATTTATGTGACTAATGATCTTCATTATCTGGTTGGCGGAACATTTTTATCAGAAAGTTTTTGTACAAGATGCTTTCTGGCACTATGATTCGTTAGCCATTTGTCTCCCAGAAGTCTTACAGCTTCATTATTGAGGTAAGTTTTTGTTGGCATTTAAACCGTTTTGTTTACAAACAATGCGGAGGGATATCTAGGTTGCGTGTGATTAGTCTAGCCAATAGAAATGTCTGATAGGTTATCTTACACATGTGTAAGATAAAAATATTTGTAATGGGTATATTACACAGAAAACAAGGGTAAGCATGTGATAAAAATGTATTGTGTTGTATGTGGAGTTTTATGTTACTGTTTCATTTTTTCTGGTTTGTCATTGTTTGTTTTGTTTTTAGCGTTTACCCTGTGTCATTAAACGGGGTTTATGTTTAAACTTTCGACTACTCTGCTTGTTTCTGTAGTTGTTCATATAAATATTGATCGCAAAAATGAATTTGTGGTAAATAGAACAGTTTCAATAGACGATTTTACGTGCAAAACTAACATTTGTCGTAACTGAATAGCATCAATGTATTTACATTCAGAAAAGTTCCCCCCGCAAATTTCTTTTGGTATACTCCACATTCCAAATAACAATCAGAATGTTGAGATTGCTTGAATTCAAGTATGCATATTAACATTTCTTTAATCCTCCGTAAACGTCGAAAATTAGAGCTGCTATGATTCTTTATTTATGTCAGAAATTAAGTCTTCTTATATGTTAAAAACATATATCATTATTTTGTTTTTCTAAATATAATATTAAAATGTTCTTGACGATGTAGTCATATATCTATGACTATAAATACCTATATGTATATATAGCAACTCAAAACAATAGTATTGTTTTCACAAATATCAAATATTAAAATTTCATTTGTTTGACAAAAAGAAAAACTCGAACGCTAAACAATCACAAACATGTTTTGTTTTTAGAGCGCTACGATGTTTTAAGCAATGCTCGTTGAACGTCAATCGGTGTGGAGTAAAAATAACCTAAACAGTAAAGTGTTCATGTACATTTAGTTCGAGAGCTCCTGTGGGGATATTGCAAGTTAAATGTAATGGACCCTACATTATTTAAATTGTTTGGTTTTAGAGTACGCGGACAATGGAAGCGGATAACCGACCGCGTTCCAAGGTGGTGCCGGCCTAAATGGTAGGTTCTATTCCAACGAATTTCTGCTTACAATTCAGAATCAATGTTGGTGTATTTGATCCTGAATATTTTCATTTTCCATTTTGTTAATTTGGAATGCAGTTTAATTCTATTTGTACGGGAACATGTGTTCATTTAAAAGTGCGAGTATAAAGCCACGTACCTGGCAGGATGCTAGCCTGAGAACACATGAAATAGTTCACATAGTTTCCACAGCCTACGCCCAGGGCGAATACTGCAATTAAACCTATCCAAGCTCGTGCCACCATGGTTATTTACTCATTGAAGTGATATATCAATGTAAACTGCTCAACGGAACACATATATCCTGTCTTTGTTATGATCAGGGTCGATCACCTGCTTAACCACTTTAAGTTAAACTCAATATATACAACCTGCGACTTAAGTAGATTGTTAGATGCTTATTTCATATCTAAATTATGCAAAGAGAATAAACTCCAGCGAAAGGTTAATATTATTATGTCTATTTGTAGTATTTATCAATTTTCGAATAGTAATTTGAAGACTTATAGGAACACAATTTCAATATAGTTAATTCATTTCAAACATCCCAAATTCTAAACCCAACATTGTTCTTCTTTTTTGCGACAATCAGGTTTACGACAGGGTTTAGTTGATGGGATGATAAAAACCTCACAGAGGTATTTAAAAATAGAAATACTTCGCACGAAAATGAATTAACATGAATATCGCAAAACATATACATAAATAATTAAACAATTTACTGATATTTCGTATAATGTCAGTATGTTCTTAAAACTATAGCATGTTATGGTCAAAAATACACATAAACATCTTTACAAAGATTATTAATAATAAAAGTATAAGTGCTTTTAACATTAAAGTTTGTTTTCGATAAGGTCAATGAAAATAATGCATTTCATAAATTATTAAGTTTTAAAATTATATAAATAAAAAGATATTTACATTTAGACAGTGACTTAAATTTCGAAATTACTAAAGGTGCTTTATGAATACTGGTCCAAAAGGGGAGGAAAATAGTCAAACAAGAGTAGACTGGATTTAAGGAGAGGAAATTAGTCAAACAAGAGTAGACTGGATTTAAGGAAGGAAATTAGTCAAACAAGAGTAGACTGGATTTAAGGGAAGGAAATTAGTCAAACAAGAGTAGACTGGATTTAAGGGAAGGAAATTAGTCAAACAAGAGTAGACTGGACTTAAGGGAAGGAAATTAGTCAAACAAGAGTAGACTGGATTTTTGGGAAGGAATTTAGTCAAACAAGAGTAGACTAGATTTTTGGGAAGGAAATTAGTCAAACAAGAGTAGACTGGATTTTTGGGAAGGAAATTAGACAAACAAAGGGAAAACTGGATTTTTGGGAAGGAATTTAGTCAAACAAGAGTAGACTGGATTTTTGGGAAGGAAATTAGTCAAACAAGAGTAGACTGGATTTTTGGGAAGGAAATTAGTCAAACAAGAGTAGACTGGATTTAAGGGAAGGAAATTAGTCAAACAAGAGTAGACTGGATTTAAGGGAAGGAAATTAGTCAAACAAGAGTAGACTGGATTTAAGGGAAGGAAATTAGTCAAACAAGAGTAGACTGGACTTAAGGGAAGGAAATTAGTCAAACAAGAGTAGACTGGATTTAAGGGAAGGAAATTAGTCAAACAAGAGTAGACTAGATTTTTGGGAAGGAAATTATTCAAACAAGAGTAGACTGGACTTAAGGGAAGGAAATTAGTCAAACAAGAGTAGACTAGATTTTTGGGAAGGAAATTAGTCAAACAAGAGTAGACTAAATTTTTATGGAAGGAAATTAGACAAACAAAGGGAAAACTGGATTTTTGGGAAGGAATTTAGTACAAGAGTAGACTGGATTTTTGGGAAGGAAATTAGTCAAACAAGAGTAGACTGGATTTTTGGGAAGGAAATTAGTCAAACAAGAGTAGACTGGATTTAAGGGAAGGAAATTAGTCAAACAAGAGTAGACTGGATTTAAGGGAAGGAAATTAGTCAAACAAGAGTAGACTGGATTTAAGGGAAGGAAATTAGTCAAACAAGAGTAGACTGGATTTTTGGTAATATATAATTTATAAATGAACATTATGCAAAATTAAAGTTAATAGCAAATAAGCCTTACACCAAGGAAATAATATATATAACTAATTTTATACATTGTATGGCTCCACCGCAACACCAACAACAAACACAAAGGAATGCACACGACATGATAATGATTTTTGAATGAACGCAACTCTAGGATAACTTTTAAAGCTGCAATCTCACATTCAAATTAAATAACATTCAAATTAAATGAAAGAAGTATTTTTTTTCTTGAATTTATTAAAATAAGATCATTATTTATTATTGATGAAAATAACTAATGACAATGGTAAAATATGTTCGAATGGACGACGTGAAATGTCGAGACACGCTATTAAAGTACATCCAATGTACTTACATACTAAATGTCTAAGACACATACGTACACTCGGTATTCTGACAAAAGAAGTTCCTCAAACATGCTGGCTAGTGTTCATTTAAGGGTTTATTCGTATATTTCGAGGGTTCATCTAGTATGAACGCTTAGCCGCGATTTTGCAAATCTATGAAGCAAACAGAAAATATTCAAAATCACGGCCGAGCGTTTATACTGTATGAACGATTGAGATATAAGAATCGATCCTTATATTTACATTAACCCCTTTGCATTACTTTATTTTCTGTGTTATTAATGATTTTGGTTGCAATTATGTTCGCATTTAACAAGAACATTATCGAGGTTTTTATTTTATTTGTATATTACATATACATGCCCAAGGTCTTTCTCCGCCTACTGAGGTCACGTCTATAATTTACAGTGTGTGTATATCACGTGATAAATTACGTCATATATGCTACGTCGGAAGGCAACATTTTGCTTAAAATGAAAGCTTAAATCAAAGATCACTTTTCTTTTACAACACCATTTTAAATGAAACAAAGGGCAGTCTATGCCGCTTAAAGAGCCCCGCCTTCGTTTTATTGCCGGAATTTGATAAGGTGATTAGTTTCATCAAACACTTCTGTACCGGACCGCACTATGATGTGATGATCGTTGGGGCCAGCGAGTAGAACCAATGACAATACCATCAGTAAACAACAAAGAACAAAGTCAACTGCCCAATGGTCTGTCGATTTATTTGTGTGGTAAATACTGAAAATACAAAAAATGATATCTACTAAAAAACACATTCTCAACAATATTTCTGGCTTTTACACATATTGAATTAAAATAGTTTTACATAAAAAACCAAAAAATCCAAAATACAAGAAAGGACCAAAAATTAAAGGCCTACGGACGAAATTGACCAAGGTACGAACATGTTTAAGTACGAATTAACACAAAAATTAAAATAACAAAATATGGGCTAGAAGAGCCTTTGCTTTCAAAATAAAGTGGCCAAACTATCAAAGAACATGAATAATTATTATATACTGCAAAAACTTACACCATGCATCCCATGGAGCCGAATATAAAGGAACGAAAGATTTATCATTCAGCCACCATTTACAGTACGTCAGCAATGAAAAAGCGGGAGACAGAGCAGCGGAAAGTTAAACAATTACCCAAAAGTTTGAGCGCAAAGATCAATGAAAATACTATCAAGAGTTACCTCCCACTAGCGGACACAACACTCCCCACCTGATATCGAAGATATCACTTAAGCAACTAACAATAATTTTCCTCAAAAATGTACCATAAAGTTAACCTGGACTTGAAAAAACAGAAAACCAAAAAATAAAAATACAATCTTTATATAACAACTAGTCTTTACAAGGAGGTGGTCTTCAAAATTAGTAGAAGTAAAGTTACACTATACTTGCTTGTATAGATACAAAACAATTTTCAACAAAAATAACAATTGAACAACATGTGCATGTAACTATAAGACATGTAAGGTATTAACTGTTCAATATACATACAATCATGAAGTTTATTGATTTATCTTGCACTGAATATTTGCGCAAAACTGTTCTTTTACTGTTCAAGTATACCAATTCACTGATTCAGTCTGTTCACAAAATTCACTTCACAACAATAGTTACAAATTTAATGCCTAACCAGAAGTACTGTATTAACTATAGGCCTAACATAAAATGTTTGTTTCCCATCCTTCACAACACAAATCTCCACTTTACGTATCTTTCCATCACTACTAGGAAATAGTCTACTGATCCGACCTAATGGCCAATAGTTTCTAGCAACTTCATAGTCCTTAAGCAGAACTATATCATTAACCTTTAAAGGTGTACAATCAGACTGCCACTTAGTTCTAGTCTGCAGTGACTGAAGGAATTCTTTCCTCCAGTGTAACCAAAACTGATTCGCAAGAAACTGTACACGTTTCCACTGGTCTTTATACAAAGATTTTAGATTCATGTCATCAACAGGTTGTTGATCTGTATCTATTTTCATGGTCAATAGGGCTGATGGAGAAAGGATTTGCGGACAGTCAGGGTCAGAGGACACTGGAACAATAGGGCGCGCATTAACAATTGCACTAACTTCCGCCATAAGGGTAACAAGAACATCATGGGTAAGATTGTGGGTGTTTGAGAGCATTGACTCCAATATCCGTCTAGAAACCCCAATCATACGCTCCCATACCCCTCCCATATGTGAACTGCAAGGAGCGTTAAAGATCCAAAGGCTGCCCGACTTAGACAGGAAGTCCTTAACCTGGCCGTTCTCTACATTAATTGTATGTACCCCAATATGATCGGTAGCTCCAACAAAATTTGAACCCCTGTCAGACCGAAAAATCTTGACCTTTCCGCGAATCGCAATGAAACGACGGAGTGCATTTACAAATGCAGAAGAAGACATTTCATCTACTACCTCAATATGTACAGCGCGTATAGACAGACACGTGAAAAGCACTGCCCAACGTTTTGATGTGGCCTGTGAACTACGTGTTCTACGAGAAACAACCTGCCAAGGGCCAAAGACGTCAACCCCTACATTAGAAAAAGCGGAGCTCGGCTCTGTTCTCTCTGCTGGCAAATCTGACATTTTTTGGGTTTCAAACCTACCCCTGAGTTTCTTGCATGTCACACAGTTAAAAATGAGTGAAGAGATAGCCCGTTTACCACCTATAATCCAATAACCGGCCTGTCTAACTGCACCCTCAGTAAGCAAACGTCCTTGGTGATGTACCGACTCATGAAAATGCCTAATGACCAATTTTGTAACATGACCAGTAGCAGACAAAATAACGGGATGTTTTTCTGCTAAGGGTAAACTACTCTGACGTAGACGACCACCTACCCGGAGTAACCCCATATCGTCAAGAAACGGATCCAACTGTAGCAACTTACTGTTAGCACTAATTGAGCTTTCTGACCTCAAGCAATCTATTTCTGACTTGAAACTTACAAGCTGTACTTCTCTAAGTATAACTATGGTAGCTCTAGAATTGCTCTCTAAAGAACGAATGCCTGAACAACTATGCCAACCTCTACACTGAACAAGTTTTTTAAACGACAACACAATGTGTACAAGAAAACCTATCGCCAACACTAACTTGGTCCATGAAGAAAAATTCTCAAATCTACATGCCCCTAAACAACTTTCTTCCATAACTTTGGTTGTCATGGCAACTATACTAGTACCTCTAACTTCAGAGTCTGACTGGGGGTTGACAAGTGGATAAAACTCTGGAAAAAGTTTGCCTTGTACATTTAGAAATTTTGGACCTAAAAGCCAAATGCTATCATTAAGCTGAGCAGGACTTGCACCACGACTTCCAATGTCTGCTGGGTTTTTGTCCGAAGGAATGTAATTCCACTGTTGAGGGGAGCTAACCTGTCGAATCTTCTGAACTCTATTGCTAACGTAAGTATAAAATCTACGAGATTGATTGTTAACGTACCCCAACACAACTTTGCTATCGGTGTAAAACCGTACTTTATCAAACTTAACCCCTAGGTTTTCTGTAACTAACATACAAATCTCTGTCGCTAAGACAGCAGCACAGAGCTCTAAGCGAGGAATTGTGTGACTCTTTGAGGGCGCTACTTTAGCTTTTCCAAGAACAAAACTTGACATTTTAGAATGGTCGTCAATAGAACCAACGACATACGCTACTGCAGAAATTGCTTTTTCTGAAGCGTCTGAGAATATTTGCAACTCAAGTTCTCGCATATCAGACAAAGACATTGTGAAAAGTGACCTAGGTACTCTAACACACTCCAGATCATTCATACTGTTGAGCCAACGATACCATTTGGTTTCAACTTCAGGGGTTAATGGTTCATCCCAACCTACATCACTGGATACTACGTCCCTCAGTATCAATCTACCTTCTAGAATAAAAGGAGCCAAGAAACCAATAGGGTCAAAAATGCTATTAATAGTTGACAAAATACCCCTTTTTGACAACGGTTTATCTTGTACCTGACTTGGGAATAAAAAGCAATCATGGTTCAAATCCCATACTAACCCTAAACTGCGCTGAGTAGGGAGACTATCTAGGTCAAAATCAACCTGGTTCAAATCCGAAGCCAAGTCCTCCTTTGAGAAGTTTTTCATGACGTCAGGTGCATTAGACGCAATCTTATGAAGACGAATGCCAGATTTAGCTAAGCTTGACTGAGTGCGTTGAAGCAAATCAGTTGCCTCTGAGACAGTACTACATGACCTCAACCCATCATCTACATAGAAATCTCTCTCTACAAACTGAACTACATCGCTATCAGATTTCTCTACGGCCTT
The DNA here is from genome assembly GCF_026914265.1 of Mya arenaria. NCBI lineage: Eukaryota > Metazoa > Mollusca > Bivalvia > Myida > Myidae > Mya > Mya arenaria. Next base: position 1,659,112 of record NC_069129.1, read on the forward strand.
TCTTAACCCATAGGTAGCTATAGCCGGGGACGGACTGTTGCCGAATACATGCTTTCTCATACGATACTCTATAAGAGGCTTTGAAGTGTCATTATCCTCATGCCAAAAGAATCTCAAGTAATTTCTATCATTCTCATGAACACCGAAACAGTAAAACATTTGTTCTACGTCTACCGAGACTGCAACTAACTCACATCTAAATCTAAGGAGAACACCGAGAAGACTATTGGTCAAATCAGGGCCTTGCAGTAGTACTGAATTCAATGAAACCCCCTCATATTGTACTGCCGAGTCAAAGACCACCCTTATCTTATCAGGCTTTTTCGGGTGATAGACCCCGAAGATGGGTAAATACCAGCATTCTGTAGCATTGTCTAACTCAGGTGCTTTTTCAGCATGACCATTAGCAAGCAAATTGCCCATGAAATCAACGAAATGTTGTCTTTTAAGGGGGTGTTTACTCAAGTTAGTCTGAAGACTTTTAACCCTAAGAAGAGCTTGGGATCTGTTGTTAGGGAGTCTAGGCCTAGGTGTTTTGAAGGGAAGGGGGGCTGACCACCTATCATTTGAATCAAGGACAAACTCTTTGTCCATAATGGACAGGAAATTACGGTCATCTACTGACATAGACGCTTTGTCATCATGACGGACATCAAGAGCGAACACAAAATCGTAATCATATGCTGGCACGTGATTACGATCAACATTCAATGTACATGGTCTAAACAGAGTATATCTACCATTGTCTATTACATACGTGGAGCTGCACTCAGACACAAACTCATCCTTAGATTCGGACACATGTATTTTGCTATTACATGGCGGAAGAAGCGAGGCTCGCCCGTCACCCACAACATATGTTTTCTTAACATTGACATCTGGGACTATGTGAGCATTTCCTAAGCAGACTTCGCCTATTACAACCCAACCAAGGGGCAGACGCTGTGCAAAAGGGGAGCCTTTCGGTCCTAAGCGTTGATCTAAGACGTGATGCATGTCTGTGATGTCTCGGCCAAGCAATAACAGCATGTTTGCATTGCTATCTATTTCTGGGATTAAATGAGCTATATCTGACAAATGTGGGTGATTGGCTGCCACACTCGGGATAGGAATTTCATTCCTATTACTAGGTATGTCCTGACATTCTATAACAGTGGGAAGATCAAACTGTACACTTCTGTCAATAGATTCAACAACCAAATTGTCTAATTCTCGACCAGATTTGACAGAAATACCATTACATGAAGACATTGTATATTCAACAGATTTTCCAGTTATATTAAGTAACTGAAACAATTCTGGTTTTGCTAGACACCTATTACTTTGCTCATCAACAGTAGCATAACATTGAACATAATTATCTGGATTATCTTTAGTGTAAACATGTACAAGCATTATCTTAGCACAAGATTTTCCAACAATATCATCACCACAAATTTCAGTACATTTACTAGCAACTTTCTGCTTTTGATCTGTGGATTGTCTGTCATTTCTCCCGGCAGATGAATACTGTCTCTCCCCACCATGCTGCTTCTGTGAATCTTTACAATTACGGGCCTGATGATCTCCAGAATAACACTGATAACACAATTTATTTTCAAACAGAAACTTTTGCTTTTCTTCTTCAGACATACACTTGAATTTTTTGCAATCTGCAAGAGAATGCGGAGCACCATTATGCATTAAACACTTATCACGCGACACACTAGATTCACTATCATCCTGAATTCCTGTTTTAGCGGCTGCTACGCGACCATTGGTTGTTGCTCTCTGATACAGGATATCACGAGTCCTATGTTGACTTGGTTCCTTCGTCTTCTGGGTTTCGTAGATGAAACTCGGGTCATTGTATATAACACTGAACTTTTTCACAAAGCTCACGAAAAAGTGAAATGGCGGGAATGGTACAGAATGGTTTTCTTTATATGTTGATGCGTGAGTGATCCATTTTTGCTGTAAGCTGTGAGGAAGTTTGTTCACCACAGGGTTGACTCCAATTGAAGAATCAAAGTAAGACAGGGTCTTGTCGTACTTTGGGTTTGACATAAGTCCTTCGATCTCTTGTAAGAGGTCTGATTAGTCATACAACTTGGCTCTTTCTTTATTTGTTAAACTTGGAAAAGAGTGCAGTCTATTTGTCAGGGAATTAAGCAAACTTTCAGGAGCTCCGAATCTTTCGTCTAATCGTAGCCAGATTTGACTTAATGCCTCATCTGAATCGTGCAGGTACGCTGTTCTAAGGCTTATTGCATGTTTCTTGGAAACAGAACCTAAGTATTTTATTAACAAATCAACCTCCTCCCTGCTATTAACAGCCATCTCATTGCTGACTGACTGAAAACTTGCTTTCCAGGCTTGGTAGTTCTCACAGGAGTCGTTGAAAGTGGTCAACCTCGACAAGATCAGATCCTTCCTTAAGAGAAACTGTGCTGTGGCGTTAGATTCAGTGTTCGGTGTTTCTTTCTTGGACGTATGGAGAATGTTATCACCCATTTGACTGTTGAGATAGTTACGAACTTTAGAAGTAGGATCTTCTTCATTGATTTGAAAATCCGTAACTGAACCCTGCTGAGAACCAAACATCAGATTGGTTAGTTCACTTGCCTCTGTGGCGAGTGCCGCTGCTTCTCGTTTCAGTTTTAAAAGTTCCAAATCGGCATCAATGTTTGCTTGTTTTTTCTTTAATTCTATCTCTTTTTCAGCAAATTCAACATGCACCTTAGCTGCCTTTGCTTGGGCAGTTTTCTGAGCCACTAAACTATGAGTTGAAGAATCACTGGGACACTGTGACATAGTGTCAATCTTTTCTGATTTGATTTTCTTTATTGTTCCCAAATACTCATGGACCCTCTGTTCGACATCAACAAATGAATTGTCCAATCTTGTAATTTCTCTTTCACTCTCTTCTATCTTCATTCCTTCTAAATATTTCATGTAGACGGCGTATGCAGTTTGTACACCTTGATGTAACCCTTTACATTGTTCTTTACACTTATTTAGTACAGAAATTGTACTGTTAATGGACAGGCCACTATTTCCTGAGATATATTCTTCTAAAGCTCTTACAGATCTGTTATATTTGCCAAACAGTTCTTTACTACGTTGTTCATACAATTCCATGGCTTTAGGTGTTTGTCTTCTGACACTTCTTGTTTCCATGCGGGAATAATATTTCCATATAAACGTGATGATACACAGTTACTTGTGATGATACACAGTTACTTGTGATGATACAGAGTTACTTGTGATGATACACAGTTACTAGTGTGATGATACACAGCTACTCGGCTTGCATGTAACCTGAGCATGGTTATTTACTGTACCGGACCGCACTATGATGTGATGATCGTTGGGGCCAGCGAGTAGAACCAATGACAATACCATCAGTAAACAACAAAGAACAAAGTCAACTGCCCAATGGTCTGTCGATTTATTTGTGTGGTAAATACTGAAAATACAAAAAATGATATCTACTAAAAAACACATTCTCAACAATATTTCTGGCTTTTACACATATTGAATTAAAATAGTTTTACATAAAAAACCAAAAAATCCAAAATACAAGAAAGGACCAAAAATTAAAGGCCTACGGACGAAATTGACCAAGGTACGAACATGTTTAAGTACGAATTAACACAAAAATTAAAATAACAAAATATGGGCTAGAAGAGCCTTTGCTTTCAAAATAAAGTGGCCAAACTATCAAAGAACATGAATAATTATTATATACTGCAAAAACTTACACCATGCATCCCATGGAGCCGAATATAAAGGAACGAAAGATTTATCATTCAGCCACCATTTACAGTACGTCAGCAATGAAAAAGCGGGAGACAGAGCAGCGGAAAGTTAAACAATTACCCAAAAGTTTGAGCGCAAAGATCAATGAAAATACTATCAAGAATTACCTCCCACTAGCGGACACAACAACTTCGACAACCCTGTTTCAAAAATCATGTTTAGACAGTGCTCCGTCAGACGGCCGTATTGTGAAAAGGTTTGTCGAAGTGTTTAAAGAAACTAAACTCTCAATCAAACTCTGGTATAAGACCGAATGTAGGGCTCTGTAAGCGGCGTAGACTGCGCTATGTTTCATTTGAAATGGTGAAGAAATAGTGAAGTATCTTTGTTAAAAGTATTTTTTCAAATCAAAATATTGCCTTCCGACGTAGCATTTATGACGCAATTTATCACGTGGTATACACACACTGATTTAGTGCAGTAACTAATATGAAAAAGCAAAAATAGTCAGGTATTACACGCTGTGAGAATGAATTTAAAGTGGAATATGTACAAAGTATGTTAATATGAACGAAATAGGACATAGTAAAGCCTTATAAAAGGTAATTTACAACATAAATCTACGTTATCTAATAGTCCTCGTGAGTGTCCATGTCAACAGTTATAATAACGACATTCATGTTGCGCATGGCCACACGACGGCACTATGTCGGTACCTGTCAATACATGTTATACACTAGTCACTTATACACAAATACATTCCAAATGAACACATCCCGTATTTTCCGTGTTCACTTTACAGCAAAGGGTTTATGTTTTTTGTTCACCTTGTTTTATCAGTCATGTTACTAACTGTTCACATGCCGTTATATGCACGACGCAAGTCTATCACACACATAGGTTTTCGGAAGGTTCAAATGTAAAAATGTCCCTGCAGACTTTTTGCCGTGTGTTTGTAATGCGTGATGGCTTTTATAGCGTCCATTTGCACACGCACGCGAGAACTGTCACCATAGTGAGAAGTATATGTGCAGAGATGGATGATGCGGATGATAAAAAGAGAATCTCGGACGTGGTAGGGTCGAAATTGGCACGGTTTAGGTTGATCCCTCCACCTGCAAATGATTACCACGATTAAACAATGATATTAACTGTAATTAAAATCGAAAAACAAGTTGTTCAGCTGTTTTCTTTGAAATACAGTTGGACTTGTAAAGCTAAAGTTCGTCTAGTATCTTTCAAATCAAAACATGGAGTCTTCCATCATCTGCTTTTTATATTGTTATGTCATGTTTAAAAATGATGTCACTTTTGAATTGAATCAAATTGAATTGAAATTTAGCAAGGTCTATTCCAATTATCCTAACCATATGAAGATCAAATTTAGCCTAAGATAATTAATATCCCATCTTCCCTTAGTCAGCTAAATATTTATTTTACCTTTTTGCAGTCTACGCTTAGTCAACCAAAGATCCCATTTATCCTAAAACAGTCCAAGATCTCATATACCCTTCGACAGAATATGATACCATTTACCCATAAACAGTCAAAGATCCAATTTAACCTTTGAAAGTCAAAGATACCAGTTATCCAAAGACAGTCAAAAATCCCATTTATCCAAGACAGTCAAAGATCCCAATTATCCTAAGACAGTAAAAGATCCCAGTTAACCTAAGACAGTAAAAGATCCCAGTTATTATAAGACTGTCAAAGATCCCAGTTAACTTAAGACAATCAAAGATCCCAGTTATTCCAAGAATGTCAAATATCCCATTGACCCATTGACAGTTAAAGATCCCATTTACCCATTGACAGTTAAAGATCCCATTTACCCATTGACAGTTAAAGATCCCATTTACCCATTGACAGTTAAAGATCCCATTTACCCATTGACAGTTAAAGATCCCATTTACCCATTGACAGTTAAAGATCCCTTTTACCCATTGACAGTTAAAGATCCCATTTACCCATTGACAGTCAAAGATCCCATTTACCCATTGACAGTCAAAGATCCCATTTACCCATTGACAGTTAAAGATCCCTTTTACCCATTGACAGTTAAAGATCCCATTTACCCATTGACAGTTAAAGATCCCATTTACCCATTGACATTCAAAGATCCCATTTACCCATTGACAGTCAAAGATCCCATTTACCCATTGACAGTTAAAGATCCCATTTACCCATTGACAGTTAAAGATCCCATTTACCCATTGACAGTTAAAGATCCCATTTACCCATTGACAGTTAAAGATCCCATTTACCCATTTACAGTTAAAGATCCCTTTTACCCATTGACAGTCAAAGATCCCATTTACCCATTGACATTCAAAGATCCCATTTACCCATTGACAGTCAAAGATCCCATTTACCCATTGACAGTCAAAGATCCCATTTACCCATTGACATTCAAAGATCCCATTTACCCATTGACAGTCAAAGATCCCATTTACCCATTGACAGTTAAAGATCCCATTTACCCATTGACAGTTAAAGATCCCATTTACCCATTGACAGTTAAAGATCCCTTTTACCCATTGACAGTTAAAGATCCCATTTACCCATTGACAGTTAAAGATCCCATTTACCCATTGACATTCAAAGATCCCATTTACCCATTGCCAGTCAAAGATCCCATTTACCCATTGACAGTTAAAGATCCCATTTACCCATTGACATTCAAAGATCCCATTTACCCATTGACAGTCAAAGATCCCATTTACCCATTGACAGTCAAAGATCCAATTTACCCATTGACAGTCAAAGATCCCATTTACCCATTGACAGTCAAAGATCCCATTTACCCATTGACAGTTAAAGATCCCATTTACCCATTGACATTCAAAGATCCCATTTACCCATTGACAGTCAAAGATCCCATTTACCCATTGACAGTCAAAGATCCCATTTACCCATTGACAGTCAAAGATCCCATTTACCCATTGACAGTCAAAGATCCCATTTACCCATTGACAGTTAAAGATCCCATTTACCCATTGACATTCAAAGATCCCATTTACCCATTGACAGTCAAAGATCCCATTTACCCATTGACAGTCAAAGATCCAATTTACCCATTGACAGTTAAAGATCCCATTTACCCATTGACAGTCAAAGATCCCATTTACCCATTGCCAGTCAAAGATCCCATTTACCCATTGACAGTCAAAGATCCAATTTACCCATTGACAGTCAAAGATCCCATTTACCCATTGACAGTCAAAGATCCCATTTACCCATTGACAGTCAAAGATCCCATTTACCCATTGACAGTCAAAGATCCCATTTACCCATTGCCAGTCAAAGATCCCATTTACCCATTGACAGTCAAAGATCCAATTTACCCATTGACAGTCAAAGATCCCATTTACCCATTGACAGTCAAAGATCCCATTTACCCATTGACATTCAAAGATCCCATTTACCCATTGACATTCAAAGATCCCATTTACCCATTGACATTCAAAGATCCCATTTACCCATTGACAGTCAAAGATCCCATTTACCCATTGACAGTCAAAGATCCCATTTACCCATTGACAGTCAAAGATCCCATTTACCCATTGACAGTTAAAGATCCCATTTACCCATTGACATTCAAAGATCCCATTTACCCATTGACAGTCAAAGATCCCATTTACCCATTGACATTCAAAGATCCCATTTACCCATTGACATTCAAAGATCCCATTTACCCATTGACATTCAAAGATCCCATTTACCCATTGACAGTCAAAGATCCCATTTACCCATTGACAGTCAAAGATCCCATTTACCCATTGACAGTCAAAGATCCCATTTACCCATTGACAGTTAAAGATCCCATTTACCCATTGACATTCAAAGATCCCATTTACCCATTGACATTCAAAGATCCCATTTACCCATTGACAGTTAAAGATCCCTTTTACCCATTGACATTCAAAGATCCCATTTACCCATTGACATTCAAAGATCCCATTTACCCATTGACAGTTAAAGATCCCATTTACCCATTGACATTCAAAGATCCCATTTACCCATTGACAGTCAAAGATCCCATTTACCCATTGACAGTCAAAGATCCAATTTACCCATTGACAGTCAAAGATCCCATTTACCCATTGACAGTCAAAGATCCCATTTACCCATTGACAGTTAAAGATCCCATTTACCCATTGACATTCAAAGATCCCATTTACCCATTGCCAGTCAAAGATCCCATTTACCCATTGACAGTCAAAGATCCCATTTACCCATTGACAGTCAAAGATCCCATTTACCCATTGACAGTCAAAGATCCCATTTACCCATTGACATTCAAAGATCCCATTTACCCATTGACATTCAAAGATCCCATTTACCCATTGACATTCAAAGATCCCATTTACCCATTGACAGTCAAAGATCCCATTTACCCATTGACAGTCAAAGATCCCATTTACCCATTGACAGTCAAAGATCCCATTTACCCATTGACAGTTAAAGATCCCATTTACCCATTGACATTCAAAGATCCCATTTACCCATTGACAGTCAAAGATCCCATTTACCCATTGACATTCAAAGATCCCATTTACCCATTGACATTCAAAGATCCCATTTACCCATTGACATTCAAAGATCCCATTTACCCATTGACAGTCAAAGATCCCATTTACCCATTGACAGTCAAAGATCCCATTTACCCATTGACAGTCAAAGATCCCATTTACCCATTGACAGTTAAAGATCCCATTTACCCATTGACAGTTAAAGATCCCATTTACCCATTGACATTCAAAGATCCCATTTACCCATTGACAGTCAAAGATCCCATTTACCCATTGACAGTCAAAGATCCAATTTATCCTAGACAGGTAAATATTCCATTCATTCTAAGACAGATTAATATCCCATCTACCCTTTGACGTTTAAAGATCTCATTTAACGTAAGACATGAAAAGATTCCATTTACACTTAGACAGTCGAAGATACAATTTAACCTCAGACAGTCAAAGATTCCTTTTATGCAAAGACAGATAAAGATCCCATGTACCCTTCGACAGGTAAAAATCCCATTTGCCCTTAGACACTCAAATACCCCATGTTTTATTCAACAGGTAAAGATCCCATCAACCCTAAGAAAGATAAAGATCCCATTTATCCTAAGACAGTTAGAGATCCGATTTATCCTCAAACGTTTAAGAGCCCATCTCCCCTTAGACAGTCAAATATCCCATTTATCCTAAGACAGTTCAAGAATCTATTTATCCTGAGATCGTTATTGATTCGAATTACCCTTAAACAGTGAAAGAACCCAATTACTGTTAGATAGTTAGTTCCCATTTAACAGTTGAGGATCTCATTTCCCTATAGACAGTTAAAGATTCCATCCATCCACCTTTAATGATGGAGAAGTAGAGTGTGGGTGACTTCCTGCCATCGCCGCCTCTGTTGACGGCCATGACCCGCAGCCTATAAATGATGTCCGTCTGAAGTCCGTTTATTACCGCCTCGTTCACTATTCCCACCTCCGTAAAGTTGGCCGTGCGTAGGTCGTCACTTACAGGCCAGTACATCAGCTGGAAAACATGTAGGGTAATACCGTACAATAATAATAATAATAATAATAATAATAATAATAATAATAATAATAATAATAATAATAATAAAATAATAATAATAATAATAACAATTACAGTAATAATAATAATAATAATAATTTTTTAATAATAATAATAATAATAATAATAATAATAATAATAATAATAATAATAATAGTATTAATATAATAATACAAAGAATTGGAGATGCCACTTGAACTGTTATGAAATTATCTTTTTAAAATAGTCTTTGTATGCCAATATAACATTTATGTTGCCTACCTTGTACCCGTAAAGCGTTCCCTCATTCTGGAGAATATTGACGCCCCGCCACTTGACCCGGGCGCTGTGCTCTGTGTCAGGCAATACCTCCACAAATTGAGGGTACCGTGAAGCGGCTGGAAGAGACGGTACAAAATAAAGCATGCTCATAGCCTCTCTCCACTTTAAAACGAATTGATGACTATGGTGTCGCAATAATAATTTTAGTTAACAAGTAGTCTTGGTCGTGCTTAAATGCTGTATAAAGCTTGTGAGCAATTTGGCAAATATGTATACTTTAGGTAATAAAGAGTTATTTCATACTACACGAAAAGAGAAGTAACATTTTGCAATTTGTTCACTATATTATTGATTTTTTTACCTACATAATGAGTTTTTAGTTTACGGAAATAGCAATAGAAAACACATGATATTTTGATCGAAATAAAAATAGCGTTTAAAGACTTCACTTACGTGACTCATAAGTCTCTACGAGGTATTTCTCACTAGGTACACTCCTTCCCGCTGAATTAAACACCTCCACATTCACCCAGTAGTGAGAGTTGGGATCCAGGCCGACAATATTACCCTGACCACACGTACAATAGACGAACACGCGGTTTTTCTGCCCATTCGGATTGTACGCGTCCTGGTAGTCGATCTAAGGGAAATAACACATGCAATATAGCATGATGAGAGCCGGTAGACTTTCATTACTTAATATATGAGTCACCCTAGTTGAAGCGATATTTCTCGGTGTGTTTTTGTTTTGTGGGGACCCGAAGGAAGCCCGCTTGTGCAGATTGGTGACCACAAACCGAACGCACATACGCCTAGGCCAGAATCGAACCGAGAATCGTTGATATGAAGCGATTGTAAATGTGTAACAATAGTAACAGCACACCATTAGTTATTCGATATAAGTACACGTTTTACTTAGGATAAATAAGAAATATCAAACTTTTCACAAAAACAAACTCAGTTTTTAATAAAGTCTTGTGCTTTAGCCGCTAACAGCAAACATCACTAGCCCACATCGGAATCAGCACCGAAGTTACGTTCAAGGGACGTCCGTGCGTTGAAAGACCGTATGGCCAATTACACATGCATACAATTAAAGGGCAGGATATTATCTAGCATAACCATGGACGTACCTGGTAGCCAAGCACTACGCCCCCGGCCGCCTCGCGCGTGCTGGGTACTTGGTTCCACGTGACCGTCACAGCCGTGCCGTTAATCGGCAGGTACTGTAATTTTGACGGCCGTGTAGGAGGCACTGCAAACATAAATCAAATATAGTACACTTTCACTTGGCGGATTGTTCAGACCTAAGTTAACGTTAACAATGTGATTAACGCCAACATGTTTTACGTAAAAACGTTAACTTCTTGATGGTGCGCCCATATATTTAAATATAAACCTGTATACAGGTGAACTTTTGTCTTAACTGTTGTTAGAAATACAGCTGATCACAAACATATACGTAAAACATCCATAACATAATTTGAAAGTTAAACGGAAGAGGCTAAACAAGGTTCTAAATAATCGGTTCTATGATTCGTATTTTCTTGTATTCTTTGAATTGGGTTCGAATTCTGCAAAAAATGTGTTTTTAATATTTGCAATGCAATATTTTTTTTTTACAAAAACATGTGCTTATTAATGTCAAAGCAAACCATTTTTGTGTGCATTTTTCGTGACAGCTATCGAGTGCTGACATGTATACGAATCATGTCATATATTTTCCTGTTCTTCTTTATAAAGTGTACAAGTTACATGTTTGTCAAAGTATACAGTCGAAACTCGCTATTTCGAAATCCCTAATCTCTATGTTCAAATATTTTGGGTAAGCAAGATATGTTTTGTTGTTTCGGTTATATCGAATATTCGTTATCTCGAATATTTCCCGAGGTCCCAACGACTTCGAACTAGCGTGTGTTGACTGTGCATATTATTGGTAAGGGTAGAGTAGACGGTGTGTCCAGTAAACTATATACGTGTAGTGGTTATCTTTCTTCTCAATTTCCGTTCTCCTGTGTTCTGTTTAATCACGGTAACATATGACAACTTATAAAGTATATACATACTGGCCTCGGCAGAGTATACGGTCGTTAGGTCAGAAAGCGGCCCGTCCCCCATGCGGTTGTACGCCTGTACCTTTACGCTATATGGCAGGTAGAAATTGTCCAGCCCCACCGTCACCGAATGCTGAGTCTTACGACCTACATCTGCCTGCAAAAGTAGTTTGGAGAATTAAGGCGATTTCAGAAATTCAAAAGAGATTTTAACGAAAATTTAGCTTTCATTAAAAGTGTTTTGTGTGTAGATTCAGATAGAAAGAAATGGTCTAACTTTAAACAACATGGTTTTTGAAAAACAAAGAAACGTATGCCACATTCTCTTTATAATCCCTGTATAAGTCCAGGGGTGGTGTGAATTAATTATTCAAATAAAATAGCTTTATTTGTAAATGTTTGCAAAAAGCTGTAAGTTTAAAAACACATGATTTACTTCAGCGAATATTTTCCTGCTGTCCCCTTTCCGCTGCCAGAAAACGCGGTAACCGAAATCTGGCCCGCCCTCCTGGTCCCTCCGTAAAGGCTGAAAGTGTATGGAGTGATATATCATAGAATTTTTTTTAACATTATTATGAAATACAATAACTTTCCTAACAGTCTAATTCAGGAAGATATACTAACCGATCTACTTTTTGTTCGAGCAATATTCTATTGTTTTTCTATATATACATCGGAATTCGTAGGTTTTGATAATGCTATTCGGTGGTGTTCATCTTTCCAATCGTCAAGGCAAATGGTCAAAGAGCATTGTCTTTGAACTGAATGGATAAGGAACATTTAATCGTTAATCCGTCTCACATAAACGGCCCAATACGTTCCGTGTACACTGCTTCTGAATTCTCAGTAGTCAATGTGATGGTTCCCAGCCTGCCAACTTACCTCCCATTTGATGGTAAGAAGACCCACGGAACCATTGCCGCCCGTCACATAACTGGGAGCTACACGAGGAGGCGCCATCGGAACCTTGAAATAACCTACACAACAGAGAACATATTGCCATTGTGTATATACTGTACATTTGTTTCATTCGCCCACCGGTTGTATTACACGATGTTTATTTTATCAACAGTAAAGGGATTCGTGTACCTGTGGGCTACTTCTTGCATCCAGGTATGTGACTGTTGTTCAAGTTTAAAATGTCGTGTACGAAAAGCACGAATACAGATATGTAGACAATTTCAATGGACCTAAACGTACAAGGTAACGTTCAAGGTCGGGTTTTTCATTCACTCTAATATTATTTACTGACATTAATAATGTGTCAAACTTGCATTGTGTGTAAAAAAAAACGAAACTGGCGCATTTTTTTTCACTCATTCCCTTGCTGCTCTGCTTTCCTTATGTGGGCATAAATATATATATATATATATTCATTCCAAATAGCCGGCGCGAATTCAATGATTAACGGTTGAAAAATAACACTTTCGGAAATGCGAAGAATTACAGGGAAGGAAACGTACTTGAGGGCCGACTCGGGGGTCCCGTTCCGACCTGGCAGGCGGCGCGCACACGGAACTGATATGAATTGTAGGGCAAAATGTCGTACACGTCATAGAAATGACGCATCTCAACGTCTGTTACTGTCATCTGAGTGGGCACATCTGAAAATGGTGTTCTATTAATAAATGGGAGCTATTATTGGCTGGAAGGCATTGTCGGGGTAGACGGGTGCACAAGTCATAGAATTAACTCATCTCGAAGACACCGCCTACCGTCGCGTCGATGGGCGTTTCTGTAACGGAATTGGAATTATACGAAGAGGAATTGGGTCAATTCCCACTAACAAAGTTAATATCATTAATCTTGACACAAGGTGTGTTCATTATTCTAAAATATGGGATTGTAAACATTGGCAGCAATTTTTAACATAACTGCTCTTCAAACAGCAATTTTAAAATGATATTAATAATTGCAAGTATGAGTGTTGATTCTCAGGCAGACCCAAGACGTTAGTGAAGATGGGCCCAGCAGACGTCCTTTAGGAAATCCCCGAGATTACTGATTCCCCGTTGAGAAACGACTATTGTGTTCGATACGTACCATAAGCTATATACTCCCATACTCCGCCTAGTTCACTGCGAGCCTCGATGTGGAAGAAGATGGCGGGAAACCCGTGCTCGGCCGCCGGGTTCCACGTCCACATTACTCGTGCGATCGAGCTGGCGTTCTGTGTTTGTGACCCAGGGGAGTTAACAGGCGGCCCGCCGGGGTTGCCAACTACAAAAACTCCCGCCGGCTGAGATGGGGGCCCTATAATGATGGCGGAGAAGCTAATACCAGCTTGCAAGCATTGATAAACAGCAAATTGTTTTTGACGTGTGTATAAATATGTGTAAGTACAAGCTACCCGACTTGATTTTTTTTCCTTTATAAAATGGTAACTTCAAATAAACCGATCCGGGTTAAACACATGGAAATTAGCGTGCAGGAATTGTTTCTATTTCTTTATTTGCCCCTCGAACATAAAAAACGTCACCAACAGTTAAATAGAAATGAATTGTTTATACCTAGAATATTGACAAAGGCCGAAGCGGAAATGGCGATCAGGACCGTCTGCGCAACACACTCGTAAGCCCCGGTGTGCCAGTACTGAGCGTTCCGGATGTACAGGCCTGGTACGTTCTGGCGGCCGCCCTTGAAAGTACACATAGTACGACTAGCATGAGATCAATTGCTGAATAAGTTTATATTTTTAATACAGTATAAAAATCGTTATTTGATATTGAAGAGATGAACTAGCAATATTGGTACAACGCTCATTAGTCAAAAACAATGTTCCTGACCAGAATTTCAGGAATTTTAACAAAATATAATATAAATAAGTATATCATTTAAAAAGGGCGATGGGCTATAACTCAAGTACGACTTATTGTAAGAGCTATGAATCTAGATTGTTGAGATCCTTTAGACGTGTATATGTCGAACTCACGGTTATAAAACACTCAAATTTCTCGAAATATCGGTCACAGAAAAGACATAACTTATAAACAGAACAAACAATTGATGTTGTTAAATTTGATAGTGGCGTATCCGTGGTCTAGCGGTAGCAGACTTGACTCTCAACGCAGGTCCGATTCCCCGCCGCTCCACTAAAATACTAATCGTCCTCCAGGAGGGACGTTAACTGTGGGTCACGTATGGCAGTGTTATAAACTGGTGCACGTAATAGAACCAGGGTAACATTTTGTCACTGCACTATGCTACAAAAACCTTATATGACCAACAATCTTATCGGAGCACTCGCCGATTGGAATCACACACCAACGCGCACGCACGCACGCACGCGAGCACGCATGCATATACACACACATGCACGCACACACGCACGCACACGCACACACACACTGACAAACTTTTGTTAACTTTACTGTCTACGTAAATACCAACATACTATCTGGTAGAAGAAATCGTGTGTCGTGTTGATATTCCGGTGTAACGTTGTAAACTGACCCCCATAGAATAATGACCCCCCGGTCATTATTTTATATAGAATAATGACCCCTCTCTATAAAATACTGACACCCCTTATAAAATAATGACCCCCCGATTTTATCTATAAAATATTGACCCCCACCTAACCTATTACTAACATACTCTATGTCAATTCAAGTCACTGTCGTGTTTCTATTGCTTATATTTGTTGTTGTTGTTACTGCTGCTGCTGCTGCTGCTGCTGCTGCTGCGTCTACAGCTGACACAACAGCAGTATATATGACTTAGATATACCTACGTCGTTTTAAGGTTACTATAAACTATTTGTATTTATTTACAAACAATTCTTACTATTTTCCTATTTCTAACTTATTCTTTCTTATCTATTCACTTAAAATAAATGTACTAAGTCTTAAAATTGAGTTATTGACAGGCGCGTACCCAGGCATACGCCAGTACGCCAATGCGTACACTTCGTCAGAAAAAAGCGAAAAAATAAAAGTTCCAAAAATGCAATAAAAAGTAAAGGCTGGGGGGGGGGGGGTATAAGAAATAATTACGTCAGAATTTTATCGTTTGTTGGTTTTTATAGCGTAATACCTAAATTCCGCAAAAAAGGTGATCACGATGTAGATCTCAACTTAAGTTATACACGCGTTATTTTCCCATAACCTGCCAAATCGGTGTGGATCCTGTTGACCTCCTGGTAAATGATCCGAATGATGTTTACAAGGCGGGACTTTTAAAAATGACTGAACAGAAAGTTCTTTATTACCGTGGATCTAGCTCTTAAATGCGGGGTTTATGGTCTTTATTTCACAAAAATTCTCCAAATATTAAGAAAGTTATCTTTAAAAACCTTACCTGAATCGAGACTTGTTGACATTTGTTGCCGTGCACTTTACCGAATAAGTCACGTGGGTTCTCCACCGTGAGAAGAGTAAGAAATAACTGATCCGATTACGATAGTTGTATACCTGAGTGATAAATTTCATGTAAACGCCACAGCAAAGCACATTAACAGGTGCGTTTAATTATCATGTTTACAAATCGTCAGGTGTGCATGAATACAAGTTAGATGATATTCTGATTGTTATCATCATTTTAGTGCCGTGAAAGAACAGATATTTTCCCATACATTTTAAAAGCAAAATAATTAAGTATAGATCTATTTGTGTTAAGTTACAATATTTTATTAACTTATCTAGATGCTGTTAAGCATAGCGTGGAGACAGTTTCAGACTCCGCATGTGATTAAATATACCGGTGAGGTGCGCGGCTGTCAGACTTTTCAACCCCAAGACTTTTCAACCCCTTTGTCATTTGTGAAATCAAAGACTTTTCACCCCCTTTGTCATTTCAACCCCTAAAAGTGCTAAGCCTTTTCAACCCCACCTTAAACAAAAACTTTTCAACCCCTAATAAACGAAGACTTTTCAACCCCTTAATTTCTCACCTTTTTAAGAAAATAACTACAACAGTAAACAATTTATTATGAAATTTCTTTTAAAAATCAAGAATATATTAAGACTAAAAATATAACAAACAAAAAATATGTAATACATACAAAATATACATACTTAAAACACATGATAATACAATAATTCATTAAATATTTACATTTAAATAAGTAAAAAAAAATGCTCGACTGTCCATTTAGCTATTGAGTCATTTAACCATAAATCTTCCTTATCTCCCTGAGGAAATCCTCACACAATATATTATGTGCATGGTACTGCTCCATCAATTAATTGAAACAGCGTTTGTTTGTTTTTCTTTTAGTTTTTTTAAACACTTTTTAAAGCATTTTGTCATCAATAAAAAAGACAATAAAATGAGTTGAACTTTAAATATAATTCTTCATAATATTTCAAAATATCATGATTTAGCAGACAATGTTTAAGAAATACAAAAGTATACATTGAGTTCAAAGATGTTATAAATGTATTATAGATTGAGTTCCAAATGCTTTCAAATTACATAAATGTAACATAAGATTTTATTAACGTTTTTTATTTCTCAGTTTAAAAAAATAAG
Source organism: Mya arenaria (assembly GCF_026914265.1). Lineage (NCBI taxonomy): Eukaryota > Metazoa > Mollusca > Bivalvia > Myida > Myidae > Mya > Mya arenaria. The sequence goes on from NC_069129.1 coordinate 1,676,225, forward strand.
GACATTCTATTATAAAGTGGTATATATGTAAAAAAATGCTATAAGCATTGTATTTTCTTTTCATATATGCAATTAAAGAATGGAATGAAGGTCGCACATTCATTAATGGGCAACACGTGTGACATTGCCATAAATTCCTAAGGGATTAAGGGGCTTCATAACACCTTTAATTGAGGTTATAGTAACTTGAAAGTGGCAGTTAACTAAGGTTCTAATATCATGGCCATCATTCCAAACTATGGCCAGCTTGAAAAATTTTGTGTATAATTTTCAGGATTTAAAATCAAACAAAAAATATATATTATTTATTTATACCCGCAAACTCTGAATTTTTAGATAATACATTATCAAGAATTAAAATCAAACTGTACTGAAATAGCAATATGGTACTACAAAAATACTTTCCACTGTTGACCTTTTTTAAAAGCAATGAAAGTTTTATAAATGTTCAAGTTCAGGTTTTTATTGGCATTCTACAGGCACAAAAAGTAGAATGTTCTTTTATTAGTTATTAGTTGTAGTTATTCTTTGCATCCATTTTCTTTTGCAATTATTCAAATTTGTTATTTAAAGAACACAATTATGGTAATAACATTGTACATAATATATGTGAATTCGCTGTGATATGTAATATCCTTCAGAATAATACAACAATTGCATGTTCGGAGTAACCAGGCACCAAAATCTTACTTTACCGTACCATTGTTAATGTTCGGAATATTATTTTGAAAAAAAAAATAACCATCAAGTGCTTAGTAAATCAAGGCAAAGCCTTTGTAAATTTCATCCAATACTTTGGAGAAAAGTGTAACAAATAAGCCAAACAAATCTCTAATTGTATTTCAATAACAATTGGTTAAGTTTCTTGCAAAAACAATGAAAAGACAACACCTGGCTGACAAAAATAATAGGGGTTGAAAAGTCTTTGATATAGGGGTTGAAAAGCCTTCAATATGGCTATCAAAATATTTCAACTAGGAGTTGAAAAGTCTTTGATTTAAGGGTTGAAAAGTCCAAACAGGTAGGGATTGAAAAGTCTTTAAAATAGGGGTTGAAAAGTCTTCGTTTTGAGAAGGGGTTGAAAAATCCTGCTCCCAGGTGCGCAAGCCTTTCTGGTCAACGCAATATCTCAATTATTCAGCGGATTGGATGTTAAATAGAGACCCCACCCATCACCCCAGATCTTTTTGTTTATTTAAATCAAATACAAGTATTGATTTTTGGAAAAAATAATAAAAAAATATCGGGACTAACAATGTTACTTAAGATAAATATTCATCTATTTGTATGCTTTTATACGTGCCAAAACGCCCCTAGATAGCACCAAATGCGATGTTGGATTTCAAAATTTTCCGGGGGGGGGGGGGGGGGGGGGCATGCCCCCGGACCCCCCTAGACTGTGCGTATCCTAGATTTTGACCTAGGTACGCCCCTGATTGAGAACATAGATATTATGGGTAGAATCTTAGCTTACACCAAATTTTATTTAAAGTTAGGGATGAATGTGGACACCGTCCCTCGACAAGCACGTGTTTATGGTTTGAAGAGATTTTGATGGAAAAAACTTGTTATGGGCGGGGTTTGAACCCAGGACCTGTGGATCCGAAGTCCGCCTCCCGTCCTCTTAGTGACATTTTATGAAATTTCCGATTGACAACAGACTTATATCATTTGTTTCCTTTGTCAAGAGCATCCGAATGTTGTTTTTGAAAATAATATAGCGAAAAAAAAGAAGCCATTTTTACTCCAGATACTTCAATTTTTCATTAATTGTTAGTACGAAACAGCCCTTTGCTAAACAAAAAAGGAATATAAAAGATCTGAATCGTACAAAATGAAGGAGAGGTGTCCTTGTATATGAATACCAAATATCAGGGCAATACGATATCTTTACTTTTCGACCATTATTACGTCGACTGACGTCAAAGAAGACAGGCAAGCCACCTTAATACACTCTATTGATCGAATTCCGGTAGCATAACGCATCTTAAAAAAAACAGCTATATATCGGTTGAGGCCGATGTTGTTGTTGTTGTTGTTGTTATATCCCAGTTTTATGACCGTCCCACCTCTTTACGTGGTGTGGACATACCAGCTTTACATGGTGGAGGAAGGCACCAAAGGGATATTGTGTCTCTACGATGACATTGTGGTGTGGACATAACCAGCTTTACATGGTGGAGGAAGGCACCAAAGGGATATTGTGTCTCTACGATGACATTGTGGTGTGGACATACCAGCTTTACATGGTGGAGGAAGGCACCAAAGGGATATTGTGTCTCTACGATGACATTGTGGTGTGGACATACCAGCTTTACATGGTGGAGGAAGGCACCAAAGGGATATTGTGTCTCTACGATGACATTGTGGTGTGGACATAACCAGCTTTACATGGTGGAGGAAGGCACCAAAGGGATATTGTGTCTCTACGATGACATTGTGGTGTGGACATACCAGCTTTACATGGTGGAGGTAGACCCCAGGTGCCTCTCCGGGCAATTTTTAACTGGGTAGAACCACCGACGTTCCGCAAGCTAGCTGGTTAGCTTCCTCAAGATCTTGACCGTGAGCCTCGGTGGCGCAATGATAGCGCGCTTGCTTATTAAAGCGTATAAGTCTCGCCAAAGGGATATTGTGTCGCCGTATCAAACCTTTGCCAATAGAAACAGATGACCTAATGGAATGGGGATACATAAAGGAATCCTTTTGCAACTTGAAACCCCTGCAACTTTCAAGGTACACGGTAGAACAAACTTAGAACATAGATCACGAAACCCTTGCTTTAAAGGTGCATGACTCTTTGGTTAGAACATGGTATAGATCTAAATCATTTTGTTACCTATAAAGGTATCATGCTTCAAGTATTTCAACAGGCGTAAGTTTTATTTTCCAAGATTTTTCCAAGATTCGTTGAGGTAGTACCTTTAAGAGCCTCGTAACTTTGTGACATCGCATTATGTTACGCATATATGTATATAATAATTATATATTATAATTGTTAATTTACCTTCTGTACAATGTAGTGTAAGCATTCTAGAACTTATAGTAACGGTGATTTTGTCCGAAATTTTAGAAGAAACATCATTTTGTTATTGCATCCTACATGCTGCACTAATTTCGTTATAGCATTGGTTCGCGGGCTCATTACGAAAAAATGCTATTGAAGGTAAAATATTTCATTTTCTGGAGTGCAAGATTGTAAAAAAGGCAATTCATACGTGGAAAAGCACAATGTTTTATGCCACCCCTGAAAGTGATGTCAAATACCCTTAATCTTCTTTATGTCACCTATATATCACTCATAATATTTACCTCCAAAAATAGGCGAAACGGGTGTGGGGTAGCATAGTGGTTTTATTACCTGTGACGCTCCTCGTCGTTAGAAATTATTCAAATTTCAGTATATTGTTGAAGAGACATCCTTTTTGGATTTGGGGTATTTGTGTCACTTCTCAGGCGTTTTTAAGTAGTAAAGGTAAACAATTATATCAATATAAGGCATAAAATATGCAAATCGGTTGTGGGAAAGTCCCATGTGTTATGACCTGTGACGCCCATGACAATAAGATGTTGTTCGAATTTAAGGGCCATAACTCCCGAACAGGTGGAGCAAATCATTTTTTTCTTTCTGCACAACTAAGCATCGGTAGTAGGAATCCCTGAAAGTTTGAATCAATTCCGTCCAATAATGAATGAAGAGTTGCGGTCACAAAAAATATTGCTCGTACGCAGCACGGACGCACGCACGGACGGGTGTCATTACCATATTCTCCTCCGATGCCTATAATGTTGTAAGTGTACCTTGGATGGGTTAGGGTTAAGGTTTGGGTTAGGGGGTCGTAATTCTATAGGGGGGCACAATTCTTTGTGAGGGTCATTTTTCTACGTGTGGGGGAGTCATAATATTATGACCCCCCGGTCATAATATTTTGACCGGGGAGTCACTATTCTATATAAAATAATGACCGGAGGGTCATTATTCTATGGGGGTCAGTTTACAACGTTACACCGGCCGTTGAACTTCCAGATGTAGGTGAGGTCATACTTGGTGACGTCATAACTTGCCTCACAAAACAGAAACACGGTCGTGTTAACGTTTCCGTTCCTATTGGTCGGTTTCGTCTGCCATCGTATGCCAGCTGTGGAAACAGATGATTGTATTTTTGTTCTAATAAATTAGTGTATGTTTGTATTGCAGACGATTCTACTCCTATTATTCACCACTTCAGTGTGTGTGTATACCACGTGATAAATTACGTCATATATGCTACGTCGGAAGGCAACATTTTGATTGAAATAAAGACTTTTTTCATAGATAACTTTTCCTTTACTACACCGTTTTAATAAAACAAAGGGCAGTCTATGCCACTTAAATAGCCCCGCCTTCGTTTTATTACCGAAGTTTGAAAAGGTGATTTGTTTCATCAAACACTTCGACAAACCTGTTTCCAAAATAATGTTTTGACAGTGCTCCGTCAGACGGCCGTATTGTGAAAAGGTGTGTCGAAGTGTTTTAAGAAACTAAACTCTCAATCAAACCCTGGTTAAAGACCGAAGATGGGGCTCCGTAAGCGGCGCAGACTGCGCTATGTTTCATTTAAAATGGTGAAGAAATAGTTAAGTTATCTTGGTTTAAAGTCTTCATTACAAGGAAAATGTCACCTTCCGATGTAACAAGTATTACGCAATTTATTACGTGGTATACACACACTGCACTTGCTTTGTAAGTGACGGATGCACAAAGAATCATTACTGTAAATTTGTTCGAGCCACATCTCGTTACATTTTGGTTCTTTCGTACAAATTGAAATATTTTACAGCAGCCAGAAGCCATTTGTATAAAACAGGTTAATTCTTTGGTTTCGTTATGTTAGTCGAACTGATTCATTGAGTGGTTATGTTTATTCAATTATGACTGTAAATCGATCAAATTCATTACATGTGCAAACATACCAAATGATAAACTGCTGATAAATGTACTAGTTTTATACATTTGGCTGCATGAGTCTATGTAAACGTATATATCACTTACGCAAAACCGTTACTGCAGTATTTGAATGGGCCTCGCCATAAATATTGGAGGCTTGACATGTGTAGGTCCCGGCGTCACCACCGGAAACTTGTGTCACCCGCAGCGACCCGTCCCAGAACACCTCGCGTCGCCCGTCCGGGTTAATCTGGCCGCCATTCTGAGACCACGTTATGTCTGCCTGTGGCGCAGCATCCGGCAGGCAGTGGAGCGTCAGATTGCCACCCTCTGCCGCTTGCGCCGTCCTGGGAAGCGGCCGCCGGTTGAAATTAGGGGGAAACGCTGAATAAAAAGATCTAGTTTTGTCAAAGCTCAGTTTACAATTCATGTTAAAAGCAGAATTGCATCCCCTCGTTTCGGTTCAAAATTTAGTTCTCAAGTAATTGTAGCGCTTGCTTGTATATTTAACTATAAAACTAAATCGCCTCATGAATATACATTATTGCTTTCAAAACCCATTCCTCAATTTGCCTTTTGACTACATTTTACCCATATCTCAAACATCACTGATATCATAACATAATATATTTTTTACTTCAAATGAAACTATAACTGACATAGCACCCGGAGCTCGGCGGAAGTCTTGTTGGTGCCGTGGGCGTTTGCGGCCTCGCACTGGTACATCCCCTCGTCACGTGACTTGTCCAGGCTCCGGATGTACAGGACGTTCCGCCGTATCTCTACTTGACCGGGAACATGCTGCAGGCGCTTAGAGTTCTGGAAGGAACAAAGGGCATTATAGAGTTACCTGCCATTGTTAAGGGGCACAATAGGTTACACTTCATGGATGCAAGTTTTGTTTTTAATGCTTTGCTATGTTTAACTCATTTTTACGATCAAAATAAAACAAGAGAAATTGTGACAGATGAAACAACATAAAAGCGATACTTTGGTGCTTTTAGCCTGGGGAACATTCGCCCCTTTCAGATTCATGCCGTGTTTCCATAGTAACAATGTTAAATGTTGACGACCGGTGATGCAATCTATTTATAAGAGAGCAGCCGTTTACTGTGTTTCTACCAAAAAATAAGTTGAAAAAGCAATAGTGATGATGTCAATTCAGTTTTGTTTTATTTCAACTAAAATCGAACGTAAAAAGGAACATAAAAAGGCAAATCCCCAAATCGTTAAGGCAGTAATATATTTTTGGTATATAATACATTTTACATATTTTTTCTTTATTCATAACACCCTGTCACATGATAATTCTTGACAGTTTACCGATATTCATGATGTTTTATCGGATTAGTTCGATGCCCGATGGTCTATCGCAATCAATGTTTCAACAGGATTTTATTGCCACGTTAGCTGGACTATTATATATGTTTTCTCAAAAAGCAAGGGGCGGTGTAAAAACAATGACCATACAAAATAATTGCGCTGATTAAAGATCTTATATATGTCCGCATCGTTAGAAATGTAGACTGACCTTGTACCACGTGTATGTAGCTGCGGGTATGGCCCTCGCCTCGCACCGCCACGTGAGCTCGCTGTTCACGTCCGCGTGCATGTCATGTAGAGGGAACACAAAGTATGGATAGGCTGAAAGGATATTTGAGACCGGAATATTTTAAAACCATCCGCCTTTCAACTTACAGTAATTTCAAAAGAAAACAACATTTGGCATACATGTATTTCAAATTAAAGCGTATTCCTCTTGCGAGCCCTACCCTCAAGTGTGAGGAAGAAAGAGCGCGTGTCTGTAGCCTGTGTGCCTGTCCGCTTCTGTACGTGACATGTGTAGTTTCCGGTAGCGTCAAACTGCGCCTTCGGAATAATAAGCACGCGGTTCTCGTACATGAAGTAGGTACCGGCGGGGAATTGTCGTCCGTTAGCGCGAGACCAGGAATACTGCATCGGTAACCTGGTGAGATACTGATACTGATAAGCATATGGCGTTTATCATAATAACACATTCAGCTAGAGAGAGATAGGTTTTAAAAAGAGTAACTAGTTAATGATACAAAGAAAACTAAATGGATACGCCTACAGTGAAAACCTTGTCAAGAAAACAAACACGAAGAATTGTTTGACCCTAGGTAAATGGAAAGATGATCTTTTATTTAATTAATATGATCATGATGGCTGTACTAATATACGATAATATCGAGTTACACTGCAATCGCATGTAAACTATCGTACGTTCTTTTCAACTAGAAATTCGGCAGTTTGTATTTGCCTTGAATCCATCTGCCCTAAAACACACGACACATTACCTTCCATAGGCGAAACACTCCAATCTAACATTATGGCCGACGATGGGCGGTTTGGGGAACACGGCGATAAAGTCAGGGTGGATGATTGGGCCGTAATCCAGTGACGCTGCAAGCATAAGATAAAGTGAACCAACACCATCGCTCTCGGTAGATAATGTTGAATAAGGAAGGCTTTCATTTTAAATAAAGACGTTTCCATGTTTCCGTGTAAAATAAAGACATACGTTTTCAATGTTAAATGAAGGCGTACGGTGGCCGCTTTAAATGGAGACGTACGGTTTTTCATTTTAAATACACATTTATGGTTTACATGTATGCTTAATTGAGACGTACGGTGTGAATGTTAAACTGAGACGCATACTGTCCATGTCATATAGAGACGTGTGGTTTCCATTTTAAGTGAGGACATATGGTTTCCATGTTTAATGCACGTACGGTTTCCAATGATCCTGAGCTCGATGGGTCGACTGGAACGGGATACGGGCTGATGGGAGATCAAGATCTCGTTCACGCGCGGAATCAGCGTCACAACACAGTAGTAGTTACCCCGGTCCGTTTCCTAAAATAAAAATAAAAATAAGCGAATTATCACTTCGTAGCTGAATCTATTGGTCGTCGGGTGAGGATGGCGTTGAGGCGTGGAATAAGCGACATACTGCACAAGGAGTTACTAAGGTCATGGTCATAGGATCAAAGGAGTATAATACATGTACTAGTTAAAACACAGCTCACTGTTTTATGTTCTCTCGTTCACGCTCACACAAGGAGACAGCTTCACACCACTCGAGAAAATACTCCGTCCCTTAGAGATACACTTTATGCTGGTATTTATTCGGAAAACGTCAGCAGTATTCGTGAAACCAGCTGATCCTTGTTCCAAACAGGAAAACAAGGAAATCAGAACTTAACGACTACTATGAAGCTAAATTTGATATGTATTTCAGTTTTCCATTGTCTAACCAATGGTTCTGACATATTGCCGTGTATTTACAACCAGGTGTTCTAGGTTTGCCACGCGCAATGTCTGACGTGTGGCCACCTGATGCTAAAGAAAGAATGTATTTATCATTTTACCAAAACTTATTTTTCAAACGAAATTAATTTGCCGTAATATATTGAAATACATGCCAATCAAGTTCGATTGCAGAGAACAAACTGGATCAAGGATATAAATGCAAGTCAAACTATGTGATATAATTATTTGGTTACTTATAAGGTATCAAGAAACCTCGCCCTTTAAACCGACACAACACAGCATGGGGTAACCAATCATCAGCTTGTCTATCATCAACAGTGAAAAGCGTTATTTGTGAAACAGGTACCTTAATAGCGCAGTGGTTACAGCACACGCTTCCCAGCCCAAAGTCCTGGGTTCCATTGCTGGTTTGGTCGGATAAATAGAGTACCGGATAAATCCATTTACCCTGAAGTACTTTATTACCACCATCCCCCCTACCCTATCACGAAATACCGCATTCCCGTATACCATCAGGTCAACGAGCTTGATTAGGAAACTTTTATTTTACGGTCAATGGTAAGGTAAATAAGGTTTAAAGAGTTTTACCTGAACCTCAGAGAAGTAGAGATTGCCGTTGTCCGAAATGAAGAAGTATTTATTGAGCTCGGGGCGGACAAAGTTGCGAATATCATCCTTATACCACTGGTAGCTCAGCGCTGAAATACATGAATAAGAACAGAATGGCCTCAGTGCGGATATGTCTGCGTACAATCCCCATAAAACTGATTACCAAGTGCTGAAATACTTGAAGAAATTCTTATTGAACTATGGGTAGATAGAGTTGCGAACGTTTTACATATGCACTGGTTACCCAGCGGTGAAAAGATACAATGATAAAGTGGTAATATCGTTATAATTATTAATAGCATTTGTATCCTACCGTTATAGATTGTGTATGCTTTTCTGTGAAAAAGGTAATTATGTTTGTATAAATTAGCAAACATTATTGTTAAAATACGCCTGTTCAATTCTAAAGACTCCAAGTCTGGTGATAACAGGTTGAACGCAGCCAAATTTTCAGAGATAATACTTTACAGTTTTTGCCTAGTCTATGGTCATAACTAGTGAGTGACTTTGCAGTTTATCGACCCTGTCTGCGAATTATGCCCATACACATTCTGACGTAATTTGGCGACGATTGCAAAAATGCTTCAAAAACTATTGATGGTGTAACGTACTGGAAGAATCCCGCCCGTCCGTCCGCCGGATGTAAGCCTATAGTACGATCCGTTCTATCAACGGGCGAAAACAAGGAAAGTATTCATAAACACAATAAGTCAATTTATTGTTAATTCCTACCGTGTCTGTTTGACACACGTTCTCGAGTATATTCAAGTTACCTGGTTTGGCGGAGGGTGCGTTGCAGTTGATGAAAGTCCCCTTCATAAGCAGGGCCTGTACGAATCCCACCTGGTTTGGACTGAACTGGTCCAGATCTGAAAGACGTACAGGTATATAATCAGGTAATATCTAATTGGATAAAACAGTGTGATCTCACTTACTTCAAATGCAGTTGAAATACTATTTCCATATCGATTTGATATAACTTAAGTTTAAGATTGGGCTAGAGCTATGAACTTTGACAACCATTTGGAAGTTAGAGATCAATTCCGTACAGCAAGAGACTTCAAAACAAGATGTACTTAAAGGTAAGTCGAAGGCAACGCTCATTTACACAACTCTGCCTGATTCGACGCCGACGAAGGATAAAACCTTGACGTTAGACGTTCTTTTTTCTTTGTAATTCCGACGAACTACACTGTTATGATTAGAGTGGGGCCTTACAGCCAAATGATATTTCTATTGGCGGTGAGAGGATGGAACCCTGGCTGTTGGTCGCCTCGCAAACGTAAGTCCCCGTGTCCGCCCGTTCCTCGGGTTTCGTGACCGTCAAACGTCCGTTAGACAGCGTCAGCTTGCTGCCACCACCGGTCGTCAGCTGAAGATGGATGGGAAATAATCAGCAAGCCATGTATTTTATTAACATATTCGTAACTGTTGGCGTCTTACAGAATTCGGAAAAAGGAGATATTATAATAATATCATAGAATTTGATGTTATGATCAAATATCTAGAAAAAGGTGTAATGGCATGTTAAAGTTAAGATGTTAATCTTTGCATATGCAATATATTTGAATAAAGTCAGAAAAGAAAAAAAACGTGGTATTTTAACAAATTTTATTTTATGCGAATGTATAACAATACCTCTGTGTAATTCTCCTTAGAGTTGTTTCCCATTTGTGGATTCATAATGTACCACTTGTACGACGGCTGCGGGGTACCAGAAGCCAGACAATCCATCAACAAGGGGAGGATGGAGTCCGTTATAACCTCGTTCTGGGGAAGGTTCATGAATTTCGGCCCCTTCGGTACTTCATTATAACTCAAATTTCCGTAGCCGAAAGCTGCAGGAATAACAAATCGAATACATCACTATTGAGTTACAATGGTAATTAAGGCAACACTAACAAAAGTGTATTGTTTATTAGCCTTTCCTTTAAGTTCTACAAATAAACTTGAATCAAATTTCTTCAACAAGTCCAATAAAAATGTATTTCGTACATGGTGATTTCTTTTTGTATGATTTTTGAGAAATACTAGTCCAGTGTATGAACCTCTTGATTAACTCTCGTGTCATTTTACTATCAGCATTGTGTCTTACGTCGATCTCTTTTTTTCATTTCTCATCATGTACGAGTCCAAATGTTCAAACTCACCGAAGCCTCTATGTTGTTGTATGATGCGTCCCACCTCTCGTCTCGGGATCTCACAGATGTAGTTGTACGGGTCGTATCCTATCACCACGCTCCAGGCGAACTGACTTCGGGACACTGGCATACAAGCGAAATAACTATTGAACATTATGCAACCGTTAATTTGCCTTTCATACGCTGCTTTGGTGCTAAGAGCAGATTCAGTATAACCAAATAGATGGACCGGGCTCCAGCTTTGCTTCGCATTATTTTTAACTGGTATGATTTCCTCCCAAACCCTTAGCGGCTAACCCTAGAAAGGTTAACTTGTGGAGGTTGAACACCTGTACATAATTAAAGTATGACAGTCTTGAAAACGAAGTATTTTTAAACGAAGTTTACATTGTTTTAATAGTATACCTCTCATAACTTTGCGGCTATTAGATAAATCTAGCCATCACTGCCTTTTACCTATAATTATACCTCTCATAACTTTGCGGCTATTAGATAAATCTAGCCATCACTGCCTTTTACCTATAATTATACCTCTCATAACTTTGCGGCTATTAGATAAATCTAGCCATCACTGCCTTTTACCTATAATTATACCTCGCGTGATCTGTCCATGTTAAATTCTCATATACACGACATTAGACAATCCGTACTGTCACCCCGACATAAGGTGATACTATATAGATATGGACCGAGCGATTTATATAATATCGAATGTGACCATGAGGTCGTCAAACATCAAGGGGAATTGAGATGCCAGCGATAGAGCTTATTTGTGGGGTGAACTTACGTGAGAAGCTGTAGACGAGTCTATTTCCAAAGTATGTGTACGCGTAGTAGCGAGGCAAAATCCAGTAGGAGTCGTCACGTGTATTGTTGGTTGACGTTCCATCCCCGCCCCAAGTCACCACGCCACTCACGTAACGTCCGCTCGTGTACCAATGTGTATCTCTGTGCAACATATCAAGACTATGTGTAACATGATCTATATTGTGTCAACAAATTAGCAAGCTTTGTTAATCACTAACTTCCGTGGTGATGGTTTTGATCTTATTTAAAGTACTGTGATCTAAAGTGCACGGGGAAGACTAGTTTATTTTAGTAAGATGTATTTATATAATTTCAAATTTGCAATGCTGGTTTGAGGCCTTTTAACACAATAGCTCGCTTAAGAACTATTATTTTATGTTTATTATTCAAGTATTTTTACAAAGATCTAATTAAACTTAATAACATCCCTAGGAACGGAGCGAACTGACAGAAAAGTATTTGATCAGGTGGATTCTGAGTTATTTTCACTCATACATTTACCAAAACTAATTACTATAAATGATTGTTATTTATAATTGGAGAATAATTCCATAGTTAGAAAACGTAAATAAAAAACATATGAGGAAGAAAATCAACAATCATGATTTTCGAAGATGAATGAAAAACATATGAAATAATCGTAATGGTATCATCATCATCATCATCATCATCATCATCACCACCACCACCGTCCTCCTTCTCCTCCTCCTTCTCCTCCTCCTCCTCCTCCTCCTCCTCCTCCTCCTCCTCACCATCATCATCCTCCTCACCATCATCATCATCATCATCATCATCATCACCCATAGTGTTTTATTTTGAGATAATCCTGGAAGTGAGTAAGGTGTACAGTGTTCGCGTACATTGTACACCGAAAAGGTCAATTACTTGTTTTTACAGAACAGTTTATTAATGGGCACCCTACTTGTCCTGTACATGGCTCCCGAGGAACTCCTGTATAAACCTGAACTCCGCTCCGTCGTTTACACTGACTAGCGCTGATCCCTGGATCTGCAAGTATACACATGCATGTTAAGAATATTAGTTATACGATTATCACACGTATTCGATATTGCTTATTTATTTTTGTTATTAATTTTTTTTAAACGAGAACTTGGGTTGACAATAGCAAACATTTGTTCATGGGTATGACTCATATTGCATGTAATCATTTCCTATCGTTCAAATGTTTTGTCCTTCCTTAATGTCAGCTGATAACGGACACGCCATCTTGGTTATTACTTTAGACATTAGTTTACCTTGTAGAAATCATTTTTTAATAAAACTGGAAGTATTCACTACATTAATATGATGCAAACGAAACACATGCAACAAATAAACAATTGTTAAATGGTGCAATGTACGCATATAAACATACAAACAAACTGACATAAAAATGACAAACTACAGGAAACAGCTATTAATCGTTTAACGAACATGTTGACAAAAAACAAACAAAAACAAAACCAACAACAAACAACATCAACAACAAACAACATGTCACTAACCCAGCATGCAGAGGCGGCCTCTTCATATGTCATGACGGTACTATAAACGAACTGGTAACAGCTGTCACCGTAGCTCTCCCACTGCAGGGGGCAACCTGAGCCAAGCCCGAACAGGGAAGGAAAACATTCAAAAATATGAATAATAGATAAATATATCCTCAATTAGGAATTAATACTACAGTATGGACATTCAAATAGCCTCATTGTGATTTTCAATATATTGCCACCAATGTAATTTCTTCCGAAACTCTTTAAACATACCATGGAAAAAATCACTGACAAAAAATATATAAATATACATGAAACAAGGGAGACCATAATCTTCCAATGAGATAAAATGTAACAATTGAATACTCTTCAATAACCGTATACTGTCAGTTGTCTCCGCAGGCGAGTGGTCTAAGTGACTTGTTTGGAAGTGATCAAGCGGACCGAGTTCAATTCGGGCTTTTCGCAAGATTTTTTTTCTCAGGAAAGAAGTATGGGTGTCTATGCATATGTTGGGGTCAAACTTCCTGAGAGGCTTCCTTGCAGAACCAATGTGACTGCCTCATTAATTATTCATGAATGATAACAAGATTTTCCTTACCAAATCGCACACGGTAGGCAACAAATAATAGCGCAGTTTACAATGGAAACCATCGGAGTTAGAAAAGTAATCGAGCTTATTTTGTTCTTAAGATTCCGACGAGACAAATTAATCAGTGTTATTAAATGATGATTCATTCTAATCAACATAAAGCCAAAACTGTCACCAAAACATACGCGTAAAGTTTCACTCAAAGAGACAATATATAAAATCAAAGTAACTGCTACCTATAAGCTGTGCTGTAACGTCTCCAGTCAGACAGACGACAACCATCAACCACCTGACGTCCATTTTTGGCCAGTCAGTCACACGTTATACATCATGTTCATGGAGTTCTGGTGTAAGAGTTGCGTAGTGCACCACGGCGTCACCGTACTGCAATTAAAAAATAGTTTTAAATAAATAAAGGCCATGTGGCTTATTAAAATTTGGATAATAAGCAAAGTCCATTTAACATACGTTATTTAAAACAGATAATTGTTTATTTTTTCAATCAATATTGAGAGACGTTAATCCGAAAAGTCCGGCAGTTCACGACGGTAACCTTAACAGTGATTGATAAAGACATTTTAATGTTTTAAATCGTGTTCATTGTTTGTTGACGGACCTTGTGCATTGGGTATGTGGCCATGTAAACGACAGTCTCATGTCTGAATCTAGACTCCGACTCCGAAAAGCTCTTTTTTAAATTAAAAACATATATTTATTTTATTCGTTTTAAAAAGATAACTTTGAATAATCATGAAGTTTCGAATAGCAATCATTTTCAGCAAAACTCAACTAAAATGAAAGTTGAAATAAAATGAACATTTAAGTATATTCCTACATGTTTCAAAACGTCTTTAATATGACCATCTTTTACCAAAGGTTTGCGCCTGGTTGTAGAACAGTTTCTGATTTAACATATATGATTTGTTCTTGTATAATGAAATGAAAATATGCATTTTTGAACCTGACTCAATACGTTAGTGAACACGGGCCCTGGATCCCCGTGCCTTTCAACAAAACCCCTAGTATCAATAAGGCGTGTCCGGTCTGGACAGATCGATCGGAGCCTCGGGACTGATAAAATAACCTCCTCAAAGCATACCGCCCATAGCGTAAAGTTATCTGAAAGCGCGCTTGTTTTCACAATGCACGTACACTTTCATATCCTTCAAATAAGTATAAACAACGATTAAACTGACATATTTGATATTGGCCACATTACGTAAGCGGACTGTCTGCTTGTTTGGAAAGGTGCAACACTATTTGTCTTACCGCCTACCATGCAATCTAAGCTGATTATCGCATTAAATTACAGACTTTTATTTCACAAGTATTTCAACTTGGTTATCTCAAATCCCCAATGCCAGTTTGATATGACATTCCTCAAACTCCAAGATAAAAACACACACAGTACTTTGTTTTGACTTGCAAAACGATTTCATGGTTGTCGATAAACAACGGTGCCGCTATTTCTGTTTTCATAAAAAATGATCTTCTCGCGACCGAAATGAATGTAAAACAATAATGGACGTACGGCTGTACTGTTCAGGTGGTTAGATATATAACGCTTAATGTGATCGATCTGTAAAGACAATAAGTGTTTGAAATTATATTTTGTGAAATTGGTCAGATCTATTACTCAACATCAGTCTTATTTTTGAGTTTGATCAGGTGAATCGGTTGATTTAAAACGTGGCATGGAACAAAACATTTTGGCATGGTTGACCTGATTGTTTTATTTGATCAATGTTAATAAGTTAATTGACAATCACTGTTTACATCCGTGACTTGGCAAACATGATCTTATTTAAGAATCCAAAGAAATAACGATTTATTTGTGTCATAGTTGTAAAATGATTCGTACGTTATAATAATTATTATTTCTGAATAGCGTTTAAATATTTGCTATTATTTATGTGACTGTTAAGAATCTCAACTAGTAATAAAACTGATATAATCCGACAAGCAAATGTTTAATGATAAAAAAGACCATGGGCTATCATAGTTTACTTTACTGAATTATATATGTGTGATGCTATATGTGGAATTAAACTTGTGTTCTGCTCTGTTCTGTACAATTAATAAAAATGAGACAATATAACTTCGTATAGAACTGATGTAAGGGATGTTATTTATCGTTTACTCATTAGCACCATTTCAGTAAGGAATAGAATCAGTCGTGTTATTATGAAAATATATTGACTCTCGTTTGTCATCCAGATATTCTGTAAGTCCTCCTTTTAAAAAAACATTAACCAAGATCAACGTGTAAAACAACAATGCTGCATTTCATGTTAGCATAACGGTATATACATGTATATCAATAATATGTAGCTTTCTTCTATACATTCTTCATTCACGTTGTGCCAACGAGCGTGATGTTTGTATCATTATTTTTTTCTGAATTGAATCAAAATCTTTGTACAAAACATACTTAATGTCAACTTGTCGTATAGAGATATGGGTGTACCCATTGTTTCGTTTGAAAGTCAGTGCGACGGTCATTCATTTCATGAACAGACCCACTCATATACCTTTCTTTATAACGTATATTCCAAATAAAGCAGTTCCAAAACAACGAATATTCACAATTCACAGAAAATCCGGAATCAAAACTAGCTTTGCAAGGCCCGCTGTTCTCAAAACTAGGACACAATTTGTATTCGAAATGATAAATGCGAGCTCTTTCAAATAATACTGGTTTCAGCTCAAAGATAACATATCAGCAAATTGTGAAATGTCCGCTTAAAATTGTACGTGGATATTTGAATGTCCCTCGTCCTATCTACTTAGGAAATGTTCAGGTAAAGGAATTTTGACTATCAATAATTTGAGATACTTTAATTTTTATTTAGTTCTGTTTATATATAGCTTCTCATGATGTATATATTGTATAATTGTGATTGTTCAAAATATTGTATATATTGAAATCACCCTCGGGTGGATATAAAGAGAATATCACAGAACATATATATTTTTTAGACTTGTTAAGTGCATTTCGTCTTCGTAACTACACATATTAAACATATATGTATATATTAACATAAATCTGGTAGGTGCACAGGATCAAGTATATGGAGAAATGCTGTTCTGGCTAAATCCGTTCTTTAATTAAATTCCTTGTAAATGTTATTATTAACCTTGTCATAACAGATAGGTCGATATTTATATCTGTTATATTGACGCTAGTGGGACAGACTAGGATGCTTTGATGTTTCACACGGGTCAGATCTCAAGTAGACCTTTAAGTCAGTACTCTACTTGTTTCATACTTTTTGTGTATTGACAAAATGTTGATGATGTGTTTCCAATCATTTTAGTTTTGACCCCGTCTAATGCTGCGTACTCAGGCACCAGCACCCCTTGAGTCAACTCATGATGTAACCGTATCCACGTTCAGCTGGATTCCGTGCCACCATGGCTCAACTCTTCAATCAGAATCCCTCAGTGTCTGTTTGCGGAAGGGTGTGGTGGCGACTAAAGACAAGCCGTTACTTAATACACCACCAATGTTCATGTCTCTGGCCCAATGGTCTATGAGCTGATGGTGTTTTATTTCTGATCTGGTGTGTCTCCATGTTGAGGCTCGGAAGGGTCAATGTTGATGATCATCGGGTTGATATCCATGGAGGACAGTTATCCATTTACCGCTTCTTCTGCATATATACACCGCGTCTACCGGATCCATACGCATCCATACACCGCGTCTCCTGCATCCATACACCGCGTCTCCCGCATCCATACACCGCGTCTCCCGCATCTATACAGCGCGTCTCCCGCATTTAGACACCGCGTCTCCCGCATCCATACACCGCGTCTCCTGCATCCATACACCGCGTCTCCTGCATCCATACACCGAGTCTCCCGCATCAATACACCGAGTCTCCCGCATCCATACAGCGCGTCTCCCGAATTTAGACACCGCGTCTCCCGCATCCATACACCGCGTCTTCCGCATTCATACACCGCGTCTCCCGCATCCATACAGCGCGTCTCCCGCAACCATAATACACGTCTCCCGCATCCATACACCTCGTCTCCCGCATCCATACACCGCGTCTCCCGCATTCATACTACACGTCTCCCGCATCCATACACCGCGTCTCCCGCATCCATAATACACATCTCCCGCATCCATACAGCGCGTCTCCCGCATCCATAATACACATCCCCCGCATTAATACACCGCGTCTCCCGCATCCATACACCGCGTCTCCCGCATCCATACTACACGTCTCTCGCATCCATACACCGCGTCTCCCGCATTCATACTACACGTCTCCCGCTACAATACACCGCGTCTCCCGCATCCATACACCGCGTCTCACGCATTCATACAGCGCGTCTCCCGAATCCATACACCGCGTCTCCCGCATCCATACTACACTTCTCCCGCATCCAAACACCGCGTCTCCCGATCCATACACCGCGTCTCCCGCATCCATACACCGCGTCTCCCGCTTCCATACTACACGTCTCCCGCATCCATACACCGCGTCTCCCGCATCCATACAACGCGTCTCCCGCATCCATACACCGCGTCTCCCGCATCCATACACCGCGTCTCCCGCATCCATACACCGCGTCTCCCGCATCCATACACCGCGTCTCCCGCATCCATACTACACGTCTCCCGAATCCATACAGCGCGTATCCCGCATCCATACTACACGTCTCCCGCATCCAAACACCGCGTCTCCCGCATCCATACACCGCGTCTCCCGCTTCCATACTACACGTCTCTCGCATCCATACACCGCGTCTCCCGCATCCATACACCGCGTCTCCCGTATCCATACACCGCGTCTCCCGCATCCATACACCGCGTCTCCCGCATCCATACAGCGCGTCTCCCGCATCCATACTACACGTCTCCCGCATCCATACAGCGCGTCTCCCGCATTCATACACCGCGTCTCCCGCATCCATACAGCGCGTCTCCCGCATCCATACACCGCGTCTCCCGCATCCATACACCGCGTCTCCCGCATCCATACACCGCGTCTCCCGCATCCATACACCGCGTCTTCCGCCAAAAGCTTTTAAGACGTGCAATATGCAGCCATTCTGTAAATTAATTAATTAGTTATTTTTATCAAAATGTTTATGTTCTACAAGTGAGTGTATTGAAATCATATTTGTTCTGTCTTTTTATTTTACAATTTATCTTTACATTACCGGAACCCGTGCGCACATGATACTAAGTGCGCGTGGGTCCTGTTTCCTAAAATCTATTTAATTAGTTTTCATATTCGCCCAGTTATTAGTTTGGCATGAGGCAAAACTGCAGACAGATAATACAAAACACAGCCTATATAGGCTAGTATGCCTTTCCTGTTTTATGGATGTGAAGTTTGGTAAATTTCCCGTATTAACAATATAATAGGGTTATTAGTACTGCGTTTTGATTTGGGAGGTTGTATTCGACGCGAGTGGATTTTTGCAGATTCGGATTTCAAGAGGCGCTAGCCGAGTAAAAATCAAAATCTGCAAAAATCCACGAGAGTCGAATACGACATTCCGGGTCAAAACGCAGTACTAATAACCCTTTTATTATATACATGACTGGTTAGATCACTTTATATTTACATGGTTTTTTTTATAATAAACGTCATTTTAACGACGCATTATTTTGTTTTATGACGTCATTTTAACATCGCGCATCGATACTTCTTATGACGTGACGTCACAAGAGTAAAATACGGCCGTATTGCACACAAACGTGTAATAAGTAAGAAGATGAACATCACTGTTTATTTGAATGTCCTTTGTGTAATAACAACGATGTAATTATAATAAGATAAACTACAGAAGCAGACCAAGAATGTTAAAAGCTATTTAACTTTTAAGATCTGAAAAAGCAAACATGTTCAACAAACGTATCAGTATATATCTACATTCAATGCATTTGAGATAAGAAGGATATATACTCAAATTAAATAAATTGTGAATAGAAAAGCTATTGCTCATAAGTTATTTGGTTACTGAAGTTTTAATAGGTAGATTATTCAAATATTCTGTACACTATAAGTACCAGCTATTATGAATTTCATACCACAGTATTATATCTTTGATTAAGTGGATTGTATTTCTTAGTAATCTTGGGGAAAATGGCCATATTTATGCACTAGGTTGGTTGAGATATATATGGGTTGTATTTCTTAGTAATCTTGGGGAAAATGGCCATATTTATGCACTAGGTTGGTTGAGATATATATGGGTTGTATTTCTTAGTAATCTTGGGGACAATGGCCATATTTATGCACTAGGCTGGTTGAGATATATATGGGTTGTATTTCTTAGTAATCTTGGGGAAAATGGCCATATTTATGCACTAGGTTGGTTGAGATATATATGGGTTGTATTTCTTAGTAATCTTGGGGACAATGGCCATATTTATGCACTAGGTTGGTTGAGATATATATGGGTTGTATTTCTTAGTAATCTTGGGGACAATGGCCATATTTATGCACTAGGTTGGTTGAGATATATATGGGTTGTATTTCTTAGTAATCTTGGGGAAAATGGCCATATTTATGCACTAGGTTGGTTGAGATATATATGGGTTGTATTTTTTAGTAATCTTGGGGACAATGGCCATATTTATGCACTAGGTTGGTTGAGATATATATGGGTTGTATTTCTTAGTAATCTTGGGGAAAATGGCCATATTTATGCGCTAGGTTGGTTGAGATATATATGGGTTGTATTTCTTAGTAATCTTGGGGAAAATGGCCATATTTATGCACTAGGTTGGTTGAGATATATATGGGTTGTATTTCTTAGTAATCTTGGGAAAAATGGCCATATTTATGCGCTAGGTTGGTTGAGATATATATGGGTTGTATTTCTTAGTAATCTTGGGGAAAATGGCCATATTTATGCACTAGGTTGGTTGAGATATATATGGGTTGTATTTCTTAGTAATCTTGGGGACAATGGCCATATTTATGCACTAGGTTGGTTGAGATATATATGGGTTGTATTTCTTAGTAATCTTGGGGACAATGGCCATATTTATGCACTAGGTTGGTTGAGATATATATGGGTTGTATTTCTTAGTAATCTTGGGGAAAATGGCCATATTTATGCACTAGGTTGGTTGAGATATATATGGGTTGTATTTCTTAGTAATCTTGGGGAAAATGGCCATATTTATGCACTAGGTTGGTTGAGATATATATGGGTTGTATTTTTTAGTAATCTTGGGGACAATGGCCATATTTATGCACTTGGTTGGTTGAGATATATATGGGTTGTATTTCTTAGTAATCTTGGGGAAAATGGCCATATTTATGCACTAGGTTGGTTGAGATATATATGGGTTGTATTTCTTAGTAATCTTGGGGAAAATGGCCATATTTATGCACTAGGTTGGTTGAGATATATATGGGTTGTATTTCTTAGTAATCTTGGGGAAAATGGCCATATTTATGCACTAGGCTGGTTGAGATATATATGGGTTGTATTTCTTAGTAATCTTGGGGACAATGGCCATATTTATGCACTAGGTTGGTTGAGATATATATGGGTTGTATTTCTTAGTAATCTTGGGGACAATGGCCATATTTATGCACTAGGTTGGTTGAGATATATATGGGTTGTATTTCTTAGTAATCTTGGAAAAAATGGCCATATTTATGCACTAGGTTGGTTGAGATATATATGGATTGTATTTCTTAGTAATCTAGGGGAAAATGGCCATATTTATGCGCTAGGTTGGTTGAGATATATATGGGTTGTATTTCTTAGTAATCTTGGGGAAAATGGCCATATTTATGCGCTAGGTTGGTTGAGATATATATGGGTTGTATTTCTTAGTAATCTTGGGGACAATGGCCATATTTATGCGCTAGGTTGGTTGAAATATATATGGGTTGTATTTCTTAGTAATCTTGGGGACAATGGCCATATTTATGCACTAGGTTGGTTGAGATATATATGGGTTGTATTTCTTAGCAATCTTGGGGACAATGGCCATATTTATGCACTAGGTTGGTTGAGATATATATGGGTTGTATTTCTTAGTAATCTTGGGGACAATGGCCATATTTATGCACTAGGTTGGTTGAGATATATATGGGTTGTATTTCTTAGAAATCTTGGGGAAAATGGCCATATTTATGCACTAGGTTGGTTGAGATATATATGGGTTGTATTTCTTAGTAATCTTGGGGAAAATGGCCATATTTATGCGCTAGGTTGGTTGAGATATATATGGGTTGTATTTCTTAGTAATCTTGGGGACAATGGCCATATTTATGCGCTAGGTTGGTTGAGATATATATGGGTTGTATTTCTTAGTAATCTTGGGGAAAATGGCCATATTTATGCACTAGGTTGGTTGAGATATATATGGGTTGTATTTCTTAGTAATCTTGGGGAAAATGGCCATATTTATGCACTAGGCTGGTTGAGATATATATGGGTTGTATTTCTTAGTAATCTTGGAGAAAATGGCCATATTTATGCACTAGGTTGGTTGAGAAATGGCCATATTTATGCACTAGGTTGGTTGAGATATATATGGGTTGTATTTCTTAGTAATCTTGGGGACAATGGCCATATTTATGCACTAGGTTGGTTGAGATATATATGGGTTGTATTTCTTAGTAATCTAGGGGACAATGGCCATATTTATGCACTAGGTTGGTTGAGATATATATGGGTTGTATTTCTTAGTAATCTAGGGGACAATGGCCATATTTATGCACTAGGTTGGTTGAGATATATATGGGTTGTATTTCTTAGTAATCTTGGGGAAAATGGCCATATTTATGCACTAGGCTGGTTGAGATATATATGGGTTGTATTTCTTAGTAATCTTGGAGAAAATGGCCATATTTATGCACTAGGTTGGTTGAGAAATGGCCATATTTATGCACTAGGTTGGTTGAGATATATATGGGTTGTATTTCTTAGTAATCTTGGGGACAATGGCCATATTTATGCACTAGGTTGGTTGAGATATATATGGGTTGTATTTCTTAGTAATCTAGGGGACAATGGCCATATTTATGCACTAGGTTGGTTGAGATATATATGGGTTGTATTTCTTAGTAATCTTGGGGACAATGGCCATATTTATGCACTAGGTTGGTTGAGATATATATGGGTTGTATTTCTTAGTAATCTTGGGAAAAATGGCCATATTTATGCACTAGGTTGGTTGAGATATATATGGGTTGTATTTCTTAGTAATCTTGGGGACAATGGCCATATTTATGCACTAGGTTGGTTGAGATATATATGGGTTGTATTTCTTAGCAATCTTGGGGAAAATGGCCATATTTATGCACTAGGCTGGTTGAGATATATATGGGTTGTATTTCTTAGTAATCTTGGGGACAATGGCCATATTTATGCACTAGGTTGGTTGAGATATATATGGGTTGTATTTCTTAGTAATCTTGGGGACAATGGCCATATTTATGCGCTAGGTTGGTTGAGATATATATGGGTTGTATTTCTTAGTAATCTTGGGGAAAATGGCCATATTTATGCACTTGGTTGGTTGAGATATATATGGGTTGTATTTCTTAGTAATCTTGGGGAAAATGGCCATATTTATGCGCTAGGTTGGTTGAGATATATATGGGTTGTATTTCTTAGTAATCTTGGGGAAAATGGCCATATTTATGCACTAGGTTGGTTGAGATATATATGGGTTGTATTTCTTAGTAATCTTGGGGAAAATGGCCATATTTATGCACTAGGCTGGTTGAGATATATATGGGTTGTATTTCTTAGTAATCTTGGGAAAAATGGCCATATTTATGCACTAGGTTGGTTGAGATATATATGGGTTGTATTTCTTAGTAATCTAGGGGACAATGGCCATATTTATGCACTAGGTTGGTTGAGATATATATGGGTTGTATTTCTTAGTAATCTTGGGGACAATGGCCATATTTATGCACTAGGTTGGTTGAGATATATATGGGTTGTATTTCTTAGTAATCTTGGGGACAATGGCCATATTTATGCACTAGGTTGGTTGAGATATATATGGGTTGTATTTCTTAGTAATCTTGGGGACAATGGCCATATTTATGCACTAGGTTGGTTGAGATATATATGGGTTGTATTTCTTAGTAATCTTGGGGAAAATGGCCATATTTATGCACTAGGTTGGTTGAGATATATATGGGTTGTATTTCTTAGTAATCTTGGGGACAATGGCCATATTTATGCGCTAGGTTGGTTGAGATATATATGGGTTGTATTTCTTAGTAATCTTGGGGAAAATGGCCATATTTATGCACTAGGTTGGTTGAGATATATATGGGTTGTATTTCTTAGTAATCTTGGGGAAAATGGCCATATTTATGCGCTAGGTTGGTTGAGATATATATGGGTTGTATTTCTTAGTAATCTTGGGGAAAATGGCCATATTTATGCACTAGGTTGGTTGAGATATATATGGGTTGTATTTCTTAGTAATCTTGGGGACAATGGCCATATTTATGCACTAGGTTGGTTGAGATATATATGGGTTGTATTTCTTAGTAATCTTGGAAAAAATGGCCATATTTATGCACTAGGTTGGTTGAGATATATATGGGTTGTATTTCTTAGTAATCTAGGGGACAATGGCCATATTTATGCACTAGGTTGGTTGAGATATATATGGGTTGTATTTCTTAGTAATCTTGGGAAAAATGGCCATATTTATGCACTAGGTTGGTTGAGATATATATGGGTTGTATTTCTTAGTAATCTTGGGGACAATGGCCATATTTATGCACTAGGTTGGTTGAGATATATATGGGTTGTATTTCTTAGCAATCTTGGGGAAAATGGCCATATTTATGCACTAGGCTGGTTGAGATATATATGGGTTGTATTTCTTAGTAATCTTGGGGAAAATGGCCATATTTATGCGCTAGGTTGGTTGAGATATATATGGGTTGTATTTCTTAGTAATCTTGGGGACAATGGCCATATTTATGCGCTAGGTTGGTTGAGATATATATGGGTTGTATTTCTTAGTAATCTTGGGGAAAATGGCCATATTTATGCACTTGGTTGGTTGAGATATATATGGGTTGTATTTCTTAGTAATCTTGGGGAAAATGGCCATATTTATGCGCTAGGTTGGTTGAGATATATATGGGTTGTATTTCTTAGTAATCTTGGGGAAAATGGCCATATTTATGCACTAGGTTGGTTGAGATATATATGGGTTGTATTTCTTAGTAATCTTGGGGAAAATGGCCATATTTATGCACTAGGCTGGTTGAGATATATATGGGTTGTATTTCTTAGTAATCTTGGGAAAAATGGCCATATTTATGCACTAGGTTGGTTGAGATATATATGGGTTGTATTTCTTAGTAATCTAGGGGACAATGGCCATATTTATGCACTAGGTTGGTTGAGATATATATGGGTTGTATTTCTTATTAATCTTGGGGACAATGGCCATATTTATGCACTAGGTTGGTTGAGATATATATGGGTTGTATTTCTTAGTAATCTAGGGGACAATGGCCATATTTATGCACTAGGTTGGTTGAGATATATATGGGTTGTATTTCTTAGTAATCTTGGGGACAATGGCCATATTTATGCACTAGGTTGGTTGAGATATATATGGGTTGTATTTCTTAGTAATCTTGGGGAAAATGGCCATATTTATGCACTAGGTTGGTTGAGATATATATGGGTTGTATTTCTTAGTAATCTTGGGGACAATGGCCATATTTATGCGCTAGGTTGGTTGAGATATATATGGGTTGTATTTCTTAGTAATCTTGGGGACAATGGCCATATTTATGCACTAGGTTGGTTGAGATATATATGGGTTGTATTTCTTAGTAATCTTGGGGAAAATGGCCATATTTATGCGCTAGGTTGGTTGAGATATATATGGGTTGTATTTCTTAGTAATCTTGGGGAAAATGGCCATATTTATGCACTAGGTTGGTTGAGATATATATGGGTTGTATTTCTTAGTAATCTTGGGGACAATGGCCATATTTATGCACTAGGTTGGTTGAGATATATATGGGTTGTATTTCTTAGTAATCTTGGGGACAATGGCCATATTTATGCACTAGGCTGGTTGAGATATATATGGGTTGTATTTCTTAGTAATCTTGGAAAAAATGGCCATATTTATGCACTAGGTTGGTTGAGATATATATGGGTTGTATTTCTTAGTAATCTAGGGGACAATGGCCATATTTATGCACTAGGATGGTTGAGATATATATGGGTTGTATTTCTTAGTAATCTTGGGGACAATGGCCATATTTATGCACTAGGTTGGTTGAGATATATATGGGTTGTATTTCTTAGTAATCTAGGGGACAATGGCCATATTTATGCACTAGGTTGGTTGAGATATATATGGGTTGTATTTCTTAGTAATCTAGGGGACAATGGCCATATTTATGCACTAGGTTGGTTGAGATATATATGGGTTGTATTTCTTAGTAATCTTGGGGACAATGGCCATATTTATGCACTAGGTTGGTTGAGATATATATGGGTTGTATTTCTTAGTAATCTTGGGAAAAATGGCCATATTATGCACTAGGTTGGTTGAGATATATATGGGTTGTATTTCTTAGCAATCTTGGGGACAATGGCCATATTTATGCACTAGGTTGGTTGAGATATATATGGGTTGTATTTCTTAGCAATCTTGGGGAAAATGGCCATATTTATGCACTAGGCTGGTTGAGATATATATGGGTTGTATTTTTTAGTAATCTTGGGGACAATGGCCATATTTATGCGTAAGGTTGGTTGAGATATATATGGGTTGTATTTCTTAGTAATCTTGGGGACAATGGCCATATTTATGCGCTAGGTTGGTTGAGATATATATGGGTTGTATTTCTTAGTAATCTTGGGGAAAATGGCCATATTTATGCACTTGGTTGGTTGAGATATATATGGGTTGTATTTCTTAGTAATCTTGGGGAAAATGGTCATATTTATGCGCTAGGTTGGTTGAGATATATATGGGTTGTATTTCTTAGTAATCTTGGGGAAAATGGCCATATTTATGCACTAGGTTGGTTGAGATATATATGGGTTGTATTTCTTAGTAATCTTGGGGAAAATGGCCATATTTATGCACTAGGCTGGTTGAGATATATATGGGTTGTATTTCTTAGTAATCTTGGGGAAAATGGCCATATTTATGCATTAGGTTGGTTGAGATATATATGGGTTGTATTTCTTAGTAATCTAGGGGACAATGGCCATATTTATGCACTAGGTTGGTTGAGATATATATGGGTTGTATTTCTTAGTAATCTTGGGGAAAATGGCCATATTTATGCACTAGGTTGGTTGAGATATATATGGGTTGTATTTCTTAGTAATCTAGGGGACAATGGCCATATTTATGCACTAGGTTGGTTGAGATATATATGGGTTGTATTTCTTAGTAATCTTGGGGACAATGGCCATATTTATGCACTAGGTTGGTTGAGATATATATGGGTTGTATTTCTTAGTAATCTTGGGGACAATGGCCATATTTATGCACTAGGTTGGTTGAGATATATATGGGTTGTATTTCTTAGTAATCTTGGGGAAAATGGCCATATTTATGCACTAGGTTGGTTGAGATATATATGGGTTGTATTTCTTAGTAATCTTGGGAAAAATGGCCATATTTATGCGCTAGGTTGGTTGAGATATATATGGGTTGTATTTCTTAGTAATCTTGGGGAAAATGGCCATATTTATGCGCTAGGTTGGTTGAGATATATATGGGTTGTATTTCTTAGTAATCTTGGGGAAAATGGCCATATTTATGCACTAGGTTGGTTGAGATATATATGGGTTGTATTTCTTAGTAATCTTGGGAAAAATGGCCATATTTATGCACTAGGTTGGTTGAGATATATATGGGTTGTATTTCTTAGTAATCTTGGGAAAAATGGCCATATTTATGCACTAGGTTGGTTGAGATATATATGGGTTGTATTTCTTAGTAATCTTGGGGACAATGGCCATATTTATGCACTAGGTTGGTTGAGATATATATGGGTTGTATTTCTTAGTAATCTTGGGGACAATGGCCATATTTATGCACTAGGTTGGTTGAGATATATATGGGTTGTATTTCTTAGTAATCTTGGGGACAATGGCCATATTTATGCACTAGGTTGGTTGAGATATATATGGGTTGGATTTCTTAGTAATCTTGGGGAAAATGGCCATATTTATGCACTAGGTTGGTTGAGATATATATGGGTTGTATTTCTTAGTAATCTTGGGAAAAATGGCCATATTTATGCACTAGCTGGGTTGAGATATATATGGATTGTATTTCTTAGTAATCTTGGGAAAAATGGCGATATTTATGCACTAGGTTGGTTGAGATATATATGGGTTGTATTTCTTAGTAATCTTGGGGAAAATGGCCATATTTATGCACTAGGTTGGTTGAGATATATATGGGTTGTATTTCTTAGTAATCTTGGGGAAAATGGCCATATTTATGCACTAGGTTGGTTGAGATATATATGGATTGTATTTCTTAGTAATCTTGGGAAAAATGGCCATATTTATGCACTAGGTTGGTTGAGATATATATGGGTTGTATTTCTTAGTAATCTTAGGGACAATGGCCATATTTATGCACTAGGTTGGTTGAGATATATATGGGTTGTATTTCTTAGTAATCTTGGGGAAAATGGCCATATTTATGCACTAGGTTGGTTGAGATATATATGGGTTGTATTTCTTAGTAATCTTGGGGAAAATGGCCATATTTATGCGCTAGGTTGGTTGAGATATATATGGGTTGTATTTCTTAGTAATCTTGGGAAAAATGGCCATATTTATGCGCTAGGTTGGTTGAGATATATATGGGTTGTATTTCTTAGTAATCTTGGGAAAAATGGCCATATTTATGCACTAGGTTGGTTGAGATATATATGGGTTGTATTTCTTAGTAATCTTGGGAAAAATGGCCATATTTATGCACTAGGTTGGTTGAGATATATATGGGTTGTATTTCTTAGTAATCTTGGGGAAAATGGCCATATTTATGCACTAGGTTGGTTGAGATATATATGGGTTGTATTTCTTAGTAATCTTGGGGAAAATGGCCATATTTATGCACTAGGTTGGTTGAGATATATATGGGTTGTATTTCTTAGTAATCATGGGAAAAATGGCCATATTTATGCACTAGGTTGGTTGAGATATATATGGGTTGTATTTCTTAGTAATCTAGGGGACAATGGCCATATTTATGCACTAGGTTGGTTGAGATATATATGGGTTGTATTTCTTAGTAATCTTGGGAAAAATGGCCATATTATGCACTAGGTTGGTTGAGATATATATGGGTTGTATTTCTTAGCAATCTTGGGGACAATGGCCATATTTATGCACTAGGTTGGTTGAGATATATATGGGTTGTATTTCTTAGCAATCTTGGGGAAAATGGCCATATTTATGCACTAGGCTGGTTGAGATATATATGGGTTGTATTTTTTAGTAATCTTGGGGACAATGGCCATATTTATGCGTAAGGTTGGTTGAGATATATATGGGTTGTATTTCTTAGTAATCTTGGGGACAATGGCCATATTTATGCACTTGGTTGGTTGAGATATATATGGGTTGTATTTCTTAGTAATCTTGGGGAAAATGGCCATATTTATGCACTTGGTTGGTTGAGATATATATGGGTTGTATTTCTTAGTAATCTTGGGGAAAATGGTCATATTTATGCGCTAGGTTGGTTGAGATATATATGGGTTGTATTTCTTAGTAATCTTGGGGAAAATGGCCATATTTATGCACTAGGCTGGTTGAGATATATATGGGTTGTATTTCTTAGTAATCTTGGGGAAAATGGCCATATTTATGCACTAGGCTGGTTGAGATATATATGGGTTGTATTTCTTAGTAATCTTGGGAAAAATGGCCATATTTATGCACTAGGTTGGTTGAGATATATATGGGTTGCATTTCTTAGTAATCTTGGGGACAATGGCCATATTTATGCACTAGGTTGGTTGAGATATATATGGGTTGTATTTCTTAGTAATCTTGGGGAAAATGGCCATATTTATGCACTAGGTTGGTTGAGATATATATGGGTTGTATTTCTTAGTAATCTAGGGGACAATGGCCATATTTATGCACTAGGTTGGTTGAGATATATATGGGTTGTATTTCTTAGTAATCTTGGGGAAAATGGCCATATTTATGCACTAGGTTGGTTGAGATATATATGGGTTGTATTTCTTAGTAATCTTGGGGAAAATGGCCATATTTATGCACTAGGTTGGTTGAGATATATATGGGTTGTATTTCTTAGTAATCTTGGGGAAAATGGCCATATTTATGCGCTAGGTTGGTTGAGATATATATGGGTTGTATTTCTTAGTAATCTTGGGGAAAATGGCCATATTTATGCGCTAGGTTGGTTGAGATATATATGGGTTGTATTTCTTAGTAATCTTGGGGAAAATGGCCATATTTATGCGCTAGGTTGGTTGAGATATATATGGGTTGTATTTCTTAGTAATCTTGGGGAAAATGGCCATATTTATGCACTAGGTTGGTTGAGATATATATGGGTTGTATTTCTTAGTAATCTTGGGGAAAATGGCCATATTTATGCACTAGGTTGGTTGAGATATATATGGGTTGTATTTCTTAGTAATCTTGGGAAAAATGGCCATATTTATGCACTAGGTTGGTTGAGATATATATGGGTTGTATTTCTTAGTAATCTTGGGGACAATGGCCATATTTATGCACTAGGTTGGTTGAGATATATATGGGTTGTATTTCTTAGTAATCTTGGGGACAATGGCCATATTTATGCACTAGGTTGGTTGAGATATATATGGGTTGTATTTCTTAGTAATCTTGGGGACAATGGCCATATTTATGCACTAGGTTGGTTGAGATATATATGGGTTGTATTTCTTAGTAATCTTGGGAAAAATGGCCATATTTATGCACTAGCTGGGTTGAGATATATATGGATTGTATTTCTTAGTAATCTTGGGAAAAATGGCCATATTTATGCACTAGGTTGGTTGAGATATATATGGGTTGTATTTCTTAGTAATCTTGGGGAAAATGGCCATATTTATGCACTAGGTTGGTTGAGATATATATGGGTTGTATTTCTTAGTAATCTTGGGAAAAATGGCCATATTTATGCACTAGGTTGGTTGAGATATATATGGATTGTATTTCTTAGTAATCTTGGGAAAAATGGCCATATTTATGCACTAGGTTGGTTGAGATATATATGGGTTGTATTTCTTAGTAATCTTAGGGACAATGGCCATATTTATGCACTAGGTTGGTTGAGATATATATGGGTTGTATTTCTTAGTAATCTTGGGGAAAATGGCCATATTTATGCACTAGGTTGGTTGAGATATATATGGGTTGTATTTCTTAGTAATCTTGGGGAAAATGGCCATATTTATGCACTAGGTTGGTTGAGATATATATGGGTTGTATTTCTTAGTAATCTTGGGGAAAATGGCCATATTTATGCACTAGGTTGGTTGAGATATATATGGGTTGTTATCGATCGCTAAATAACATTTTGTTTAAATGTGTTCGCGGTTGTCTCCCTTTAATGTTTCAAATGTTCAGTAAGTTGAAATATGGAACACCGTGATTACGCCGGTAGCCATTTTATTACTAAAATTTTCGCTCTCGTATTGGGGCGAGGCCTGACATCCAAAGAAATCCATTGCAAGTATCCCGTATTTGGCGTTTTAATAGTTCAAGAAAAGGGTAGAAACTCGTTTAAGCTGACTTTGCCTCGTATTTAGTGAGGTGTAGTGTTTATTATTGTTAGTAGCTTGTATTAGCGCTTTGCTGTTGAAGTACATACTTTTGTTAGTATCTTCCATAAGCGCTTTGTTGTTGTAGTAAATATTATTGTCAATAGCTCTCTTTTTACAGTAAATATCATTGTTAGTATCTTGTATAAGATATCTGTTGTTGTAATACATATTCCAGTTAGTAACATGTATAAGCACCCTGTTCTTGTGGATGTAATATATATTCCAGTTAGTAACATGTATAAGCACCCTGTTCTTGTGGATGTAATACATATTCCAGTTAGTAACATGTATAAGCACCCTGTTCTTGTGGATGTAATATATTTTCCAGTTAGTAACATGTATAAGCACCCTGTTCATGTGGATGTAATGTATATTCCAGTCAGTAACATGTATAAGCGCCCTGTTCTTGTGGATGTAATATATATTCCAGTCAGTAACATGTATAAGTGCTCTGTTCATGTGGATGTAATATATATTCCAGTTAGTAACATGTATAAGCGCCCTGATCTTGTGGATGTAATATATTTTCCAGTTAGTAACATGTATAAGCACCCTGTTCTTGTGGATGTAATGTATTTTCCAGTTAGTAACATGTATAAGCACCCTGTTCATGTGGATGTAATGTATATTCCAGTCAGTAACATGTATAAGTGCCCTGTTCTTGTGGATGTAATATATATTCCAGTCAGTAACATGTATAAGCGCCCTGTTCTTGTGGATGTAATATATATTCCAGTTAGTAACATGTATAAGCGTCCTGTTCTTGTGGATGTAATATATATTCCAGTTAGTAACATGTATAAGCGCCCTGTTCTTGTGGATGTAATATATATTCCAGTTAGTAACATGTATAAGCGCCCTGTTCTTGTGGATGTAATATATATTCCAGTTAGTAACATGTATAAGCGCCCTGTTCTTGTGGATGTAATATATATTCCAGTTAGTAACATGTATAAGCGCCCTGTTCTTGTGGATGTAATATATATTCCAGTTAGTAACATGTATAAGCGCCCTGTTCTTGTGGATGTAATATATTCCAGTTAGTAACATGTATAAGCGCCCTGTTCTTGTGGATGTAATATATATTCCAGTTAGTAACATGTATAAGCGCCCTGTCCTTGTGGATGTAATATATATTCCAGTTAGTAACATGTATAAGCGTCCTGTCCTTGTGGATGTAATATATATTCCAGTTAGTAACATGTATAAGCGCTCTGTTCTTGTGGATGTAATATATATTCCAGTTAGTAACATGTATAAGCGCCCTGTTCTTGTGGATGTAATATATATTCCAGTTAGTAACATGTATAAGCGCTCTGTTCTTGTGGATGTAATATATATTCCAGTTAGTAACATGTATAAGCGCTCTGTTCTTGTGGATGTAATATATATTCCAGTTAGTAACATGTATAAGCGCTCTGTTCTTGTGGATGTAATATATATTCCAGTTAGTAACATGTATAAGCGCTCTGTTCTTGTGGATGTAATATATATTCCAGTAAGTAACATGTATAAGCGCTCTGTTCTTGTGGATGTAATATATATTCCAGTTAGTAACATGTATAAGCGCCCTGTTCTTGTGGATGTAATATATTTTCAGTTAGTATCTTGAATTAGCTCTCCGTTGTTGTAGTTTTTATGCTTTGCTCTTATTTTGTATTAGCTCTTTGTTGATTGAAACTAAGGAAACCATGATATAGTATATATTTATTTGAAACATTGTATAAGCGCTATGTTTCCTTTTAGTATCTTTCATTAAGCTCTTTGTTGTACTATATATTCTTGTTAGTATATTGTATGAGCGGTCTGTTGGTGCGGTATATACTTTTGTTGTTTCTTGAATTAGAGTTCTGCTGGGATAAAGACTTGACTGTGTATCGCATACCTCGGATAAACAATTTTTCGACCTGGGATATAATTACATCTGTTTCAATTAGCGAACGAATGTGCCCATGGAAGACGATTATTGCATGTTCGCTCGGAAGGTTACAGTGGTCAGTGTAAGCAACGGTTTTATGAATACCATACTTTCGATAAGAAAATGACACTTGTTTGACCTGGGATAAAATACCTCATTTGTATTTTATATTAGAAATGTTTTAATGTGCCCGTATTAAGCACCACCATCAGCGGTTAGATAATAATAAATTTGGTACGCATAGCATCATCCCTCTGATGTACTAGAATGGATTTAAGACGAGCATAATTATGTATTCGACAGTATGGTA
The DNA here is from genome assembly GCF_026914265.1 of Mya arenaria. Lineage (NCBI taxonomy): Eukaryota > Metazoa > Mollusca > Bivalvia > Myida > Myidae > Mya > Mya arenaria. The sequence continues at coordinate 1,710,117 of NC_069129.1, forward strand.
GCAGCCATCTGAGTTCAAGAAAGACAAGGGAATTTTTTATATTGAATAGGCAAACCACACTGTCGTAAAAAACAGTCGTTTGAGATAGGATGAAATAACCTCATTAAAATTACGTGACCAACATACCCGCCTACGACGAGTTTTCATGCTCGAACGCATGGTAACAGCCATCCAAGTGTGAGACAGACTTGTGACTGATTTTGAATCTTTTGATTTTAATTCAGGCATCATATACTTTCAATGAAAACAATATTTTACTTTGGATGGAATAACCAAATTTGCATTTAGCTACCAAATGTGTCCACAGAACGAATGTTGCTTGTTCGCACGCATGGAACAGCCAGCCGAGTGTGTAATTGGCTTCAGGCCGGTTCGACTCTCGTCTAGGCATTACAATCGTTCGGTAAAAGAAAATCGTAATGACCTTAAATGGAAATATATAAATTGCATTGAACGACCAAAGCTGCTCTCGTAAAACGAATGTTCGCACAAATAATGAAATCCATGCGAGACGGACAGGGACTTTGTTTAATCTCGTTTAGGCATCACATGAATTCGATAAGATCAATCGTTTGATCAGAATTTGAATGAAATAACCACACATAATGTGCACTGATAACAGGATTGGTGACTGATCGTAAGATAGCTAACATGTATTTTATTCAGAAACAAATGTAGCTATAATGTCCATGAGTATACATTTGTGAAAATATATAAATATATACCAGCAGTCAATACATCAATGCTGTATTAGTAATATGCATATAAAGAAAATATAACTTTGCATGGTTTACAAAATCAAATGAGTATTATATGTAGAGATATATACAAAACAAAACATGTCAATATATCAAGTATTGACAGTGCAAAAAACCAGCGTGCATTACGTTTTATATAGTTTATCCATAATAGTAATGGCACGTTTTTCCTAAATTAAATACATAATTAATATACATAGAATTTTCTTTTCACTTTTTCGGATTGCATTTATTCAACAAACTCTGTTATAGTTAAAGACATGAAGTAAATTCTTAATGAACAAGAATGGGATGAAATAGCGAAGCGAACGAGACCTTCTTATTCATTAAAAAAATTCTTTAGGCCATCTAACTGACTTAGAATACAACCTCATTTGTATCATTTATTCTGGTCTTTAATAAAGACAAGATATGATTTCATCACCAACATATTGATTTAACCAAGAAAAATGGAAGCATAGAGATATCTGAGCTAAGAAGTTGTAATAAAGTACACACAGATGTTGCCACTGACTTACAAATCGGTCTTGTTTATAGGTAACTACATACATGAGTGTAAACTCCATTTACATATTAACGAACCTCTAATTTAGTTATTTTCAACCAGTATCTGATTACAATTGCAGCTCTTCTACTAACTAATGAGGATTTACCAAGTTCTCCACTGGTGGAATTATTCTGAGTTTGAATTTTAACACCTTAGAGGGTTTTTTTAAAAATGGACTCAACTCAACTCAACTCAACATCTTTATTTCCCCCATGGCTGGAGATATTCATGGTATATACAAACATTTATAGACATAGAACCTATATAATATATGTATAATAATAGTACAGTTCTAAATTATTGCGTATTGGTGTCAAAATATTTATACAAACATTGCAGGATATAGCTTCATATCTAAGTATAAATAGAAAGCTTATATTCTACATGCAAATAAGATTAGTCTATTTGACTTCCATGATAGTATAGTTGTATGTGATTCGCCGCTTGGATGCAAAAATCTTGTCAAAACGAAATACAAGAGATTTGCAGCAGCGAGTTATAGCATACATAATTTTGTTTACGTTAGAAGGATAACATGAGCATAGATTAATTGATAAGAGTAATCCATAAATTGCCTAGCAGTTTTATATGAAAAATGTCACTATGTTGACTCCCGCCTAGACGAAACAGCACTATCGTCTCATAAGGTAGAAATACCGTGTTTTCTGCACCTTTCTTTCAAATTAAACTCGGTATACTTCAAAAGAAACATTGTTTCCGACATTTATTTATCCATGTTATTGCATATATACAATTGTAGAAATTGAGATACATCTTATTTTGGAGTAAAAGTGCATCTTTAAACAAGACCTGAGTATGTCAAATTTATGAAAACTGTTTCTAAAATTTCTCCCTTATATAAGAAACTAATATTGTTCTTTAACCGTCCACATGTGTTAAACATCATTACTTTTGTCTTGGTATGGTTAACACTTTAACTTCAAGTAACACTTAACCTTTCTTTAATGTATATCAACAGAAACAGCTCTAACATACCCATATCTATACCATTGTAACCATTCAGAATATAATGCTCTTCTAAATCATTTAAATACGTAGGAATAAACGTCCCTCACACCTCAGCAGGATGTGGAAAATCTTCAATACGTTTTGTTTTATTAATTTTATTTCGTAATTTAACGTTTTAATACATAGATTTTAAAACATTAAACATGTTTCCTCTCACTCGCTGTTTCGAAAATGTATACCATACGATATATCTCACCAAAGATCGAACGCCTTCGTAACATCAAAATAAACTGCAAACAATCTCGTTATATTCTTTAATAAATAATAATAAATCCATGAAGAATTAAAAAGAGTGTCAACAGTATCCATATTATGCCAAAAACCTGCATGAACATCAATATACACATGGTACCTTTCAGCCCAACCATTTTAATCTATTTTTATCACTTAAATAAACAATTTACCGAAAGTACTTATTTATGAAGTTGCCCTATAATTATTAGTATTATCTTTATCCTCTTTCTTGCGTAAAGGAACTATGAAGCCTTCTGTCCATGCCTTTGGAAAATACCTACTATAAATAAAATGCATACAACAGTCAAAAAGCTATTACAATTAATACCATACTTAAAATCAAAGCGCGAGGCGCTGAAAGACTATCTGGGGGCATATATGTGAGAGTTTCAAATTTTATTTGAACTATGGGAATGGGTGAAGGGCACATAGATAAAAGATAAAACTGTGCCGAGGGCCAAGAGCGCTTGTGCCCACACTGGGCGAAGAAACAAACATATCTATATCTATTTTATGACGTCTTGTGTCATTTTGTTTATGTAAATGTCACTTCAATGGTCGTAATCTCCCATCCCCATGTAATTAATGTTCTAATGTATGCCCCTTTCAATCGTTTATAAAGGTTTTTCGTTGCTTTGATTAGATATCATACGATAGGAAAATACAATACATCATATATATCATTTCCTTTTATGAACATACTGGGCAGTTGCCTAATTCCGGATTTGCCTAAAAAATCGGAAATCGTTAAAAAAAAAAACGTTTCGACGACCGTGATTAATATAGAAAGATCCCAGTCAATGAAACTGACCTCCATAGCAACAGAAACAACACAAAGGTGCAGCTATGTGAGTATAATCACAGAATAAATACCTCATTAATGTCGCTTTTCTGAATGTCAATATTAAGTCACGTGGGGATGACGTCATACAGCGCGAGCTTTTATATTGAGGTTCCGTAGGGGTATCTTTGAATACGAGACCTACTATACGATGTTTGTGACATATCTTCAATCACGAAATGCAAAAATAAAAAATAAGTAAATAAACTGCTGATACCATTGTGTTTGTGTTGTGTAGCATTTGATATGAAAACGAAGAAAATATGTAACAGATTTGTACTTTCGAAATATTGCAAATTCGGACAAAAGAGTAGTTCGGATAGGCCGAAAATATACATACAAATAATTCGGAGACGTATAAAATATATATACAGGTTAAACATTGAATGCCTGCTTTTCAATTAAATAGCATTTAAATATTTGTATATTGACTTGATGATGTTTTCTATGTTCTTTAAAAAATCCGAATTTTTAGGCACTAAATGCATGTTTTCGGACCTCGTTTATGTCCTCATTTCGTACTGAATATTATATTATAACTAATTGATTTTTTCTTTGATTCGCTGTTTATTTCAGTTAATGTAGGACCCAATATTTTTTCTGTCAAAATTTCATGCACTTATGTTTAGTAATTCCGACAGAATTTTAAGACAACTGCAAGATTGATCCGGAATTAGGCAACTGCCCAGTACACGTTTTGTTTAAGGAATATCATTTTTTTTACAAACAACTTCAGCAATAATTCCATTCAAAATGCACAGCTTATCACTTCAGTCGACGTATCCCCATGTATTTAAAGTTACAATGCATGCCCCGGTCAATCGCTTCTAAAGGTTTTTCGGTGCTTTGAATAGATATCATACGTTAGGCAAGTTTTTTTAACATACACGTTTTAATGGTTTAAGGAAAATTATTTTATTTTTGCGAGCAACTTAAGCAATTATTCCTATCAAAATGCAGAGCTTATCAGATGGTCGTTTTTCCGCGGTGAGGACAAACATGTGGTCAGTTAATGTATGTTGAAACTATTTGTAGAAAATCGGTCAGTTAATGTAGTTGAAACTATTTTTAGATTATCGGAACTTGTCTGTTCTAAGAAAGGGAATATGATTGTGCTTTTTTAAGTTTTATTGATAAATAAATGTTTATTTATGTTTTATGTAAGTATCTGTGTAGAAATAATACTAGTGCTGTTATGAATGCTTCGCACTCTTTGGATGTTTTACAGGTTAAATCCAAACTACTTTGCTTCATCAAACGTATGCATAACTCACTGTCGTATCAGGGCATGGGTGTTAGAATAAACTGAAAGCTGATGTCCAAAACTATGCCAAGAATACACCGGAACGAAGCTTTTACACAAAAAATGAAAACATCTTATTAGAAAAGTATACGCCTAAAAATCATAGAAAGAATAGTATTTTGTTATTGTATAGCAGGCAAATCATAGTTTTTGAAGCATTAGCAACGCGAAACCGGAGATACAACTATTTTGACTTTCAGACAATCATTTATGTTTATTATCTGATAAAAGTAATATCAAAAATACACAATTACAAATAAGCGTGCTTAAGGGTCACACCAGGTTATAATAACAAACCTTGCAGGCGAAGGGACACTTGCGGTCGGTTATAATTTCTAGAACATCTTGGGCTAAACTCAGAGTGAATATCAGTATGTTACCTTCCTACCAGAGCTTCCATTATTTTGACCCACATTAATCTGATAAATATAACGATCTAAAAATAGTTATATTTTGCTAAAAATAAAACGCCGGGATACAGAAATACAGCGCGGAAATAGCCGAAAAAGCAAGAACTCATACTTGGACCGCAATACAACTAATCTATTTTTATTATTTTGTCGTCATTCTGCTAAATATAGAGCGCATTGAGACAAAAAATGGGTTAAAACGACATGAAAAGAAGTAGTTCTTTGGATTTTGTGGTCTTACGACTACCTGCGCGCATGCGCAGATAGTCTAAAAACCTCATTTATCAAAAAATCAGGCCCGTTAACATAACCATTATTGAATTGCTTGCATGTCTTGACAATTTCAGCATTAGTAAGTCATTGTCAATGTATGTTACCAACAATAAATAATCATTCCGATTATTAAAGACATGCCCATTAAAATTATACCTGTTACTTTTAACAAACTCATAGTCTTATAAGACAATAATTATTATGTGTTAATACTTAAAGACATTAGGAAAAGTTATATAAGCAAGTATTCCACCAGTAACGCAAGTATGTGGAAATTGATTAAGCTGTTTTTCTCAAATAAAAAATCGGTGTTAAATCGATTGTGTAATTATATAAGCAAAGCTAATGATATAAGAAGTTTAAAAAATACTATCCTTTAATTACACTTGTATGTCTTAATATATTTTGTTTCTGTATTATTTGTATTTATTTATCAACCTTTTGTGTTTTGTGGATGAGAAACAATATGTTTAAATCCAAATAAATCATCTTTCTGTTTCTTTAAGTCTAAAGTCTGACACTCAGGACATACATGAATTTTGACCCTGTTTTATCACGTTAATGTTATAATTTGACATCCGAATCCATGTTTTAAAGACACACTTTTGACATGCACCGATTTCAATTTCAAAATATAACAAAAACGTGACATGAAAGGGTTACAATTCATTTGTTATTCTTATGTTACTCTAATATCCTGTCGTTTGTTAAGTTTAAAATATCGTAATTGTTTTTTCTGTGAGTATTTCAGAAATATTCTTCTTTAATGTCTTTTGATTATCCGCTTTACTTCGGAGCCAGAGATGAATCCATTTATGTCCTGTAAATGCCAGAAAGTTCATTTGTCTTTTCATCTCCCTGTTTAGAAAGTGGCCACAAGCTTGTCTCACAAGATTAGAGGAATCGGAGACATTTTTACAGACTTTATGAAATATTTTATGCTGCAAAGTAGAATCAATCTCATCAATAAAGAATGCAACATTTGGGACGAAAATGTTGAGAACAAAGTCTTCTTCTGATACATGTGACACAGAAGTACCGCTGCTGTCATTGTTAATGATGACAGATTCGTTTAATATACGTACGTTTACATAGGAATTAAACATGCTCTCATCGCCCTCCTACTTCGCGGCAGCTGGCTTCTGATTGGCTGTCTCTGTTCCCACACCTATCACCTTGTCCAGTTTTTCGTTTCCCAAACCATTACGCGAAGTATTTTCCTGGGACCACTGGGACAGTTCCTCGCTCCCAAACTTTTTTTTACCACTTACACGCTGTTTATTGTTTTCGCGCGACGAAGTTAGTTTCCCACTGACATTTTTGGGTGTTGTTGATATAGTTGAAGGCATTCGGGGGTGGGGGCATAGTTTCCAAGTGTTATACTTGCTGTTCTTCTAATCGACATTGATTGTAGCCGAATATGTGGTGATTAAATAGATTGCTCGTGATTCGGAATGTTTCTACTTAATTTAATGGCAATGCTACTAACCGGTAAGTCCTCGTTTACTTTGTGTACATCATTAATGACGTTGCTCATACTCATTGACTCAGTTTCATTCCGAATGTTTCCATCTGTATGGGCATGTTTGTTTTGGTTTGTTCATTATTTTTTTCATTGCCCCATTCGGTTTGTGCCTAATACTTTTAACCAGTCTAGGGATTCGATTTTCACACATTTGCCATCAAAGCATTGTTTGGTAACGAGTTTCGACCTTCCTCCTCACATATCTTGCCTAAACCACTTCTGCTGGCGTGTATTATGCAGATCGCGAATTTGATGTGGCCTTGAGGTATTTCTATTTTTCACAAATCTTCTGTTTTAAAACAGGTACGCTTTCTTCGTAATAGTTCCTGTGTCATAATAGTCTCTTAACCGTGTCTGAAATCATTTTATATCCAAAATTCCCGATTTCTATTAAATGACATTCTTCCCAGACTATGTGCCCTATCAATTCAAATATCGTCATTATCTAGATTTCTCCGTAATGCCATAGAAAATAATGTTGTTCCTCGTTCTTCGGCCTCACTGAAACTTTATCTTACAAACAATAAGTTATTCCAATTATAAAAGACATGCCCATTAGAGCAAAATTTCCCTTTTGAGTATAGAGTCTGACACTCTTAAAATACATGTCACGTTTTTTATATTTCGAAATGGAAATCGATGCTCAAAAAACATTGGCGTTTAAAATATATCGATATTTATGTAAAAAATAACTACAGAAACAAGTTCCGTAGCCAAAATTTCAACATAAACACCGTTTAATGGCACTGGGTAAACGCCAAAGACATAAAACACAAAAAACAAAACAATCACAAACAAGAAACATGGAACAACAGCACAAAACTCCACAAGCAGCACAGTGCATATAATTTATACTATATAAAGAAAATAGGTATGTTTATCAAGGATTGTTAGAAACCGCCTTGGAGCGGTCAGTAATATGTTTAATTTACTGGGGGTTTAAACCAGTTTAAATGCACACACTTTACTCTTATCCTTACATTCCGGAATAAAATTTCGATTTCAAGTTATAACATGAACACGACAAAAAAAAGTTACAATTCATTTGTTATTCTTATTTTTACAATACAACGTGTCTAATATCCTTCTACCGTTTGCATTAGATGTACAGGGTTTAAAATATCGTAATGGTTTTTTCTGCGAGTATTTCAGAAATATTCTTCTTTGATGTCTTCTGATTATCCGCTTTACTTCGGAGCCAGAGATGAATCCATTTATGTCCTGTAAATGCCAGAAAGTTCATTTGTCTTTTCATCTCCCTGTTTAGAAAGTGGCCACAAGCTTGTCTCACAAGATTAGAGGAATCGGAGACATTTTTACAGGTTTGTTGAAAACCTTTATTCTGCAAAGTATAGTCAATCTCATCATTAAAGAATGCAACATTTGGGATGTAAATGTCGACAATATAGGCTTCTCCTGATACATGGAAAACAGTAGTACCGCTGCTGTCATTGTTAATGATGACAGATTTGTTCAATATACGTTCGTTCACATAGGAATTAAACATGTTAGTCAAAAATATCGGACCTGTTGCAAACAAAATATTTTTATGGTTCATTGAACCTTCTAGTCCATTCATTAGTGCCTTCATTATTGGATGTTTTGCTCGACAAAACATGATTGCATTGTTCAACAGCAAAGTCATGTTGTACAACAATGCACTGTGCTCTATTGGCTCTGGTGGGATAATACATCCGTATTTGTATGTTATCCGGTTAAACGAGCGATATGCCTCAACGTCAAGGTCCAAATACGCACCTCCGAATTCATACAACACAACGTAGCGTAACGCGTCAGCTCGCATTATGTTTCTTTTGTATTTATCCCAAATATCAAGTAAATTTGGGTGTCTCTCTTTTACTAGATTTCTAGCTGAGACATCTGTCCAAAAATAGTATGTCCAGTTGGCGTTCATGTTGACAACTGTGCGAATGTAACTCTCCAATTCAGAAGGAATCATTACCGTCTCAAACGTCTGGTGTATAATGTGTGGAATAAGTGGGTTTCTCGCATCAGCGGGTGCCCGAAGATCTTCAGCAACAGCAGAATATGTTGTTTGTAAAATAACAGGTAAAATGATTTCGGAAACGCTTTGTGTCTTTTGTGCAAACATTTGCTCCGTTTGATAACCACCCGTATGCAAACCTGATGGGATAAAAACTAATTTATAAATTACTTTTGTATAATAATCCCCAGGCTCAAAGTAGCCCGAAACATCATAAATGTAACGGATATTAACCCTTAAATATATTAGTATCTTATTTTATTTAAAAATAGTTGGCTTAACCTGATTCCGCTATATTGGATTTCAGAAATTTAAACCTGCGCTGTACGAGTATCTGCAATCTGTTTAAAAGTTTCAGTTTCATTTAAGCTTGAGCCGAAACGAAACATGATTTTATATTTGCTTGTTCACAGTATCATGATTTAAAAAAACAAAACAACTTCATTTTGAAATAAATACTTATATCATATATGCATATATTGACCAACCTGTCAGCCTTAAGACTGTCACAGAACTAACAACAAATATAAATCCTAAGAGAACAACAGTTCTCTTTCTCAGCACTAGCATTATGAACACGGATGTACTCCAAGTTATATGTCGCATGTGATACACCTAACCTAATGATATATGTAAAGTTTACAATAAATGTTATAACACAGTAAATATACCCCCGCTCCCATATACATGAATATTTGAAAATAATCTCTTGGGGCTACATAAAGGCAAATCAAAAAGCAAATGAAATTTGCCCCTGAGGGTAAATCTCTTAAATTAACAGCGCATGAGCTTTTTTTGTTTTTCTTTTAGGTTGGCATCCCTTCAAATTGAAAATGGTTCTTTTTGATGCAATAATGTGAGTACAAAGCAGCTGATTTTTTTCCAGATTGAATTTGTTACGAAAAGCAGTTTCTGAAAATAATTTGTTATTGATACGGTATTGGGTATTGTAAGAACTTATAAACAGCAGTTTTCAAAAAGCAGCAGAACATGCCATACTGTTGATACGAGGCAGCATGAAAAGGCGTGATGTTAATAGGTAAGGAAAGGGACAATGAATTATAATTTATCAAAATATCTAATAACACTCATAATGTATGAGTTAGCCCATAAATTATAAAAGGGGTTAAACCAAGAACATATAAACCAATTATTGGTCCGTGGTTTAACAGTTTCTAACACTGTTTAACCATCTGCCATATGGTGTCAATTTCAACGAGACGACAGCCAACTTCATATGGCGAAATGTTGAAGGTAAAATCCTTGTTCGAAACCCATTGTTTTTTCTAGTTTTCCAATATAGTAATTGTTGTATAATATTTACTCAAAATGCAATAATGGTTATGGTTGTAATATATTTAGAGCATATTAGGCAAACTCTAAATGACTTTTTTATATGGTTTTAATGTCTAAGGATGTAAACTGTTTCTCATCAGGCGCGGAATAAAATTATGACCCTATGTCTTTTTGTCAAAACACTACAAATCCTATCAAATAATTTAAGAATGGCACTTTATAAAGGATGAAAGGCTATTATATTTGGCTGGAAATACATTCGATTCTTACATTCGTCGTTCTTATTTGATAACTACAACACTAATCCGAACATTGGTATGTTATGTGTGCTCTATAATAAACCTCCCATATTGTCGTTACCATGGAAATTAATGTACAGTAAAATATATTTTGAACTTATAAACAAATATTTACCGGGTAGTTGTAACATTTATTGATTGCTTTTATTTGCGATCGTCAAACGATTGTTATTTATATCGTCCTTGGTGTATTTATTGCCTTCACGGATGTGAATACGAACATATCTCAATTTTATCACACGCGCAACATTCAACCAGCTCTCAAATAACACTTTAACAAACTTATCACTTATCAGATTGAAAATCTTAAGGGTCTTCCGCAGTGCAAAAGTCGTTTGAAAGACAACAATTAAAAATGTTAAGGAAAACATTTTTATTTAGTTTTCAGGCTCAATATTTAGCAAGGATTATTCATATATCCGTTGCAAGATGTGTAGCATTAATAGGAGTTGAGACAATCTAACGAAAGAATTTTTTTATTAGATTTCCAATCCAAAAGCTATTACATTTTTTCAGAAATATCTTAATACAAACAATATATGTCTTTGGGTCAAACCTGTCAGTACTGCCAAATCAACAGTATCTTGAGGCTTTGTAATGATTGCAGCTATTTTAAAGAAAGATATTTGCATTTTCGTACCAAGGAAATGAATTTAATCCACTATTTTAATAATCTTATTGAATATCTTTCTTATTTGAAAAAGGTATCACCAAGAACTTGCAAGACCTTGTTGATAAGATAGTCTGGGATATGTTAAAGCTGCACTCTCACAGATAAACTATTTTTACAACTTTTTTTTATTTTTTGTCATGAAAAGAGCAAATTATTGAATAAATATCTGCAAACCAATGATATAAGTTTGCTGACAAAAAATCAGATCGTAGATTTTCATATTTCCGATAAAAAAAATTATGTTTTATGACTTGAACCGTTACTAACGGTTTCAGTAAAATGCATAAAACATCATTTTTTACCTTAAATATAAAAAACTGCGATCTAATTTTGTCAACATTCTTATATAACTGGTTTCCATGGATTCTCGCAAATATTGGCTCGTTCCAAGACAAAAAAAAATAAAAAAAAAATGTCAAAACGTTCAATCTGTGAGAGTGCAGCTTTAACACAAAATCAAAGTAATAAAGTTTACAGGTTTTTGCGAAATTATGTGAATGCTTTTTTTATCCAAAATCTGATAAAATCTTCTTTCGTACAATTTGGTCAACTGTTTAATAAACCAAAACATGACACAAAATATGTATGTTTTACTATAGCAAAAGATCGTTCATCAAAATGAAATAAAACATGAAATTTTGAAGCGTTTTTTTTTTCTTCTCCGACCACTTTTGCATTGAGGAAGGCCATTGACTTAGTTGAATATGTAACTTTTTACAATGTCTTTTTGTTACATGACATCTACTCATTTCAATGCTCTGTCAACAAAATTGTGTCTACTCTGTTCCATTTTGTGCTTTATTAAACGGCTATAAATGTGCATTCATTGATCCATATTGCACTTTGTTGTACGACTATAAATGTTCATATACCTTGCAAAGCTGAATAAGGATATGTTATGTTATGTATTTATGATACAAATAGGATTGTGATGCTCTGTTGCCTTTTTGTAAAATGTATGAATAATTAACAAAATCTATATTTTCGCCTGGCTTAAAGGGACTAATTTATTTTTCACGGTTATGCATTTGAAAACACTTACATTATTGCTTACTCTTTGATAAAAAAATGCAGAAGAAATACAATTAAAGAATAAAATAAATATTTTGGTTTAAGTGTGGGTTAAGGAAAACCGACGTCGTATCTACTAGGCCACAAAGTTTAACTCGGCGGATGATGGATAATTCGACGTTTTAAGAATTCATTGATAACATTACGTTGTCATCGCAATCAACCAATCACCTTACGAAAATCGCTGAATCTCGTCAGTAACAGTATTCAAAACTTTGATCTTCAAAGACAATATTTAGGCAAATATCAACATTTGCTAAAGGGTTCCGGCTGTCAGTATCTTAGTTTTAACACTCCTTATAATTTGTAACACTTTAATTCGTCATAAAATGTGCATTTCACAAAACATGAGAGGGTCGGTTTAATATTTTTTGTGAGGAGTTTACCGCAAGCATACAGTTTTTGTTCCATGTACTTCAATACCACGTGTATCAGTAAACTGACATCTATACATTAGATCAACATTCAAATATATTATCAAGCACTTGTATCATATTAAGTTCTTTTATGTCCAGTAAGGTGACACAAAAGTGACATCCGCAACACTTTTTTATATTGTGGCCTCAACTAAGTCATCTGTGGCCAAAACTTAGCAAACTGAGGCCATAACTTAGTAACTTGTGGCCATACTATAAATTGCTATAATACTATAAAGTGTTGCGGAAGTCACCTCTGACCTCTGTGTCACCGTACAGAAGATTCTCAAGCATGATACAATTGTAGTTGTCAGACAATATTCTCATGTAACATAAAATATATGGTTTATGACTTTTCCAGTTTAATTTAACTATCACATTACTACTTTTGCATTGGTTAGGAAAAAAATCAATCCGCATGTTGTAAACAAGTCACTTTTATATATATATTTTTAAACTTGCAATATTTCAGCGATTCATACAGCCGTTTCTAATTTTAGCCTATGAGATAAAAGCTAAATTTAAATAAAGAAGTTCATTTCCCATATAAGTCTTTAAGAGGCTATCGTGATATCCATTAATATTTTGATTATTATTTCATTTAAGTTCAATTGTATAATTTTGAAAAATAGCAATTGAAATTACGAGCCGAAGTAATTGACATTTACATAAGTAATTATTTCCTTTGATAACCATATGTTGATATAAATGATTGTAATCATAATCGTATTCAAATCACATCCACAATACAATCTTATGATACCAGAAGATATTGACGGAAGTCGTTAGCTGATCGAAACTGTTAATGAGACTGTCGTACGTCCTAAAGGATGCAACTATAAACTTGTTACACAAAGTACGATAAAAGGTTTACTTGTCTTATTGTTAACTTCATACTACTAATTATTGTTGTGACAATGATAAAAGTGCAATGTGATCCATGAAAAAAAACAATCCCAGCAGCCACAAGTCTAATGATCCTGGCAGCTACACATCTAATGATGATCACAGCAACCACACGTCTTATGATGGCCACGGCAGCAACAAATCAAATGATAATCCTAGCAGACACATATCTTATGATGATTTTAGCAACCACACGTCTAATGATGGTCAAAGCATCCACAAGTCTAATGATGGCACCAGCAGCCACACGTCCGCTGATGACCCCAGAAGCGTCATATGATGGCACCAGTAGCCACACGACTAATGATGGCCCCAGCAGCCAAACGTCTAATGATGACCCCAGCAGCCACTCGTCTTATGATGTCCCCAGCAGTCACACGACTAATGATGACCTCAGCAGCCACATATCTAATGATGGCTTCGGCAGCCACACATCTAATGATGGCCTCGGCAGCCACACATCTAATGATGGCCACAGCAGCCACATATCTTATGATGGCCCCAGCAGCCACAAGTCTAATGATGGCTCCAGCAGCCACACGTCTGATGATGGCCCCAGCAGCAACACGTCTAATGATGGCACCAGCAGCCACACATATTATGATGGCCCCAGCAGCCACAAGACTAATGATGGCCCCAGCAGCCACACGTCAAATGATGATCCCATCAGCCACACGTCTAATGATGGCCCCAGCAGCCACACGTCTAATGATGGAACCAGCAGCCACACATCTAATGATGGCTCCAGCAGCCACTCGTCTAATGATGGCCCCAGCAGCCAAACGTCTAATGATGGCCCCAACAGCCACACGTCTAATAATGGCCCCAGCAGCCACACTTCTATTGATGGCCCCAGCAGCCACACGTCTAATGATGGCCCCAGCAGTCAAAAGTCTAATGATGACCCCAGCAGCAAAACGTCCAATGGTGGCCCCAGCAGCCATAGGTCTGATAAAGGTCCCAGCAACAACACAACTTATGATGGACCCAGCAGCCAAACGTCTAATGATGGCCCCAGCAGCCACACGACTAATGATGGCCCCAGCAGCCAAATGTCTAATAATGGCCCCAGCAACCATACGTCTGATTATGGCCCCGGAAGCAACATGTCTTATGATGAACCAAGCATCCACACGTCTTATGATGGTACGAGCAGCCATACGACTATTGATGGTACGAGCAGGCACACTTCTAATGATGGTACGAGCAGCCACACGATTAATGATGGCCCCGGCAGCCACACATCTAATGATGGCCCAGGCAGCCACACGTCTAATGGTGGTACGAGCAGCCACACGACTAATGATGGCCCCGGCGGCCCACGTCTTATGATAGCGCCAGCAGCCACACATCTAATGATGATCGCAGCAGCCACAAGTCTTATAACCACAACTCTTATGGTGGCCCTAGCAGTCACACATATAATGATGACCCTAGCAGCCACACGTCTTATGATAGCCCAATCAGCCTCACGGCTTATGATGATCCTATCAGCCACACGTCTAATCATGGCCTCAGCAGCCACCCATATAATGATGATCCCAGCAGCTACATGTCTAATGCTAACCCGAGCAGTCAGACATCTTATGATGGCAAAAACAGTCGAACGGCTAATAATGGCCCCAGCAGCAACACGTCTAATAATGTCACCAGCAGCCACACGTCTAATGATGGTACGAGCAGACACACGTCTAACAATGATTCCATTAGCCAAACGTATAATGAGGATCCTAGCAGCCACACATTTTATGAGAATCCTAGCAGCCACACATATAATCATGATCCTAGCAGCCACACAGCTTATGGTGATCCTAGCAGCCTCACGTCTAGTGCTGATCCTAGCAGCCACACATCTAGTGCTGATCCTAGCAGCCACACATCTAGTGCTAATCTTAGGAGCCACACATCTTATGATGATCCTAGGAGCCGCACATCTTACGATGATTCTAGCAGCCTCACATCTAGTTCTGATCCGAGCAGCCTTACATCTAATAATACTCCTAGCAGCCACACGTCTAGTGCTGATCCTAGCAGCCACTCATCTAGTGCTGATCCTAGCAGTCACACATCTAGTGCTGATCCTAGGAGCCACACATCTTATGATGATCCTAGCAGCCTCACATTTTATGATGATCCTAGCTGCCACACGTCTAGTGCTGATCCTAGCAGTCACGCATCTAGTGCTGATCCTAGCAGCAACACATCTAGTGCTAATCCTAGGAGCCACACATCATATGATGATCCTAGCAGCCACGCATCGTATGGTGCTCCTAGCAGCCACACACGTAATGATGATCCTAGCAGGCACAAATGTTATGATGATTTAAGCAGCCACTCATTTTATGATAATCTAGTAGCCACACATCTTATGATGATCTAAGCAGCCACACATTTATTGACGTTCCTAGCAGGCACACCTTTATGATGACCATAGCAGCCACACCACGTATAATGATCCTAGCAGCCATACAAACTTATGATATAGTTTGACCTTAAATTTATGAGAATTGTGTGTTTATACATAAAAGTAGATCATCAATTATTTGTTAATATCATTATATTGAACATATATTCACAATATAAAATCACCAGCTTTCAAAATATTGTAAATCCTCCTTCCTGAGTAATACATGCTTCAATCCTACTGGGCTTTCTCCCTATCAAAGAAGTTATCAAGACAGAGTCCATAGTGTCCCAGAAACTGGGTTTCTGGTTGATATTGTTCTCCATTAACCCCCATATGTTCTCAATAGGATTCAGATCAGGACTGAAGCTTGGCCACTTTTTCCTCTAAATATTAGGATTATGCATGTTCGGCAGTATATTTCGGATCATTATCTTGTTGCAACCCCCATATATTTCCATACAAAACAAAAGCTGTTGGAAGCCCAAATTTTTGTGCAAGTTTGTGACAGATCAAGTAGTTATATAATTTGTAATGTATACCGCCAACCCAATACATCTGCTGAAATGTGGGAAAGATTACATTTAGGTATTGAGAAAGCTTACGAAAGTTCGAACCAAATCATCATCGTAGGTTACATAAATGAAGATCAACTCAATACTTCAAATCATAAATTTAAGGATATTCTTCTTTTTAATAATTTGACAAATATAATTAATGCTCCTACGCGAGTGACAAATACCTCTGCAACACTTTTGGACCAAATCGCGATAAGCAATAACATAAAACTGCATCACGCTGGCATACTTGATTCAAATAACTCGATCAGTGATCATCTAGGTACTTTTGCATACATTGATTTTAACTTTCCGGAAAATAATACTTACCAAAGGCGAGTCTGGAACTATAAACGCGCAGATTTTACTAAACTAAATGACCTAATTAATAATTATGATTGGTCTTTTTTACACCCGCTTGATATAAATACAGCAACACGTAAATTTACAGAAATATTCATAAACTTAGTCAAACAATGTATTCCAAATTATTTAGTTACTATACGATCCGACGACAAATCATGGTACACAAACGAGACAACGCGACAGGTTAAAGAAGGTAGCAACCGTAAGTGGTAAAACATTAGATTGGAATAAATACAAAACTTTTAGAAACAAAGTTAATAACATGAAAAAGTACGCTAAAACAATTTTTTATAACAACATTGAGGAGTCTTTAAATGATTTCAAAAACAACAATCAAAAACAATATTGGAATACCGTAAAGCTCTTAACTAAAAGCAATACAAACTGTGACCAGAATATACCACCACTGCAAAACAATGACCAGTCATTTTCATTTACTGACACCGATAAAGCAACTACTTTTAATAATTACTTTTCGTCAATATCTACTGTTGATGATTCAACTTCTTCTCTTCCTTCATTTGCCTTTAAAACCAATTCCTCTTTTACCAATATTATTATTAATGAACAAGAAGTCACAGACATTCTTGGTATTCTGGATATAAATAAAGCAACAGGACCTGATCAAATATCTCACCGCATGTTAAAAGAAACAAAAAATACAATTTGCAAACCACTCACAATATTATTCAACAAATCGTTAGTAGAGACCACTTTTCCTAGCGATTGGAAGTTAGCTCATGTATTGCCATTATTCAAAAAAGGTGAAAAGTATTTGCCCTCAAATTATAGACCAATTTCCCTAATTAGTTGTGTTGGCAAGGTTATGGAAAGTGTAATACATAAACATATCCATAATTATCTTATACAAAATAATCTCATATTCAAAAACCAATCAGGCTTTTTACCAGGACATTCGACAATATACCAGCTCGTAGATATGTATAATCAAATTTGTAAATCGTTTGACGACAAAAAGTCAACATGTATTGTATTCTGTGAT
This sequence comes from Mya arenaria, assembly GCF_026914265.1. Taxonomy (NCBI): domain Eukaryota; kingdom Metazoa; phylum Mollusca; class Bivalvia; order Myida; family Myidae; genus Mya; species Mya arenaria. The sequence continues at coordinate 1,728,033 of NC_069129.1, forward strand.
ATAAGTAAAGCATTTGATAGAGTATGGCAGTAAGGTTTATTATTTAAATTAAGACAATACGGTATCAATGGTGATGTTTTAAATTGGCTTTCAAGTTACCTTCAATGTAGATCACAAAGGGTTTTTGTAAAATCATCATTCTCTCAAAAAATGTCAATAAATGCTGGAGTCCCCCAAGGGTCCGTGTTAGGCCCTTTATTGTTCCTTATATATATTAACGATATAGCTGATCCGTTATTAAGTATAACACGCCTTTCCGCTGATGATAGCTCGCTAGCTGTAACTTCAACTGATGTTAATTACATTGAACATACATTGAATCATGATCTTGATAAAATACATCGTTGGGCAGAGCAATGGCTTATAACTTTTAACTCTGCTAAAACGCAAGTTATGTTCTTCTCAAGAACCAATGATAACCGTCCAACTCTTATTTTCAATAACAGCCAACTCAACTTTGTTGAACACCATAAACATCTCGGAGCAACACTTAGTGAGAATGGAAAATGGCATGAACATATTAACTCTATAATTAATTCTGCAGGCAAAGTATTGGGCTCTATGGGACTACTTAAATATAAACAGAAGCGGAACACTATTAACCAAATATATATTTCATACCTTCGTCCAATTCTAGAATATGGGTCAATAATCTGGGACAATTGCACTAAATATGAGAAAGACATGTTAGAAAGAATTCAGTATGAGGCTGCAAGACTAGTCACTGGACTTACCCGTTCCGTCTCTATTAACAATTTATTAAATGAAATAGGTTGGGTATCTTTAGCTGATCGAAGAAAAATGCAAAAACTAATACTGATGTATAAATATAAGGAAGGTTACTTGCCACATTATTTAATTGACGATATGCCTCAACTTGTTAGAAATAATACCCCATATAATCTTAGAAATAATGATAACCTTGAAACACTTGCAAGAAGAACTGAAATGTATTCTAATTCCACGATACCATCCTCAGCCAAATTATGGAATGATCTTAACCCAGAAATAAAAATGTCTGACACACTAGCAGCTTTTAAATATCAGCGTAAAAAGATGTACAAACCCCCAACAGTCCCAAACTACTACTATCATGGTGAGAGATTAATGCAAATTCAACACACTCGAATAACAAACAAATGTAGCAATCTTCACGCAGATCTTTTTAACAACTTCTACGTGACGATCCATTTTGCGAATGTGGCAATAGTTACGAAGATGCTGAACATTATTTCTTCAGATGTCCTTTATATGAAAATGCGAGATTAACTTTATTTACAAAAACTAGACCCTATCACCCTTTAAGTCCTGATAAACTCTTGAATGGTATAGCCAGTGTAACTGATGACGATAATAGTAAACTCTTTCAACAAGTCCAAGCCTTTATTAAACATACAGGAAGATTTCACCAGCAAACTACCTAAGCGAGTATACGAATTAGTAAATAGCCATGTGGAAGCGTAAGCGCTGTAACATTTGATGTAATGCTATGTGAGGGTTGTGCTTGGGTGTGTGCTTTTGTCTCCTTTATATGTTTTTCTCTGTCCTTTTTTTCTCATCAGTTTTTCTCTTTTTTTCTTCTTCTATATCAATTCTTCATTTTCTTGTTTGATACAATGTTGTTGTTTTTCTTCTTTTTTCATAATAATATAACGAATATTACTTATACATGCAAATTCACAAATTAAATACATTATATACCTTTAGCATATTATGCTCTTTTTAGCATATACTACTTTACATATCAATCATCTTGTTAACTCTAACGAAACTATAAGGGGAGGGCCGTAACTAATGTTGTTGATAACTTGTGGCCCGACCCTTTTGCATACAACTTTGATAACATTTATTTCAAACTTTTCTATATACATGTATGTAAATATTTTGACAATTGTAATAATGTTTATAAATATGCAATAAAATATTATTAAGCTGTTGGAAGCAAATGTCCTTGAAAAATGTCTGTACACCGCTCACTGGTAAAATTACCTTCGAAGAAACACAGTGGCATCACTTCAAACATACCTACCCCACCCTACACATGGAACTTGGGATTGTGTTCTGGTCGCTGGTAAGGAGATATTTGTCGTCTTTAGGCCACATTTTCATGCCATTTGGATAGAGCCAAAAAGAGCTTTCATCAGAGAATATCACATTATCCATGTAGTCTCCGCGACGCAAACACCAATCCAACCTCTTCTGTTTTTGCTCTGGCCTCATGAGTGGGAATGGTGTTGCATTTTTTTCCACAGCCTTTGGAATCAAGCTCTTTCCGTATGGTCTCTTTGGATAACGGCACAGTCCCCCTGTAAATAATTTCACCTCCGATCCTGGAAATACTCCATCTCATGTTTTGGGATGTGACTAAACCCAACCTCCGATCATCAACTGTCAAACTTCGAGGCCTACCTGCTCCCTTCTTATCCTCTATTCCCGTTCATTCTCAATATTTCTCACAACCCTGTATACAGTCGATAGAGGAATGTCTGCAGTTTCTGAAATGGTGCTTGCAGTTGTAATCCCATCACCATAGAGTTCATAAACAATCATTCTTTTTGTCAGATGCATTCATTTAAACACTCAACTCTCAAGGTCGTTTGCTCAAATGTAAACAAAGTGAGATCACTCTAACATACTACTGGAAAATTTAATGGAAGACTTACATCCTCTAATATTATTAAGAAATTAATTGATGTTAAGCACAAAACGAATATGTTGTCACATAATTGTTAATAAAAATGCTTTTTGCAAAACTTTCCTTATAATGTTTGGTCAAACTATAATCCTTGCAGCCACAAATCTTATGATGATTCTAGCAGTCACACATGTTATGATGATCCTAGCAGCCACACATTTTTTGATGATCCTAGCTGTCACACAAGTTATGATTATCCGAGCAGCAACACATCTTATAATGATCCTAGCAGCCAATCATCTAATGATGATCCTAGCATCCAAACATCTTATAATGATCCTAGCAGCCTCCCATCATATGATGATCCTAGCAGCAACACATCTAATGATGATCGTAGCCGCCGCACATCTTATGATGATCTTAGCAGCCACAAAACTAATGATGATCCTAGCCATCGCATATCTTATGATGATCCTAGCAGCCATACATCTAATGATTCCCTGGCTACCTAACAACTTATGGTGATCCTAGCAGCAACACATCTTATGATGATCCTAGCAGCCGCTCATCTTATGATGATCCTAGGTACCAAACATATAATGGGGATCCTAGCAGCCAAACATATTATGATAATCCTAGCAGCCTCACCACTTATGATGATCCTAGCAGCCATGCATCTTATGAAGATCCTAGCAGCCATATATCTAATAATTATCATGTCGCAGGGTGCAAGACCTTACATACATTGAACAAGAGACGACGTTCAAGACTTAACATACATTAAACAAGAGACGACGCATAAGACCTTACGTACATTTAACAAGAAACGACGTTCAAGACCGTATGCACATTAAACAAGGGACGACGCTTAAGACCTTACATACATTAAGCAAGAGACATGGTTCAAGGCCTTACAGACATTAAAAATATGCACGGTACAAGGCTTACTAGACATTAATCAAGGGACACGGTTAAAGACCCTGTGAAATAAAATCCATTGAACAAGGAACAAAGTCAAAGCCTTATACACATCAAACAATTAAACAGTTCAGTGCTTACATACACATACAATATCATGGGTTCAAGGCCGTTCATGCATTATACGAGAGACATGAATAAAACTTTGCATACATTAAACAAGCAACGATGTTCAAAGCTATACAAACATTAAACATGGTACAAGGCTCATGACTTTGCATACATTAAACAAGCAACGTGGTTTAATACCTTACACACATTAAATATGAGACAGGGTTGAATTCTTTGCATACAGTATACAATCAAAGAAGTTCAAGGCCTTAAATACATTTAACACGGCACACGATTCAATGCCTTACTTACATTAAACAAGGTACAGGGTTTAATGCCTTACATACATTAATCAAGGTACAGGGTGTACAAGGCCTTATATAAATTTAACAAGCAACGGGATTTGAAGCCTATCAAACATAAAACAAGGGATAGGGTTGATGACCAAACATACATACAACAGGCAATGAGACCCAATGCCCTACAAACGTTAAGCAAGGGAAATTGTTCAAGAATTATAGAACACAGTTCAAGGACTTAAAAACAATGATGTTTAAAGCCTTACAAACATTAAACAAGATTAGTATTCAATGCCTCACATACATAAAACATGGGACGGGGTTCAAGGCCTTATAAACATTGAACAAGGGACATGGTTAAAAGACTTACATGTGTTAAACACAGCATTCAGATAAAGGCCTCAAATATATTGAACAAGGGACAGGTTGCATTGCCTTACATACTTAAAACAAGGGACAAAGCTCAAGGCATAACACACATTAAACATGGGACTGGGTTTAAGACCCTACATACAATAAACAAGCTCACGGACTTTCATACTTTAAACAGGCAAAAACGTTCAAGGCCTTCAAACATTAAACAAGGGAAATGGTTCAAGAATTAACATACATTAAATGAGGTATATGGTTCTGTGTCATACATGCATTAAACAAGGGACATGCTACAACTTTTTACATACGTTAAACAAGGGACGATGATCAATGCCTTACATGCAACAAACAAGGTACAAGGTGCAATGCCTTTCATACAAGGTGGCAAGGTTCAAGGCTTTACAGACATTAAACAAGAGTCACAGAACATCGCACTAAAACAAGGACAGACAAAGTAGTGGTAAACAGCAACCATTTATTATTAAACGTTGGATATTACCGTCCTATAATGCTTATCAAAACAATTTGTTATACTAGTTTAAAAGTACCATATTTTACCTGTATGTGTGTAAACTTTGTGGTTCCTGATTTCATGCATACTTTTTCAAGCACCGAATTTGGTATTAGCGCTTTATTCTTAAACAAAGGTATTTTTTTCTTTACCAATTATAATGTAACATGCCGCAATTTACGCTGCAGAAATTATGTGAAAGCAGCAGATTTTGTAAATGCAAAAACATTTACTTGGATGCGCGGAATGCTGGCAAGTTTGAACTCCATCCGAAGATTATTTACTGCTGTGACGGACGTGTGGTCGTCGGGTTTATCAGTTATCTAGTTTTATAAAGGTGATAATGCAGTTATGGTATTGTTCGGTACTTGTACCTTGCTAGTAGATTAGTCCAAGGGAGATAACTGGGAACCAGGACCTGGAAAGAAGGGAGACGAATCCGAGGCATAAGGCCGGGAGCATGCTTGCTGTAGTTGAAGGTAAAAAGCCACTTACATTGACGAATATACGGGTTATACATATACCATAAGGAGAGGTAATTGTCCCAAATAATCTATGCTAATTCGTATATCAAAGTAAGCTGAAAAACACCACACAGTCATGAATTCATGTTGTTATTATTTCAAGCACTGACTTTCAGAAGGCATAAGTATAGGTACTCGCTGCTCGTTGCTATTGTAATTGTGACTTGACTAACGCAGCTGTTGGTTACATGATGTAAGTTAATTTAGGGGAGCAATACCAGAAGAAACAAATTTGTTTTTGATTTGATATCTGCCCATTTGAAAGAGGTAAATGAGCCATTTGACTAAATGCCTAGTAGCTCATTTGAAGTCCAGTGCAGCAATGTAAGAAAGAAAATCATTTGTAATGCCACAATTTTAGTTAGCGTTTATAAAACAATGTTGGCTCTCATGTGCTCGCAAAAGCGATAAATTCCCTGATCTGAGTTTATAGTTTAGAAGTTGATAGTTTAGAAAGCATTCGACGAAACAACCGCCCTAGTTCCATTAAGTCATAAATGTGTTGTATTAAGTGGGTTGCGTATTCGCGCTGATTGTATTATAAGTTACGGGGTAAGTAGGTGACCCGATATGGGATATACGGGGCAAAGGAAACCATATGAAATCACTTACTAACCCCGTAACGTATATATTACGTCGACAACATGTTAACATGTTTAAATGTTTTACTTATTCATCGGAATCGGAATATAGACGCCATTTTGATACGATATACGAAAATCTTTGATCACCGCGTGACCAGTCCTGGACCAATGGCGTTGCGTCATTTATGTTGGAGGCGTGATATAGGGGCATTTTGGACCAAACACTAAGACAGTAATTATACATTTCTTTGGCATTTTCATTTATGTCATCGATTACAAAATGGTTTAGGAGACCAACAATAAACAATACGTTTTACACAGAGATCTAAACCTGAGTCATACGTACTGTATCTATTGGTATAAGAACCACTATACCGTCTGCAAATGATTTTTTTCCCAAACAGTCGTTCAAACAGTGTTAGAGTAAACATTATTGTAAACTGGATCGTTCTTTTTTTAATTTTAAATCTTTAATACTCTTAATGTGTGACGGATACTCATGTAATCTGCAGAACTTAATACAAATATTGAGAAAACTTATTATAACTTGTTATACTTAGATATACCATCTTATTATATGCCTATAGGGGATATTATGATAGGACGCTTTTATAGTGACCTGTATCACGTCGAGTTCGGTGTGTAAACAAGTATCCGTCGAGACCGCAGGCATATAATAAGTCATCATATTATATGCCTATCAAATTCCATTTCAATATTCATCAGTGAAAATTCCGCAAGCCGTATTGAAAATTCGTATCACCATACTGTCGTTTTCTAAATCCGTATCATGCGAGTACCGTGTGTAATCTCGGAACTACTTTCGCGTTGCTAAAAATAGCGTGTCCTGGTAAAAACCTTTTAAATACAAGAAATAATCTAACTTTACCCACGCTCCAGAAGCATGTAAATATTCAGGAACATGGTTCTCATGTTCTTTTAAGAACCATGAGGATAAGCACGAAGCAGAGCACACTTCCAATCTATCTAGACAGCTACTTCAGTGAACTAGTTGTTTGCCATTTCGAAGGTCATAAATATTGTTGTATTATCCATGTTTATTATCATTAATATGAGCAGCTCGCCAATACAAAGAAGAGGGCGAATTCGCGTCATCGATAGAAATAGCGATTGACTCACGAACGTTCCTAAATTCAGCATATTATGATCGTCAAAAAATCCCAGGAATATTTTCTTTGGTAAAAATGGCCGCGGTACGTCTACAGGAAATGACGAATAGTGTATACTCGTAAAGTAAGTATCGATTTTTGTCCATGTTGTTCTTTTTGTGCTGTGACATTTATTCTTTTTTTCGTTTTAAGAATTTTTTAATTTAGTCTTTTTTTGCAAAAATAAAGTGAATTCTGTAACTTCTGACTTCATTTCGCTGTAGTAACATCCCTTGACTTCATTACACAAAACTACGTAACACATTCGAATTCAAACTGAAAAATAAAAGGGAATAATTAAATAGGCAGGTATATAAAAGATGGAATATTACGATAAAACGATGTTCTGGTGACTTGCATCACGTCTCGTTCGGTGAGTAAACATGTATCCGTCTCGACATGCGGTAACGCCGGATACGTGTTTACTCACCGAACTCGACAAGTTGCAGGTCACCAGAAAAGCGTACAATCATAATATCCCCTATATATCATCAACTATTTCACCTTTAATAGTTAACTTCGATGTCGTTACGAAAACTAAAGTTCTGAACAATCAGCCCAATATTTGCCGTACGCTCTAGAGAAAATGGGCGCCAATATTTGTACAATGACTGCTTCCAGAATGAAATGAATAATTGATCGAATTTGATTTATATTTGTTTACTGCTGCATAGCCTAAGGTACCCTATGGCAAATTGGAAACTGAGGATAATTGAAATATTTACAAGCACATAATTATTTACAAGCACATAATTTTATCAATTATGTATATTATTTGCGTGCGTATTCCTCATGTATCAGTAAATCGCTCTCTGGAGCTTTGCAGAATTGAATACACTTATATAATCAGTTTATACCCAATGCTATATTATCCAGGGTACGTCAGAGTGGCTTGCTCATTAAGCACTTCACAACGCCCGCTGCGTTAATAGTTCAAGCTCGGAATAAATCGAATAACACTTAAAGGTTTTGTGACAAAGCTTTCGGAATGGTGAGTACATACTTCCTCTGTTCGATTAAGTATTGTGCTCTACAAATATTGCAAACATTATGCTATATTGATTTAGTTTCTTTATATATATATTTACTCAAATATGATCATGTTTTGTAGCGTTTGAAATTTTGAGAATTTACATATTTTATTTTGTTGTTGTTTACAAGGTCGGCGTTCTTGTCCGTTTACATATTCTCGTTCTTACACAACATAAAACGTATGTTATTATGAATATAAATAACAATTAATGATACATAAATATTACAGTTAAAATAATTTAAGTGACATAATATAACAGCACAAACGATGTAGCTTCTGAGAATTATTAATTTTATAATGCGATTCAAGGGATGTGTTATATGTTTGTATCTATGTTTAGGGGTATTATTATCAGATACTACATAACTAGCAGCCACTATCTGCGATGATTTTGCTAAGGCCATTAGTATGATATTAAGCAGAAACTGTATTTACATCTGAAAATCTTGCTCTCTGTGAGCTGTCAAAATTGATTACAGAATATTTATATCAAGCAGCTAGCGCATACGTTGTTAACTGAAAAATGGTATTTTGCCAAAATAGTTTTTTCATGGTAACGGTTCTTTATGAAATAAATCAACAATTTTGCGGAACCTTATTGTTTATAAGTTTTTTTTACCCATGCGATCAGCCCTATATTGAAAAAATACTGTTTTAATATAATGAGATAGAAACGAAACAAATACTGTTTAACAAAAACATTGTGAGAAGAAATTATTTTGGATTAAACCATTAGCAAAATATTGTTTTTCAGTTCAAATATTCAGGAAAACTCACCTATATTGCGCTGTTCTCACTTTTTCTGACGGTGGTTGACTGTCGTCCGAAGAGAAATGGCTTTCCTGTTGACATCGCGTAAGTTTAGAAGCACAGTAACGGTGGTATTTACAGTCGAACCCCGTTGGCTCGAATCCCAGGGACCGGCGAAAACACATTGAGCCTCGGAAAATTCGAGCCAAGCAGGAAAGCTACCTTTCAGTGTAAAGAAATCGGCCCTTTACATCCAGTTCGAGCCAACGAGTTATTCGAGCCAACGAGTTATTCGAGCCAAACGAGTTCGAGCCAACGGGGCTCGACTGCATTTACGTTTAAACGTATGTATTTTTAACACAACTGGTTAATCCCCATTAGGTTTAACTGCAATCTTTAATAATTGTAGAAAAGGATTAAGTTAGAAACGTAAAAGCACCAGTTGTATTACGAATGCTGTAGATAATATGTCCATGCTATTTAAAACTGCACTCTCACCGATTGAAGGTTTTGACACCTTTTTTTATTTTTTGTGTTGAAACGAGACAATTTTTGCGAAAATCCATGAAAACCAGTTATATAAGGCTGCTGACAAAAACTTAGAACGCAGATTTAAATATTTAAGTTAAAAAAATGATGTTTTATGCATTTTTTTTAAACCGTACTAACGGTTTAAGCCATAAAACATTGATTTTGGAACGGAAATATGCAAGTCTGCGATCTGATTTTTTGTCAGCAATCTTTTGTTATTGGTTTGCAGATATTTACGTAAAAATTGCTCTTTCCAAGACAAACAATAAAAAGTTGTAAAAATGGTATATCTGTGAGAGTGCATCTTTAAGAAATTGTGTGCGCTACTGTCAATGAGTATCAGAAGGCACGAACACCTTTCTCTACGCCCCATTTTCAGGGACCAAGGGCCCAATTGCCCATGTGAAGATCTAGCGGGCGAGGTGTTGAGGTGTGATGTAAACTGTACAGGCCAATACTACAAGCTGAGCGATCGTCATAAAGAATGTCTCGAGGAGTGCTCCATGATTTTCCTTCAATGTTCAGCCCAATGTCGACGATAATAGAACACCATGTATTTTTTTTCAGTTGTTAAATGTTGTTACAATAAACACGATACATAAATTTGAAGCAAAGATCTGCATCCTTATTAAACGCTTAAAGCTTATGAAAGGTTAATACTTGAGGTGATTAGTATGAAGTATGACCAATTAGTTACTAAAACGGTGACTGAAGTGCGCGATCTTACTTGCATCCGGTAAGGACTGCCATCAACCTTTGAAACCCATATTGTACATGATCTCGAAGTCCTACATCAATATTTATAGCTCAGTTCGTGTACTGAATCTGTAACGATTTACCATTCAATACACAGAGGATATTTGTTGATTTCAGTGAAAAATCGTATTTTATTTCACGAGTGTCATAGAATAATATATTTTTACGAGTGGCAATTTTTTTTCAGTTTCAATTTTATTTTTGGCAACATTTCCTTGTTCAAAAGCTTAGTTTAGACCAAGGGGAATTAACTATAATATATTTTAAAAGTAGTTCTTAAAATTGTTTTTTTTTTCATTCGTTAGTTTGCAGTGAATACATCAAACTGATATTTTCACTGTTGTTATTTCACTGATAAAACTCCATATTTTATTTCGAAAAGCATGAAAGAAACAGTTTTTTATCAACTCGTCAAGGGTACATGTAAATTAATGTGGTTGTAAGTTCACCTTTGTGTTCTGGTGAGTTTCAGGTTTTCCCATGTTTTTTTTCTGTAAATAAATAACAAAAAGACCAACCTGTGTCAATGCTCTGACGACGAGCCGAACAAAGCACTTCCAATTCCTTCGCAGAAATGTAGTTCCCAGAATAATTTAAGACACAATATATAGATATATAGATCTGAGCAGTTTGTTTTTGTTTATTAGTATAACTAATTATGTGAGCATTTCCAGAAAAAAAGTACAACATTAACTTTTAGCGAAATTTGCTCTCTTTTTAAATGTGAAGTCATACCCGGTAATATGACGTTTTAATTTCGTAATATGTTCAAGACGTCATTTCCTGTTTATAGGAATCATAATATCCCCTATATATCATCAACTATTTCACCTTTAATAGTTAACTTCGATGTCGTTACGAAAACTAAAGTTCTGAACAATCAGCCCAATATTTGCCGTACGCTCTAGAGAAAATGGGCGCCAATATTTGTACAATGACTGCTTCCAGAATGAAATGAATAATTGATCGAATTTGATTTATATTTGTTTACTGCTGCATAGCCTAAGGTACCCTATGGCAAATTGGAAACTGAGGATAATTGAAATATTTACAAGCACATAATTATTTACAAGCACATAATTTTATCAATTATGTATATTATTTGCGTGCGTATTCCTCATGTATCAGTAAATCGCTCTCTGGAGCTTTGCAGAATTGAATACACTTATATAATCAGTTTATACCCAATGCTATATTATCCAGGGTACGTCAGAGTGGCTTGCTCATTAAGCACTTCACAACGCCCGCTGCGTTAATAGTTCAAGCTCGGAATAAATCGAATAACACTTAAAGGTTTTGTGACAAAGCTTTCGGAATGGTGAGTACATACTTCCTCTGTTCGATTAAGTATTGTGCTCTACAAATATTGCAAACATTATGCTATATTGATTTAGTTTCTTTATATATATATTTACTCAAATATGATCATGTTTTGTAGCGTTTGAAATTTTGAGAATTTACATATTTTATTTTGTTGTTGTTTACAAGGTCGGCGTTCTTGCCCGTTTACATATTCTCGTTCTTACACAACATAAAACGTATGTTATTATGAATATAAATAACAATTAATGATACATAAATATTACAGTTAAAATAATTTAAGTGACATAATATAACAGCACAAACGATGTAGCTTCTGAGAATTATTAATTTTATAATGCGATTCAAGGGATGTGTTATATGTTTGTATCTATGTTTAGGGGTATTATTATCAGATACTACATAACTAGCAGCCACTATCTGCGATGATTTTGCCAAGGCCATTAGTATGATATTAAGCAGAAACTGTATTTACATCTGAAAATCTTGCTCTCTGTGAGCTGTCAAAATTGATTACAGAATATTTATATCAAGCAGCTAGCGCATACGTTGTTAACTGAAAAATGGTATTTTGCCAAAATAGTTTTTTCATGGTAACGGTTCTTTATGAAATAAATCAACAATTTTGCGGAACCTTATTGTTTATAAGTTTTTTTTACCCATGCGATCAGCCCTATATTGAAAAAATACTGTTTTAATATAATGAGATAGAAACGAAACAAATACTGTTTAACAAAAACATTGTGAGAAGAAATTATTTTGGATTAAACCATTAGCAAAATATTGTTTTTCAGTTCAAATATTCAGGAAAACTCACCTATATTGCGCTGTTCTCACTTTTTCTGACGGTGGTTGACTGTCGTCCGAAGAGAAATGGCTTTCCTGTTGACATCGCGTAAGTTTAGAAGCACAGTAACGGTGGTATTTACAGTCGAACCCCGTTGGCTCGAATCCCAGGGACCGGCGAAAACACATTGAGCCTCGGAAAATTCGAGCCAAGCAGGAAAGCTACCTTTCAGTGTAAAGAAATCGGCCCTTTACATCCAGTTCGAGCCAACGAGTTATTCGAGCCAACGAGTTATTCGAGCCAAACGAGTTCGAGCCAACGGGGCTCGACTGCATTTACGTTTAAACGTATGTATTTTTAACACAACTGGTTAATCCCCATTAGGTTTAACTGCAATCTTTAATAATTGTAGAAAAGGATTAAGTTAGAAACGTAAAAGCACCAGTTGTATTACGAATGCTGTAGATAATATGTCCATGCTATTTAAAACTGCACTCTCACCGATTGAAGGTTTTGACACCTTTTTTATTTTTTGTGTTGAAACGAGACAATTTTTGCGAAAATCCATGAAAACCAGTTATATAAGGCTGCTGACAAAAACTTAGAACGCAGATTTAAATATTTAAGTTAAAAAAATGATGTTTTATGCATTTTTTTTAAACCGTACTAACGGTTTAAGCCATAAAACATTGATTTTGGAACGGAAATATGCAAGTCTGCGATCTGATTTTTTGTCAGCAATCTTTTGTTATTGGTTTGCAGATATTTACGTAAAAATTGCTCTTTCCAAGACAAACAATAAAAAGTTGTAAAAATGGTATATCTGTGAGAGTGCATCTTTAAGAAATTGTGTGCGCTACTGTCAATGAGTATCAGAAGGCACGAACACCTTTCTCTACGCCCCATTTTCAGGGACCAAGGGCCCAATTGCCCATGTGAAGATCTAGCGGGCGAGGTGTTGAGGTGTGATGTAAACTGTACAGGCCAATACTACAAGCTGAGCGATCGTCATAAAGAATGTCTCGAGGAGTGCTCCATGATTTTCCTTCAATGTTCAGCCCAATGTCGACGATAATAGAACACCATGTATTTTTTTTCAGTTGTTAAATGTTGTTACAATAAACACGATACATAAATTTGAAGCAAAGATCTGCATCCTTATTAAACGCTTAAAGCTTATGAAAGGTTAATACTTGAGGTGATTAGTATGAAGTATGACCAATTAGTTACTAAAACGGTGACTGAAGTGCGCGATCTTACTTGCATCCGGTAAGGACTGCCATCAACCTTTGAAACCCATATTGTACATGATCTCGAAGTCCTACATCAATATTTATAGCTCAGTTCGTGTACTGAATCTGTAACGATTTACCATTCAATACACAGAGGATATTTGTTGATTTCAGTGAAAAATCGTATTTTATTTCACGAGTGTCATAGAATAATATATTTTTACGAGTGGCAATTTTTTTTTCAGTTTCAATTTTATTTTTGGCAACATTTCCTTGTTCAAAAGCTTAGTTTAGACCAAGGGGAATTAACTATAATATATTTTAAAAGTAGTTCTTAAAATTGTTTTTTTTTTCATTCGTTAGTTTGCAGTGAATACATCAAACTGATATTTTCACTGTTGTTATTTCACTGATAAAACTCCATATTTTATTTCGAAAAGCATGAAAGAAACAGTTTTTTATCAACTCGTCAAGGGTACATGTAAATTAATGTGGTTGTAAGTTCACCTTTGTGTTCTGGTGAGTTTCAGGTTTTCCCATGCTTTTTTTCTGTAAATAAATAACAAAAAGACCAACCTGTGTCAATGCTCTGACGACGAGCCGAACAAAGCACTTCCAATTCCTTCGCAGAAATGTAGTTCCCAGAATAATTTAAGACACAATATATAGATATATAGATCTGAGCAGTTTGTTTTTGTTTATTAGTATAACTAATTATGTGAGCATTTCCAGAAAAAAAGTACAACATTAACTTTTAGCGAAATTTGCTCTCTTTTTAAATGTGAAGTCATACCCGGTAATATGACGTTTTAATTTCGTAATATGTTCAAGACGTCATTTCCTGTTTATATACATAAAGTGGCGAAGGTTTTAAGATTATTCTTTCTTGAAATGTAGAGAAAATAACAAGTCTTCCTTTTCTAACATTAATTAAAAATTAATGTATTTATTTAAATAAATCTTTTTCATAAAAACTCAACGAGAGATAAGCCTATAACTGTTTGGAATATTACCAATTTAAGAACTACACAAATTGAAAAAGTGACATTTAAGCAAACAAATATATTTGTGTGGACATTTTTAAAAAGTGACGGAGGGATAGCGATGGCCCTTATAGTGTTCCGTAGGCATCGATGGTGTTGACGTTAAATTGCCTCTTACGTTTTTCATGCGATTTCTACCAAACTTTCACAGATTGATGATCATAAAGTGGAGCACCGCATATTGTCCGCTTTCGCGATTCGACCATGTTTGAAAGAGTTATTGCCCTTTGCTTATTTTACATTTAAAATTGGTTTCTTCGCAACTCCTCTTATGTTTTTATGCGATTTCTACCAAACTTTAAACAGATTGACGATCATAAAGTGAAGCAGCGCATATTGTCTGACTTTTGCGATTTGACCATTTTTGAAAAAGTTATTGCACTTTGCTTATTTTACATTTAAAATTGGTTTCTTCGCAATTCCTCTTACGTTTTTCATGCGATTTCTACAGTTTTACAGTTTGATGACTATATGGTAACGCAGCGCAAATTGTCGGGTTTTTGCGATTCGACCATGTTTGAAAGAGTTATAGGCCTTTGTTTATTTTACATTTTAAATTGGTTTCTTCGCATCTCCTCTAACGTTTTTCATGCGATTTCTACCAAACTTTCACAGATTGATGACTATGTAGTGATGCAGCGCATATTGTCGGGCTTTCGCGATTCGGCCATTTTTGAAAGAGTTATTGCCCTTTTTTACATTTAAAATTGGTTTCTTCGCAACTCTTCTTACGTTTTTCATGCAATTTCTACCAAACTTTCACAGATTGATGACTATATAGTGACGCAGTGCATATTGTCCGGATTTCGCGATTCGACCATTTTTGAAAGAGTTATTGCCCTTTCTTTATTTTACATTTAAAATTGGTTTCTTCGCAACTCCTCTTACGTTTATGACTATATAGTGACGCAGCGCATATTGTCAGGCTTTTGCAATTTGACCTTTTTTGAAAGAGTTATTGCCCTTTCTTAATTTTACGCATTTCTTATGTTCCTGAGAAACTACCCTTACCATTGATTGGCTTTCGTTACAAAAATGCCCCCATGAGGCGGGGGATATAGCTTACCGCTCTTGTTCTTTGAACCATTTGCTTTGTTTTATGAGTGTGAATTTTCGATTCAAGTGTTACGTCTGTGGCACACCTTTATCTGTTTTAATTTGGTATTATTAATCAGGTTAAACAGAAATGATTTATGGTTGGTGTGTAATGGAGTTTTATAAACAATGTTAAATTTATAATAAATAATTTTAATATTAAATGCCGGAGCGCGTTGAAAATAAGTACTGCTGTAAATATAGTTTCAATTTTTAAACTTCGCTAGTAATCGTGGCTATTATTTTCTGAATGTACAGTTTCCTTTTTATAGTTTCTGTCACGGGAAAAAAATCATTTATGAAAAACGTTATTGTCATGATATGAAAAGCATCATTTGCGGAAATCTTGACTGAGCGCACAAATTGAGCGCAGTCTACTTAAGCGCAATAATCGTGGATTGGTTTTTCATTGTAAACCACACGTCAGCAGCAGTATTGCCCCTTAGTTTATGCGCTGAAAGAAGAGCGTTTCAAGCAGATCCTGTGCTGATTTATTGACTTCAAGTTCTAAACATTTCTTCTACAGAAATTTCGAAGGAAACTTGATATTGTGAACATAGCCCAAGAGTTTATACTCAAGATTGTATTACAACAGTTATGGTTTAGGTGATAAGTGGGTTAATGGTCAAATATTAGACAGCTGAATATTATTGAAGGCCTTTGCCCAGTTTTAATAAACATCGTAAGACTTATAAGCATGGCCCCGTTGTTGGTGTTTCAATAAAAAAATTGTAAGAAAATGTATCATTTAAATGCTGCCTGCTACATCACTGTCGTCTGTTAGCACCGTATGGTTACGACTAAGATATCGTAATACAGTCATGGCCGTAGGTCTTTCTCTTTACATTTATGGAAATTTGTGCAGGGATGTATACTCAAGGGGAAGGACCTAATTTCGTTTCATGCAAACATTAAGTGACAATGAAAAGTATCGATTCTGGTACCAGCTTTTGTCTGGTAAGTGGACTTTTTCTTTAAATTTTGAAAAAAATGTATGCGTCCAGTATGTTGATTTTATCCACAATTGTTGCACTGGGGTCACAGCAGATATGCCATATTGCCGAGAAAAATACGAACAATTGTGGATAAAATCAACACGTCTATTTGTAAACATTGCCACGTTAGCCACAATCTGTTCAATAACTTTTTTATCTTTAAAGTTATGTTACCAAACTAAGATGTCGATCGAAGAATATATTTTTCGCTACATACTGGATGCATACATTTTCAAAATTTAAAGAAAAAGTCCACTTACCAGACAAAAGTTGGTACCATAATCGGTACTTTTCATTCTAAATCTGCCATTTTGTTTGTCAAGAAACATTTTTCGCACTTAATGTTTGCATGAAACAAAATTACGTCACCCCCCTTGTATACTACTGTTTGCGAATGTACTTAGCATATCAAAATTCTGAAGCATCATATAACTGTGTCTTTAAGACCGCACAAATTGACGTTTCACCAGGAATAATCTTTTGAAGAGGCGAATTCACCATAGTACCCCCGCAAATTAGCCTTACATGTTCTGTTTGCATTGGTTTTAAATTAAGCGACTAATGATATCGTAAGTTTAAATTACGCTCGCGAGAAAAGTGCTTAATGAAAATGTTTGAATTACAGAAGCCAACTGTTGGAAGCCGCTTTAGGAACGGCACACATTCCGAAATCTTTATTAAAGTGACACTCTTATTCAAAATCAATATATACCGTTTCTTGTATATCCACGTACAGAAACTAATTTAAACTCTGGTCGCTTCGTCGTTCCCTGAAGTAAAATCATTTGAACAATACAATAAGCTTCATGCCAAGTTTCGCAAAAAAAGAACATTTTCTTTTAAGCGTGTGTTTTAACGGACATTTGCGGCAATAATGGCACGATATGAGCTGTACGTGTGAGGTGAGCAAAAACAGGATGGGAAATGTTTACGATAAATGTAATTAAATAGTAAGCGGCATAACACAAGGAAGCGGTCAGTACACGAGTTTAATGTATTGGTGCAATTAATTTGACGACAGGTGAGAATTAATATGAAAATTAAATACAGTACACTATCGGTACGTGCAAACCCCGGGTAAGTGCACGAGCACGGACAATCGTGAGGATATGGCATACCGGGCACTGTTCCAATGTTTGAATACACCAATGAACCCCAATTAAGTGCAAAAACAACTTATTCGAGATGAAAACACGTTAATTACTCATTGACTAAACGAGATAAAACGAGAAATACCAACTTTGACCAACAAGGAAAAACATGTTTACGTTCCTATCAAATAAAAAGCATTTCCAATCGATATGAAATGTTGTTAAGTAAATGGATGTCAATAGTGAGCAGATCAAAAAATTTAGTAAGAGATTGTCCATGTTTTCCTTTCGTTATGTTTTTATCGATAAACCGAAACAAGTCTCTACTTTTAAATGATTTCATTGGGTTAGCAATGTTTAAATGTTTAAGAAAACTAAGTCTCGGTGAATGTTATTACTTTTCGACAAGCCCATTTACAACAAAAAAAACACCTGGGCATTCAACCAACTAATTTATTGATAACTAGAATAAAGTTTGTAAACATGGTCTGTAGCAGCCACTTGCATTAGAATGCATTCTGAAAGATAATAAAAAATTATAAATACGCATTCGTCTTATGAATGTCTTAGCTTTCCATTCTGTCATAATCCTGTTGAGCATTACGGTTGGTTGTATTCCCGGTATATTTTAACTTACAGAAAATGTTCCTAAAGTCATGGGATGGACCAATCATAAAAGTTACTGCCAAATACGTATTTATATCCTGAACATTAATATTTTTACCGGAATTGACATCGTTCACAGTTATGTATTCTTATTTCATATTTTAGTTATCACTACATTAAGCGCCTTTTGCCCTTATGTGTTTTGATACGGCTTATGTTGCCTACATTTGTATATTCTGTAAGGAACGGATCAAATTTTGCGGTTATTTTTGTTTGAAATTCATTTCATCCTGAAGCTCAAGATTGAATTGCCATGAAACGCAAATTTGACCTTTCATTAAAATTCGCACATACACCACCGAGATGTATTCCAACCCTTACATTGACAGTTTGTCTGTTTTAAAAGTTCGTGAAACATAAGGTTAAATTTATCAGATCATACATGAAATACAAGTTTTTAACACAATATAAAATGTACACTAAATATACACCGACGAACATAATAAAATGATTTATGTTCCAGATTTTTCTTAATTATTCACAATGATTAAAGGGACTGTACACCAGATTGGGACAAAAAAAAACGAATCTCAGGACAATCATGTAATAAAATGTTTTACTCTTTGGTATCATAATTGTAAAAAAAATACCGAAAGGTAAAAACGAAAATCGAGTCGTAGACCTGGTTCGAACCGGGGTCGCCAAAATTGCAGTTTAATGTTGTATTCACTGTGCTACGAAGGCTTACCCTCAACAGTTGGAATATTTCAGCTATATACCTAAAATAAATTGATTGTAAACTATGTGGTAATTCAGTTAGTTAGTTTCAATGCATTGTACACATCGATACCAAGTTTATATCAGTTTTCGACAATTTTTCTTTTTCTCTCGCTATTTCATCATACGGAGTACAGCCCCTTTAATGAAAAGAAAAATATATATATTGCGTAGACCTGATTCCAAATCACTTATTGTTACCATGTTCGGCGACAAAAAAAAACTGATTATTTATTTCATTCCTATTTCATTTATAATTAGCTAATTTGCGACACTCGGAGAGTACGTCATTTTTTTCAACGCAGGAGTGATTTTCGATTTTAATTTCGCTGTTTTGCTGTTTTTGAAAATGTTAAAGAGTTGACAATGGTGACGTTTTGGTCCAGGAATTCTTGATAATCATAAAGCATAAACACTTGACCTACGTTTTATTTATTTCAAAACTAGTGTGCAGTTCTTTGGATGAACATGTCCGAATATGTCCTCACAGCGTCCCGATCCTCTCGAATGCAATCGGACAGGGATCAGTGACAAGAACTATAACCGACGCTGACAGACTACATCCGTAAAATCTGGTTGCAAATGGACGCAATCGGCACGAAATGACAATGTGAATATTCTTCAAATCATTTCCGTTCCACAGGACATATTCCAAACTCCGTTCAGACAGCACATTACCTTGTTTTGATTCGATACAACAGAATGTGTAACGATACAGGCATGATTGTAATCAGCCTAGACAAAATCAGCTGTGTAACGATACAGTCATGATTGTAATCAGCCTAGACAAAATCAGCTGTGTAACGATACAGTCATGATTGTAATCAGCCTAGATAAAATCAGCTGTGTAACGATACAGGCATGATTGTAATCAGCCTAGATAAAATCAGCTGTGTAACGATACAGGCATGATTGTAATCAGCCTAGATAAAATCAGCTGTGTAACGATACAGGCATGATTGTAATCAGCCTAGATAAAATCAGCTGTGTAACGATACAGGCATGATTGTAATCAGCCTAGACAAAATCAGCTGTGTAACGATACAGGCATGATTGTAATCAGCCTAGACAAAATCAGCTGTGTAACGATACAGGCATGATTGTAATCAGCCTAGACAAAATCAGCTGTGTAACGATACAGGCATGATTGTAATCAGCCTAGACAAAATCGGCTGTGTAACGATACAGGCACGATTGTAATCAGCCTAGACAAAATCGGCTGTGTAACGATACAGGCACGATTGTAATCAGCCTAGACAAAATCGGCTGTGTAACGATACAGGCACGATTGTAATCAGCCTAGACAAAATCAGCTGTGTAACGATACAGGCACGATTGTAATCAGCCTAGACAAAATCGGCTGTGTAACGATACAGGCACGATTGTAATCAGCCTAGACAAAATCGGCCGAGTAACGATACGATTGTAATCAGCCTAGACAAAATCGACTGAGTAACGATACAGGCACGATTGTAATCAGCCTAGACAAAATCGGCCGAGTAACGATACAGGCATGATTGTAATCAGCCTAGACAAAATCGGCTGAGTAACGATACAGGCACGATTGTAATCAGCCTAGACAAAATCGACTGAGTTTTACTCTTTGCTAAATATTTTATCGCCTTACTCAATTGACACTCATGATTGAACGTGGATCATTCGGAACTCCTCGGCCATTTTTTTCAAAAACAACCTCGGATGTATTTGGACGGTTTACATACTCAAAAAGCGGTACGTTTAAGTCAACTGCCAGTAGATCGCGTAGTAATCTTATTTAGCAGTTAAACCTTATGACTTAACTCTTGGGAACAATTAGCGCCAAAATCGGCCCATAAAATGAGAGCTTTGAATTTTGTAACCCTTCTCACGTTATAGTTACATGGGTTACAGTCAAATAAATAGAACATATTATATA
Organism: Mya arenaria; assembly: GCF_026914265.1. Lineage (NCBI taxonomy): Eukaryota > Metazoa > Mollusca > Bivalvia > Myida > Myidae > Mya > Mya arenaria. The sequence continues at coordinate 1,749,087 of NC_069129.1, forward strand.
CAATGAAAACAAAGTCAAAGTTCAACCACAAAAATCTAGTTTTCAGGTCGACATATGATCAGAGTTATGCGGTTACATTAGTTACAATGAGTTACAGCACAGTTTTTGAAAAGTTTGAAAAAGTGTTGTTGTTTTTCTATCTCAAATATCGGGTTACGCGGTTACATTGGTTACAACTGGTTACATCGAAAATGTTCATCAAAAATCGAGTTTTCAGGTCGACATATGATCGGATATGAGGTTGCATTGGTTACAATAAGTTACAGCACAATTTTTGAAAAGTTTGAAAAGGGTTTTTTTTTCTTTCCGAAATAGCGGGTAACGCGGTTACATTGGTTACAACTGGTTACATCGGTTACATCGAAAATTTTCATCAAAAATCGAGTTTTTAGGTCGCCATATGAAAACTCGATTTTTGATGTAAATTTTCTTAATTTTTTAATTGGGAATCTTTATTATGTTTGCAATAAAACACTTCACTGGCAATCAATTTAAACTGAGATCAATAAATACGACTCTTAAACACTACATTTAATTAATGATATAATTCAAATATTTACGAACTACTGATGTACCGGCATACATCCGAGGTTGTTTTCGACAAAATGGCCGAGGAGTCGCGAATGAACGTGGATAGGTTAAAAGGTTACACATGGGTTTGGTGGGAATAGTAATCCGACAAATATAAAGCCTCAAACTGCAGACTGTACATGAAATCCGGTAGCACCGGAAGACATCACAGATCGACTGTGCTGGAGGATAATAACCTGAAAATGGACTGAGGACATGATGTAAGGAACAGTTTAGCCGGATGATACATCCAAATGAATTATGGCACCGGAATTCACAAAAAGGAATACACACAGGGAAGTGTCAGATTATATCATATGCGTCCTACGTGCCTGTTTAGGAGCCCGGAACGTTGACAATTTATCGCAGTCGGCATCCAGATAAAGAAATTGCGAATAATCATGAATTAGCAGGCGGCCTTACTATATCCGATTATTCTTCTAATCAAGTAATTGTTGTGCACACTGTCTTGTAGGTAGCATACACGCGTAGCTGTTCAATTGTTTGGAATCAGTATTGCCATTGGCCAACTAGTTTCTGAACAGTCGAACGGTAATACTGCTGCAATATTTTGACGTAGGACTTGCAGGATTGTTGTTTCAAAGATATGTAATTACATACAAGCTATATGCATACCAATATGTTCTCTCGATCGTTTTTCTTATTTTAATTGCGTGACATGATTTCATAGCGGAATTTTTAATTCGAGAATACTGATAATCAAATTTTGACTTTGATCGTTTATATATATATGAAACTCGTATAATACACTGCTCAGTCTGTTTTCATTTCACGTCATTACTGAAGCATTTCAGCACGGTTATATACATCCCATCTATATGTGTTTGTTATCATTTACTTTTGGATGTGTTGAGCTCATTATATATGTAATTTTCTATCCACATATCTTCCATTTGGAGGCAATAAAGTATTGAATTTAATTGCACTGCATTGTTTTTCACGGCCCGAAAGCGAGGTTTAGCCCTGTCTTTTTTTGTGTGTGTTTTTATTTTGTTTTTGTTTTTTTCTAAATATTTGTATGTTGTAATGTGTATTTATTATTGTGTATTATCATTGCTCATACACGTTGACAAATTGTATTATAATATGTATGTGTTGTGACTATGTACTATATGCAAGTCAATAAACTGTCTGTCTGTCTGTCTGTCTGTCTGTCTGTCTGTCTGTCTATTTTAATTGACAACGTAAGTGTTAAAAATAATGAGACCTGATAGCAAAAGCTCTTTTTATAATGAATATCCAATGTGAGTATGATGAATGTGATATTGACCCCATATAATTTATATTTTTCCACACTAAATGAACATGGATATCGCTCTGTCGCGGTTTGTGATGAATATATTTTGTGTTGCATATGAACCTTTAATACATGGCATGTGTTTATGTGACATTCAAAGTATGATTTCACACGATCTGACTCAACGTAGATTGAAAACATTGTATGCATTTAATTCACTGTTGCAAATTATTCCATTGAACTTAAACAGCTTACGCCAAGATATTTCAGATCAAGTATTCCCAAAAACTATTGTACATGCTATTCCAGCTTCGATAAATACTAGGCTAATGAACTAAGGAAATCGATCAACAATGAAAGCTTTCCCTAAGGGCGTTTTTGTTGGTTATAAACTGGTTTCGGTTTTAGATCGGTTCCACGAACTGTGCATTTGTTACAGTTTCAATTAAAACCAAAACCAGTTTTATCATGTTTTTTTAACGAAAACCGAAACCGGTTTTCGAAACTATCGAAACCCCTACCGTAGGCGGTTTCATCGGTTCGTTCCATCCGAAAACTAGTTTACTTTGAAACCAACATGGCGGAAAGTGATCAACCACCTTTGTTGGAACTCAATCCTTTTGATTACAATGCCTTACAATGGGCAAATGAGCTAAGTGACAACAGTTATATTTATAACTAGAAATAATGGCTACATGCAGTAGCTCCACCATGTTGTTTAAACTGTACACAAAACCATTCATTTGTTACTTCAAGCCAAACTATCAAAACCGAGTTTGAAACTGCTTAAACCATTGACACCAAAACTGAAACTGGTTTGGTATCAACAAAAACGCCCTAAGTAGTGTCATTAAATACGAAAAGATGAAACACACGGAGGATAAGTCTTCAATGAAAACGAGGAAAAGTGGTTTAAGCTCCCCCATGTTAGCCATACTTCAAACACGTGCAATAAATTCTGTGTATAGCTTTCGATTATATTTCGAAAATTGATTGACTGTGCCTGGAATCGGCGACAATTGATTGTATTTGATTCTAATCTTTCATCGATTTCCCCGGCGAGTTGTTTAATTCTTTTCACTTGTTATTTGCGTTCGGTAAATTTCAACAATTTTCTCCTTAATGTTCATTTATACTTTCAGATATGTTCACATGTTATCGTTAAAAATACTCTTGAATGCAACAACAACATTTAATAACTTCAAACATGCACGCGCCATAAGCATTGTTCAGGATAACGAGCTATTGTACAAGAATAAAACTACAAGAAAGGTTTTGTTAAAAAAAAAATTGTACTATTGATAGCCGGTTTCTTAAGTGGAACCGATTATCGATAGTCAAAGTAGAACCTATTCCACACGCTAGACTATTATCAATCTAAAGAAATAGTTTGAATATTGACAGGCCGGAAACACATTATACGCAGACGATATAACTAAGATTGGTTTGTCCCACCTGGAACCTTCAACACATAATGGTTATCTTATATACATACTGTCTATCCCAGTGAGTCAATGTCAATGTGAAATATTTGAAATTATTGTATGCAGCAAATAACGCGAACGTCCTCATGTCGCGATTATGTTCGGTAACAATATTAACACACTTATTCGGCAACCCACCAGGAATTTAATAAGTTACTCCAAATTATATATCTCTACTGTTATGTTGTGTGTTTCTCGGTCAAGTGTCTTAAAAGCCTTGCACTTTAAAATGACAGGAAAACAAACATCTATCTCATTATATATAGTGGGTTTTTTTTCGTCATTAGTATGAAGGAACAATTTTATGTCTTCATCCAAAACACTGATGGTCTTGATCAATTCAGACTAAAATAATGACGATTTGCCATAATAAGTAGATAAGTTTTTTCTCTTTTGCATATCGCTGACAATAATGATATTGGCAGCCCAGAATAGAAACGAGATGTCGGAAAAGTGGAAACGCTTTTACGTAATGACCGCTCAAGGTGTCCATATGGTGTCCATCCATATAATTATATCCATACGCGTCTACTGACCTGGCCCCAATTTTTCGAACATTCGAAGTCCTTTATTCCACGATCAAGGTAAGCACGCTATTTTTATATGGGGAAATGGGGGGGGGGGCTGTATTTCAAAATATTTTTGCCAATTGTTCTATATTGTAGTGAATTATGATAAAATATCAGCTCTAGCGACAATCTGACAATTAATCGACTGTTAGAAAATACAAGATTTCACTTAGCAACTGGATCTGATATGTTTGAGTTCATGCGTCTAAAAATAAGGAAATTGTTGTTTGTATATTCAATTGTATGTCTTGGCTCTTAACGTAATAGTAAGAATATATAATTAGGACGATACTTTCAATACGTCCAAGATGAGAATGTAATTTTTCGGACGAACGTTTAGGACTTTCAAAATGTTGCACCCAAAAGTTTCCTAAGCAACTGTGCAATATATGTTTGACACGAACTCTTTCAAACACATCAGAATGTTTATTGCTAAGCTCTGTGCAAATTTGCAACGAACTGTCAACTCTGATGAATTTGAAATATATTTCGTTTGCAAATGCAGAACGTGACGTCAGTTTGCCAATAAATTGTAAATCCCCCCACAGGTCCGCGGATATACCGGGGATAGCCGTGGAAATGAGCCGTATTTTTACCTTCCAGGTGGTCCCGCAGTGCCGGGTGAATGCGGTGGTTTTGTCTTTGCGCGAATTATAGCGGGGATAAGACCTTATTTAGGGTCCCTGTGGTGCAGGACATTTGGCGGTGATTTTACCAGCAGTTCGTCCCAGCAGGGCGGGGATATTACCCGAGCTTGGCTGGACAGAAAGTCAAAGTCCCCGCTATTCCACGGACCTTGGGAGCATGTTCGCAATTGATTCGTGCATAAACACCTCTTGATAACCATCTTATATGTTTATTTGTCTAAGACATGAAGCTATGTTTTTAAACATGTGTGCGACATAATGCTTTTTGCATTGTAGATTTGTATTCATTGCCAAAGTGAAACGCTTATCTTCACATTTTGAACAGTATTGTCATTTCCATTATCAATAATTAGTTTTATATAATATGAATATCACCATGTAAGGTGGAAAAAATGAGTTAAGTTGAGCAGGGTGGAGATGAGATACGCATTCAAAATTTACAAATCGAAACCTAAAATAATATGTGTGCAATTGTGTTTCTAACGCTTTTCGGCAATTAGCATTTTTGTCATATGACGTCAAAATAACGCGGGGAAAACGCGGGGGAAATAAAATCACTTCATAAATGATTCGTAAAAAAACTTTTTAACGTAAAGTTGAATCGCTTACAACACCAATACAATTAACAAATCATAAATTAATACTTATCAACGTGTTGATTAATGTTGTAAGTGGCCAGATGGCATAATACAAAATATCACAAGACAAATCCCGGAAAAGGTTGCATTCTTCGCAAAATATTTGCAATTGCCGAAACGCTGTTCATTTGAGGAGTATATAAGAGTGTTTTATAAACAAGTTTCTTTTGAAAAAATTACGTGAAATTCGCATATTTTCACGAAAAAAAACGGTTTTATTAACTGTTAATAAGAATCATCTTTCAAACAAGTGGCACATTACGTAAAAGCAGTTGGAGACAACACGAAGAAAGCGTTCTTATTACTAGGGATGATCTGAATATGCTTCTCTTATCATGTACAAAAAACACATTTGCTATGGATTATTGACTATGATATATATTCATGACATCATTCTATTATTCAAACATTCGTTCTATAAAACGACACTAAATGAAACACATGGTGGTAGAAATTCCACAATCAATTCTTCTGAGAAAGTTACAATAACGTTTGTGATATTTAATATATCTGTATCCATACATTGCTTATTTAAGTTTATCGACTTGTTGCAAATAGCGAAATGTTTTTCTCTCTATTTAAATGGCGCATTTAATGTGTGTTTGTCTCATTGCTTTTCTTGTACATACATAAAGAGCAACAATAACTCGATAATGGCTGTACATTATTGAAGGCTTTATGTAATTTTCCTTTGTATTCAAATGCCACAGTTCTTTCCAGTAGTGTTCGTTATTTCTAACGATATTTGAAAGACATTTTAATGTCAGATTTTGCTTCTCCAGAGATAATGTCACAGACTTTGCATAGTAAGACAAAATTATATTAAACGTTATTACAGAGTTAGACCTAGTATGTTTAAACTTGTTCAATTGTTTAATACACAAAATAAATCTGAAGCATTTATGTTAGGTAAATATATATATCGGAAGCATTAATTGTTCATCGTAATAAGTAGTTTTTTATCATTTAGAATATTTAAATCACGTTTTACTCTTAAGTTATGATATTTAATTCTATAGTCGTCATGTATTCAATTATGTAATGAAAATGATTGTTCCACCATGTATACATATACAAATGTCAAATAAAAACCTCAATAATACTTGTCGCTTTCAGCTAAGTTTAGTTGTAATATTGATATGTTTATATGAAAACATAACACAAAAACTGTAAAATTTACGGGTTATAAAATATGTTCTGTTCTGTATACTTTTTAGTTTGATAGATTTGTGATTTACAATTCCAGTTCATCCTTAAAAAAAGTTGATTATAATATTTATTTAATATTTCACACTACATTGTATAATTTTAATTGTAATATATTTAATATGTCTATGAAACACAAAAAACTGTATAGTTTAAGTGTAATAAATTCTGTTCTGTTCTGTTCTGTATGTATGTACATGAAAAAAGGGTAAAAAGTATAGCGAAAATGTCAATTAAGCGCTCGGAACAAACACTAAATATATACAAATAAAAACAAATCTTTGTTGTGAAAACTTGATAGTGTCACGAATGATAACCATAGGCACGCTACTGGCTATTGAAGAAGGAAGATTATACGAATATGATTTAAAACGAATACCATTTTCAACGTGTATACCCATTTTATAATGATATAAGACATATGTATTTACCTATGCCCCTGGCCAACATAGCAAAAACATGTAGTTTGTTATGTGCTAAGAATACATAATTAAATCGAAAGCTTGTTAAGTTTACTTATATTGCAATTGAAAAATTTAGAAACGCTGTAATTTGACATTTGCATGTTATTTTAATGCAACCATATAGTATTGCACTTTTTCCTATAATTATGGTATTCTCATCACAAAACTGATATTTTTCCGTCGCCAATGTGAATTTATATATGTGTTGGCTAAGAACATCTTTATTGTTTATGCCATGTAAAATTTGTGTTTTATTATGTCTGTAATAACTGATGAAAACACATATTAATTATTAATTGATATTAATCGGACTATGGATAATATGATGTGTTTTTGTCGATTAAAGAGCAAAAATGATTTCGATCCAAGCGAGTTCAAGCCACCGGAGTTTGAATGTAGTTAAAGTACACACTTGTGAGTTATTCGTAGTTGTCACGTACATTTCGCACTGCACAAAGAGATGAAGTTTAACTGAGTGTATATTTTAACAACTATATTCAAACTCTGATGGCTTAAACTCGCTTGGCTCGAAATCACCTTTCGCTCAAACTGGATGTAAAGAACCCATTTGTATAAATTGAATGTAAGCATTCCCGCTTTGTTAAAATTTTCCGACGCTCGAGGTATTTTTGCCGGTCCCTTGTGAGTTCGAGCCAACGGAGTTTGACCGTAATAAGCATTCCCTCTGGAAACGTCGATTTTACTTTACAAAAGCAAACAGAAGCAATAAAATGTTTGAATTAAACATATGATAAAAGGAATCACTATAGCTTGTTTTTTTATTGTTAATAGAAGTGGTGTTTAGTAGTTTGACATAAACTGTTATATATAGGTTTTGATAGAATAAAGCGTTTTTTTGGTTAATGCACTTTATGATGGAACATATAATTAATTGTTGTTTATTAAAACGGCGAATACTTACGATTAAAACAGACGAAAGGAAAACAAAACCAAAGACGACAAGTTCTAAACAGATTGAGGTAAAAAATGTAAGAATATGGGTAACAGTAGCAGTGAAGCTGGTGGTACGGCCAATGCCAGTGATGATGCAAAACCTTCGGCAAACTTGTCAAACTAGCATTACCTGAGAACGCATTTAGTGACAAGGAAAGGGTGTCTAGAGTATTGACAAGGTTGTATAGGAGAATGGGAATTTTAGAAGACCAGAGCGAGGAGCTGAAATGGAAGCTTAAGACTGCATAAAAAAGGCTAAATCATTACAAAGCAATGTAAATTCCAGACACACCAAGTCAAGTAGTAAAAAATGTAGGCTATCCGGAATAAAGCCCAAGCAGATACATTAAGAAGAAGCTAATAGTGAGTGTCGAATGAAGAAATCAAAACTGATAAACAAGCTTATGATAAAAGTTTTGTGCTGTTCTATGTTTCTTGTTTGTGAATTTGTGGTATATGTCTTTGGCGTTTGCCCATTGCCACTAAACCGGGGTTATGTTTAAACTTTTTGCTACTGAGCATGTTTCTGAAGCTTTTTGCATATATATTGTAAGAAGAACGAAATTGTAATTCGTTTCAGGAAGTATAATTAAGCAATAGAGAACGGTATAATCCCTTGAAATGATGACATACCATAACAGAAGAAACTCATGTCGGAATAAGTGTGTGAATCAAGTTAGGACGTACAGGTTAATAAAGCGCAGGAAAAGGAATTTAGAGGAAGTAGTATCATTTCTGGATATGGGTGACAATACAAGACAACTGCCAGGGAAAACTGACGCTGTTTAGCATGGTAAAGCAAGGATACAGATAGTAACGGTTTAAACCATAAAACATTAATTTTCGAACGGAAATATGAAAATCCATGATCTGATTGTTTGTCAGCAATCTTTTATCACTGGTTTGCAGATACCCACGCAAAAGTTGCTCTCTCCAAGACAAAACATTAAAAAAAGTTGTAAAAATGGTAAATCTGTGAGACTGCAGCTCCCCTTGTTTGTATGATGCGCTTGTGGGTGGAGTTATTAATAGCATGGATTCAATAAACTTAACTGTGTTAGGATGTCGTATTTCAACACTTATGGTTGGGATGAGCCTATCTTACACGAACGGCTATGGTAGATGCTTTTTCTCCCGCCTCAGTTAAACAGAATTAAGTAAAAATGTTTTTTTTGCTGGAACTCGTAAGACGTTTGTGCTTAGTGAAAAAAATTGCGTATGGATATGCGATAATTCGTGGTTGTCATGGATATGCGCGTAGTGATTCAGTTCATAATAATACTCAGATCGCTCTTTAAATAGTTCTAAGGAAAGTGAAGCATTATTTCTTAAAAGGTGCGTGAAAACTGTTTTATGGTGACATTTGAAGAGAGAAATAATTATTTATCGTTCTAAATATTGCCACAAGACAAGGTTTCCACGATGCTACAGACGACAGTCTTCAACAAGGGAGGTAATTACAATGTGATGACCATTAAAAATGAGTTCCATACGGGCATTTTATCTTCGCCCGTGGGCAAGATAAGAATTTCTAGCATGGTTAAATTATTGGATCTACTTATCTGGGGTGGGAGAAATGTTTATCAATGACATTTTGCCTTAAAAGCAAAATCAAGTGTTGCTCCTAATGTTAACACTTTCAGTAGTATTAGTTCGTTTCCTTGTTTGAAATTGTATACATCATGAACTGTGTTTTGTTGTAAATGAAGTTCAGTGCTTTTGCCAAAAACTTATAGTTTAAGGGACAATTCAAAACAGTCAATGCTGGTAATAGTATTTATCATTGCAAAACATCGTATGATTGTTTCATACAAAATATTTCCAAACATTATGATAATATACAAAATGAAAATAAGACTCAAACACCGGTATATCTATAGAAGCTCTTTTAATGACAATACGTTGTATAATTTTGTTCAAAACCTGTGTACAACAATTACCTATCCAGACTTTTGTCCAAGTCTCATACACTTAAGTTATATACTGGCATTTATCAACTTTTGTCTTGTAAGGTAGTTATCCGTTTTATACTCAATATGTCCAAGTCGATAATCAAATGTGTGTCGGGAAGATTTGGTTGGTCACATTCGTGACATATTCGAGTCACATACGTGACAACAATGAATAGATAATTATAATGTATTGAATATATGATTCGTGAGGGTCTTGCTTGCTAAGGAAGATGTCAGTAATTCGTACACAACAAATTCGGATGGATGTGTTTCGAAAAAAATCAAACTGATGGGAAAATAAAATGGCAACAAATTTACAATTGGCAACACTTTGCCTTTTGGCTTTTTCTCAAAAAGTAAATACAAATTCTGAGTAAGTTTACTAATCGTCGTTAAGCCTAGAGAAAATGATTTACATCTGGATTGCAGGTCAACTTTAAGAATAATGTAGTATATTTTCAAAAGAAGAAACAAACGTTTGTATTAAAGAGGCGGAGCTCAAAAACTCCCTTGACTTCATCCCAGGCTGTTATGAGACACTCGGCCCAAATATCACGCAACGGCCCGGCTTCGCCATGTATAAACCTCCAAGTAATTACCCGCCGCTCCTACGTCTCAGCGAGTATCGCGCCGACATTATATCGTGACTTAGAGATTCGTCCTTAATCACAAGTCATAATTGCTCGCCGTTCCCTACTTATGGTTTATAATTAGCCGACCGCTCCTTGCGATAGCATCACCATTAATGAAATTCATTCGTCATTCGTTTAATATATTTAAACGTTTAATCTACGACGGCATGAACGTGTTGACGTCATAATTCTTTTAAAGGTATTAAACACATACTTATTGATGGTATTTATCTTAAACGATATGTTCACGATTTGACCATGTCTCGTTTACTCCCGCTGAACGTTTTTGGTTAAAATTAATCATCGCCCCAATTTCTCAAAACTACTTAAGACCCTTATAATAGGATTAAGCTAATATCACTATTTTGTTGTTCCTATAAAATGTGTTATATTTACTTCTTCAAGAATGTTTAGATATTATGTAGAAATAATCTGTATGATTATCAGAATAAACCATTTTTCATTTATCAAAATCAATTTAAGTATGTATTTTGGCTAATTGAAATAAGCGACTTAAGCCTGTTAAGCTTAAGAAGTTTCGAGAAATCGGGGCCAGTTAAACAAAATAAAGTAAAAATGTATTTTTTTCGCTGGAACTCTTTTGTGCTTAGTGAAAGTAATTGCGTATGGATATGCGATAATTCGTAGTTGTCATGGATATGCGCACAGTGATACACATAATGTTAACAGCCAAATAGTTCTAAGGAGAGTGAATCATTATTTCTTGAAAGATGCGTGAAAACTGTTTTATAGTGACATTTGAAGCAAGAAATAATTAATAAGCGTACACACATTGCTATAAGACAAGGTTCCCATGATGCTACAGACGACAGTTTTCAACAAGGGAGGTAATTACTATGCGGCGACCATAAAAAAGGAATTCCATACGGGCATTTTATCTTCGCCCGTGGGCAAGATAAGAATTTCTAGCATTGTTAAGTTATGGGAACTACTTATCTGAGGTGGGAGAAAAATATATGTGAAGGAACTTAGTTTGAAGGGGCAGAAATAAGTTATAAGAAACTATTGGAGATATAAAACTAGCTTTTCTGTTGAAAATTATTGTAAACTTATAATGCCTCTTAGACATAGGTCCAGATGTGGAGTAGCGACAATTCGAGTTGAAACGGGATAATATACAAATATTGCTTTAAACGATCGTCTTTGCCCTTTTTTGATAATGTTGAGTCAGAAACTCACGTGTCGTTATATTATAGATTATAGGATACAATAAGAATGCCATTGTTAGAAAATCGTTAATCCATTATTTCAAACGTAAAATACGCATGTACCACATTAGGTTTGTCAACACGGACTTAAAGCAACACATGTGTTATAATTCAATCAAATATTACACACAATGTTGCTTTCTATATTGTTTGCATATTCTTTCAATATGCAGATGTCACGCAGCTGTTGTTGTTAGTTTAAGCATTATTCATTTTACAATGCTTGTGAAGAAAGTTATGATAACTTATACTATGCCACTCTCGTCTGCACGATGTTGCGCGAGAGTGTGGTCATGTAGTATGGGGGAAACCGGAGTACCCGGAGAAGCCCCACTTGTCCGGTTTGGTGACCACCAACCAAACTTACGTGCACTATGACTGGGAATCGAATCCGGGTCTCCTTGGTGAGAAGCGAATTTGCGCTAACAACTGCGGTTACTCTTGTTGTGACTTGACACTATTTCCTCCTGAGTAACGACACGTTCACTTACAATCGAGATACGTGTTTAAGATCGTTTCCATAAGGGATTCTATGAACAATAAAAATAGTATTATTATTTAAATGTTAAATGTTTATTTTTCATTTTATACACGAACTCTCACGTAGGGGATCGTCACGCGCAGCGAATGGCGCATGCCTCAGAACCTTATTTGCATATCTATGAATAGCTACAAGGTTTTCCTAAATTGACTCATATAAACGATGATCATTGTGTACATATTTGTTAACATTGTAAGTTCCTATAAGAAATGTAACAAATTATCATTGATATTCAGTGTCTTCCTGATTTTGGGAATGAATTGATTGTCGTAAAATTTAGGGTTTAATTTTTTGATAAATGCTGAAAATGAAATAGTATTTCTTATTATAGTCTTATTTAAAGTGATTTAAACACGTATGAATAATTCAATATTCTAAATTAAAAAAAAAAATAATTGTGTGTATGGCATTGTAAGGAGGTATCTTTCAAGGCCAAGTTCTTTTTTGTTAATTCTATAAAAAAATACTTTTACTTGCAATTTTCTATATTCGACGCCCACTCATTTAAATATAGATCACTTAGCCTTTACTTAAGCTTGTCCATAACCGCTTGGGATTTATTACCTCTTAACTTAGCCATAAGTTATTCAGACTGATTAGGATCGTTATAATGAAATACATCCAAGAATATTTTTTTCTTTAAAATGATATTGTCTAATTAAGATGCTATATTGTATATTCCTCTATATATCAGGGATGAGAGTTTGCCATGAGTGTAGTTGTTTGGAAAAAGTCATTTCCTCAAGAAGGCTATACTTTTTTCTTCTATATTAATAGATAATATCTTCATTCCTGTGTCGCCGTATATCATGTAGTTTGGCGTCGAGCGTTTCAATTTGAGTAACTATATATCTTAAATATTAAATACAACTCTCCAATATAGCATTGTTACCGAAACCTAGATTCCACCTGATTTGCGTGAATTGACGACAATCTCATTTTTATTTTTGGTAAATATATCATAACCTTTAATGGCTATTAAATCTAAATCATCGATGTGCTTTCTTCTAATCCAACAATGTCATTTTGAATCATTTAATCGTTTCACTCAGGACAATGCATTTGAGCTCTTTAACCGCATTCAGACAAAATATTTAAATTTCTAGTACTGTTATTTTGGTATGTGTATGTATTGTTAGGATATTGTCTTTGCCATGCATATGCATATCATTATAAGGCAGAAGGTCCGTATTCACAGTGTATATTATAACAAGAATGTATATATCGATAGAAATTTGCGTATTATATTTGAATATGCCTTATCGGAAACATATTAAATACAAGTGTCCTATCAAAAGGGGCTTAATTCTGATAGAAAACGAATCTTGACATAGACCTGGATTTAAATTTCAATGGTCCCTTGTGAGTTTCAGCGTTTTCGGCCATTGAAATCACCTCGCAATATCCGGATGCATACAGTCTCGTTTGTACACCGTTGTTGTGGTAGTTTATACGCTGGGCCCCGGCGTGAGCACATTGAAGGGTCCCAGAGTGACAGTTCAACCACCGCACAACTATCCTGGGCAGACTATCAGGCGGTTAACCAGTACTAGGTGCCTTCACATCTGCAAGGAATGACAACTCCTGTACATGCCAGGGGCAGTGGTACAGTGCGAATGGTCCCAGAGTGACAGTTCAACCACCGCACACCTTTCCTGGGCGGTGAACCAGTACTAGGTGCCTTTACTTCTGCAAGGAACTGACAACTTCTGTACATGCAAGGGGCAGTGGCACAGTGCGAATGGTCGTAGAAAGGATTTCATAACCAATCACAACAGAAGTGACCTGGTCCGCCCTGGAATCGAACCCGGGTTGTCCGATTAACAGTCCAACGCTCTACTGACTAAGCTAACCGGGCGGACATTACAATGTTGTTTACGTGTATATGGCTTATATATCGATGGTTATTGGTATATCGATTGATATTAGTATATCGATTGATATTGGTATATCGATTGATATTGGTATATCGATTAACACACAACTCGCTATTTAAGCTTATAGTGTCTTTTTTATTATTTCATTAAACAACTATCTATTTAAGCTATTAGTGTCTTTTACATTAGATAAACGTTATTTATGCATTTAACCATCATCTTAAAAATTCAAGTTGTATCGATTTACACACAGATCGCTAGGCATATCAAACAATTATCATACATGTTGCAATTATCTAAGCAATGCATATTGCATGTATTAACATATACATTAAATGCTTTCGTATTTAGGTAGCAATTAACAGTTACACTTTTATAGTATAACAATTTTGAAAATTTATTTACCCAAAATTACCCAGTTGATTTACACACTTTTAATTCATTAACATTGATTGTATCATAACCATTAAAACCAAAATAATCATCGCTATCCAATGAGACGCATTCTGGGCTGCTATTTTATATTAATCTTAGTTGGATCTAAGAATGATGTAGCTAATATGATAACTGGTTATCTATAACTGACAAAAACAGTGAATGAAGTAAATGATGTATGGCCATAAGGTTAACTTAAGTTAAAATAAGTATTGAATACCACCAAGAATATCTAGAGTGTGAAATGCACAAGTGATGTATGTAAATAAATGCGATAAAACAAGCACTATTGATCAACTGACGATGTCACCTCATTGATGAGAAAGTTGGCAACTCTAAGCGTTGCTTAAGCATGTGTTTTCCAAAACACATTAAAATCTATTTGGTGAATGACGACCATAGTAGATGCGATGATGAAACGTTCAGTGGGGGTGGTACTGTATGCCTTAGTCAACAGCAAACCGAATCGACCTGCTTTACTTAAAACTCCTCATGATGTTATCACTAAGGCACGCAATGACTTTTCAAATGTGGATCAGATTATGGTAGCATTAATTTTTGGAATAACCCATTTTGACAGATCGGCTATGAAACTTAAACAATGGTTACCTAAAATGGTCCGCAAAAAGAACGATTGGGTATCTGCCATGATGTTTAAACCGTCCAAACAAAACCAGTGGGCAGAAGTGAGTACTTCTTGTACATGATGATCAATTAGGACCATTGACAGCCATTTAAGCTGAAAAGGGACAGAAACGTAAGAAACGTCTTACCTTCCACCAGAATGTAACATCCTAATCCTGCATAGGCTGTATAAAAATAATTATAATGATTAAGTCGTTTAATAAACACTTACATGTAACAGTATGTGTATACCACGTGATAAATTACGTCATGTATCTTACGTCGGAAGGCAACATTATGCTCTAAATAAGGTCTTCAAACAAACATAACTTGTCTTTTTGTACAGCATTTTAAATGAAACAAAAGGCAGTCTATGCCGCTTGAAGAGCCCCGCCTTCGTTTTATTTCCGGAGTTTGATTAGATGATTAGTTTCGACAAACATGTTTCCAAAATAATGTTTTGACAGTGCTTCGTAAGGCAGCGGATTAGTGAAAATGTTTGTCGAGGTGTTTTAAGAAACTTAACTCTCAATCAAACTCAGGTAAAGGACAGAAAACGTGGGTCTGTAAGCGGCGTAGTCCGCGCTATTTTTTTTTTAAAATGGTGAAGAGATAGTAAAGATATCTTTGTTTAAATGCTTCATTCAAAATATTGCCTTCCGACGAAGCATTTATGCCGCAATTTATCACGTGGTGTAAACACCGGGTGTACTTTAATTATAATTGAATTAGCATGTCCTTTAAACAACCAAAAAGGGACCATTGCTATGTTTTTAAATATCTTAGGAGACCTTAAAGCAAGTATGATTCGCACATTGCAAATAAGGTCCTTTAACGGCAAGAAAAAGAGAGTGACAACAAGATCTCCAAAATGACTCGGAGACAAATACTTGCTTATCCTAATTCTCTTGAGACAAACTTACTTTACAAGAGAGGTTGGACTTTTTGAACTTTATTTCTTATCCAATTACACCCAATGCCTTTTGTTTCTTTTGAAATGAAACAAATGATAAGAGAGTACATATGAGATGGCTTAATGGCTGTAAAAAGAGTACATTCTATGTTACCTTGTTTTAGTTTTGCTCGAAATAGTCTTATATTGAGTCCAAAACTCTCAAATGCTTGGGGGAAAGTCACACCTACAACGACGGAGTTGTCATTCTCTCCTCAATAACATATACCAAACGACAAGTGCCCGTGTACACGACCAGCCTATGGGCGGCATTAGTAATGAGCGCTAGACACAAAATTTCGTCATTGATTTCAAGGGGGTCTCAGGTAATGTTTATTGTTTTCCTTCTTTTAAATCACAACAGATAGCAACAAGGTTCATTGGAATTCAATAAGGATATTCAAATAAGACCCAAACAAATGCTTAGAATCAAACTGGTTATGATGGTGACAATTGTTGTTTTTTTCTATGATGGTCACTAAACTCAATTTGTAAGCCAGAACATATTCCACGGCAGCAAGTGTGGAGTAAAAGTCTGCCAATACCAACACTAAAGTACTTTGATCTTGATCTCTTTGTCAACCAAACACCATTGCTGGTATTTAATATTGGTCATAATTGGGTCCAAGAGCGATGTAGCTAATCGGAGTACTGGCCCCAATTTCTTCGCGAAACTTCTTAAGCTTAACAGGCTTAAGTCGCTTATTTCAATTAACCAAAATACATACTGAAAATGTTTTTTGGTAAATGAAAAATGGTTTATTCTGATAATCAAACAGATTATTCCTACATAATTTCTAAAAATTCTTGAAGAAGTAAATATAACACATTTTATGGAATAACAAAAATAGTGAGATTAGCTTAATCCTGTTATAAGGGACTTAAAAAGTTTCGAGAAATTGGGGCCTGGTTATTAATAACCGACCGCTAAAGTGAATGATGTTAATGGTGTATGACTATAAGGTTTACTTAAGTTGAATATTGAATACAATCCCAAAACCGAGAGCACAGTCAGCCCGCCATGCATTTTGCCGCATCATACCGCATGATGAGTAGTAGTTTAATGCACTGTATTCGTTCACATAGCAGCAATGGTCGTACAGACATACACGTATCATTTGTGCAGTATTCTGGGTATTTTGCGTCAATGCTTTGTGGATTTCAGTCAATTTTTACAACTTATAGAATTATGCATAGAATCACTAGTTCTGACATAGATTTTTTTATTGAATATTTAAAGTGAATTGCTACAACGTTTCAGTATTCAAAAATCAAAATTTCTGAATATTATTTTAGAAAACGACTGTCACAGAGTATCTATTGACTTCAGTGACTATCTCTTACCAATATTTGTCATTGATGTTACATTCTGTAATTGACTATTAATGATGTGCAAAGTTATTTGTTGGAAGTAGCCTTTGTTTAGAATAAGTGATGACTCATTAATGTATCGTATTCAATCGATGCTTAGTATGGTTGTTTTGCTGTGTTATGGTGGGAAACGTTCATTTGCTTTATGATTATTTCATAGCATATACAAGTTTTATCCATGTTTACAGATCAAACAAACGTGATCATATTAAACACATACAACATGACTGTGGTCATTCTTAAAAAGAAACATCTTATAAAAAGATACTCGGTCGTCGTAAACCTGCGGTTGACTAAGACCGGTCTTGACCTCGGCGCATTCGTGGTTCCGGAAACATCTTCGAGTTGAACCCGTTGCAAAGTAACGTTTTGGGGGCACTTTGTGACGTTAGAAACCGGTGAACAAATAACGTCCCAGGGTACCCGATGGTCGCGTTACGTAGTGTTAAGAGATGCATAACGATATGACAACCAGACACAGCAGAAAAAAGGAAAACAAGAAACTAACTTTAAACAACAATACAATTTATTATCTTACAGTTTGATAAAAAGTTAGTTCAATATAAAAAAAAAAAACACGTTTAATGAAATGTTATGTCCAAAAGTTTATAACATATATTCTCACATTTTTGTAGTTTGATGTCCACAGAACTAAACCAACATAGAATATTGAACACACTATACAAGCACTAATCAAATCCAACAAACCTTTAATTGGATCCTATATTTGTTTCCCTCTTTAACTACTTAATATAGATACTTTAAAGATAATGTAACTTTATCAAAGACACAATATAAGAAAAAATTGCCATATTTTACAAAAATCAAAACATGGTATACTCCTGGAACAAATCATGACACACACATTTAACATAATAGCATAAGTGTAAACATGGTTTATTTCAATGAATCAAGGTAGCCATGTATAATACAGCGAGGTTCTGATTCGTCAAATACCTTTACATGTAACAATCTTGAGCGCAAAATGGTTATCCCTGAGAATACGTCTTAATATACTAAACTAGTGAATAGTGTTATCGATACAAACACTCATCAAGTTCTGTATATGACATACCGTTTTATCAAAATAACTATTTAAATGATCAAAGAAGTTTGAAACATGCATAAGATTAAGTTTAGTTCCTAGATGTCCACTGTTATTCAATATACAATGATTTCTTTCATGCTTTCGATGAAATATGGAATTTTATCAATGAAATAACAACAATGAAAATATTTTCACTGCAAAATAAGGAGTGAAAATATCAACTTCCAGAACTACTTTTAAAATCCATTGCAGTTACTTAACCCTTGATTCAAACATAACACTCAATCAAAAAGGTTGGCAAAAATCATTAAACATTTAAAGAAATGTTACATAAGTTTAAACAAATATATTTGGAAAATGACAACTTACCGTTTATTAGAAAATGGTTATCCCGTTTTCAAACGATTTCTAGATTTTGAAGCTGAATGTTCGAACATTTGCTGTCATACGAAATTAATTACAGACGAAAACAGCTGTTCGAACATAAATAGAATGTTATATCATCGTTCAAATGTATTTTGAGTTGTTTGTCCTTGTAATTCATAATACGAACTTCCCGGAAAATTCACACAACAATTTACAGATTAACTGATTTGTTTACCCCACCCACGCCTCAAATTGACTACACTAGCGTGGTCCTCTTCATTACCTGGAAAACGACCTGTTTTCAAGCGAAACATACTGGTCTCTGGCATTAAGATGACTGAATATCCATGTATCATGAAACACACTCTTTAATATATTTATAACTATATGTATTAAGACGATGTACTATTGCATAATACTGTCTGTCCTGTTATGTTCATAAAAAACTTAACATATTTATGTTCAATTAATGTGAAAAAGCCCCTTTGCAGAGTTGTTAAGAATGATTTCAATTCACTTGTTACGTATATTCCTTAGATGCAATGCAATATCATTAGATCTTGGCGACCATCTTGAATTTAAAGCATCTTTGGAACTCTATTCTCAGGGAACATAAAATATCAAACTTCAGACATAATTTTATATACAATAAACATTAGTATGTCCTTCGGAGGCATGGGACCCCTCTGGCTTATTAAACTTATTATGAATCAGGGGCGTAACTTAGGGCCAAAACCTTTTAAACTTGCACCCATCTCATAGAACCGAAATTTATTTGGTTTAAAGGTAATTTTTCGTTTAAAGTTTCTAGTCAGAAATGGTGCATTTGGGGCGTATTCTATTACCCTTTTCCTATAATGACATATATAGGAAAATATATATGTACATACAAAATTGCACTTGGAAGATTTTATCCGACTGGATCCGCTGGTGTGAATCAGTTGTCTATTAAAGTGTATTCTATTTTTAGTGATTGTGATTAATTTAGTGATTGTAATACATAGCTGAACATAAATGCTCTTGAACGTTCAGCTTGAGATGATAAAGACGCTTTATGATTCTTCATTAGTTATTACATAGTACATACGTTATTAGTTACAACTGTTTAGCAAAATTTTTGTTTTGCCAAATTCTCCCAATTTCAACGCAAAATGGTTGCAAATGAATGTTTGACAAGTCTCTTATTTGACAAGTCTCTTATTTGACAAGTCCCTTATTTGACAAGTCTCTTATTACGAACAAAACCATGAAATGTATACGTACTATAAGTCTATAACAAAAAAAATAATGAAACTTCAAGTTACCAATGAATCAGTCAGTAGGAAAAACAATAGTATGTATGGTTTCCTAAAAGAATCTTAAATGTCAGTCAACTCCATTTTTCGCTACGCCCTCAAAATAAAACACATACTTTCCATTTAAAAGATAATGAAAAAATATAATAGAGTTAGGGCTAACCGCTGATGCATGTACAAAATAATTGATATAATGTATTTGGTTATTTGTAATCCTTTCTGCGCACATTCAATTCTTTGATCTGAAGTTCTAATAACAAATTGCCTCAGCTTAAACGTAGGCGGATTTATCATCGAATATCACACACAAGATTCTAGAGCAATGGAGGATCTAGCGGAGGGCACGAGGGCCAGTGATCCATTCCTCAACGGTGTAACTCGTCCGTTTCGTTTGTTATAGCTTTTCCCAGATGCGCTTGGTTTGGCACTGATGGTTGAACTCCCTGACCTACACAGAAGCTCTTTCACTGAATTTCGAAAAGTCTCACTCAAAGACAGGTATATAAGAGGGTTGAATAGTGTACTTAGCAACGTCATGATGCGACTTGTCACGTGTGGCCATTCGACGAAGTTTGATGAATCGTCTAGTCCGGTGATTTCCTGGATTAACAAAACCTCAGCTTGATTCAATATAGCCAGACATATACAGGAATGTGTAAAGTGCAATCGTAATTTGCAGCATTGGTTGTCAGGTTAGCGCAGTGGTTAAGCGCACTCGTTTCTCTCATAGACGATCCGGATTCGATTCCCAGCCTGGGCACATGTGAGTTTGGTTAGTGGTCCCCAAGCCGGACAAGTGTGTTTCCTCCGGGTACTCCGGTTGTCACCACATCATAATACCACGCACACTTAAGTTTAAACTAAACTAATTTACAGCTTTATTTACTTAATCCTATCTGTTGTTTATTCTCATTCTGTACATAGAATTCGCTTTAAAGTGAGAAATCAAGATTTTGTCGAAACGGGCAGTTCAAATGTGTTTTTAATTTCAGGATATCTTAGTTAGAAAATTATCCCAAATGTTATTGCATATTGTTGATGATATATTACACGAAATCTTAAAGTGACATTAATATTGGGCGCTACTTTATGTACTTTTTAAAGTAAAAAGGCTGTTAAGTAAAAAATTAGGACGCTGTTACATTTCTATTTCCGGTGAAATATCATGTTTTGTTATCCTTACTGGTATTTTAACTGTAGTAAAAATAGTTAATTGTTTTCACTGCTCTTATAGCGTTTGGTTCCCGTATTGCTTCATAAAAGAAATGCAGTGTTGACTGTGCCGGGTTAAATTGTTTGATATGGCTGTAGGAAAATGACGGTGTAAGGTCAAAATGTTTTAACTCGTGAACATAGAAAATCTTGATTTACCTGTGGCTGCACCACCTGATAAATATTTCTTCGTATGTCCACTGGGTGAATTAAATTTCAATGCAGTCTATTTCTTAATAGGAAATAAACATAGATATTTCTCGGTTTACATTGTAATGGTCAATACAATATATTTTATGGTTCGTATATATATTGTTTTTATCCAGTCATGTGCATACAAATCGGTTCAATAACAATGTGCCGTGTAAATTTTAGTTTATTAAGATAGTAGATCACGTGATGTTTATCTACAGTCAGTTGGTCATGTGACCGCGAAAACGGACTTTTTTTCTATTTTCAAATGTCAGAGGAAAAGCAAAAATAATGTTTTATTATCTTATCGATAGTCCGCCAACAACCGACCTCACCTATCACTCATCCATAAAACCCCATCGTTCTGCACAATAACGACACAAGCAAAAAATTGCCAGAAAATCTACATGCACACTTACCGTTACCCTACCCGCAAATGTTCATAAATGTGCAACATTCAACGATAGTTAATTCCATTTCAGTGGTGAATGACAAAATCTCATTTACAGCAGAAATCAATTATTTGTTTGCCGGTGCAGTTCTAAACATCTAACATTTTATCCTCAACATGATAAGATATATCCATCTAATATGTCGTGATTGTTTGTTACACACTCGTGATCTTGAACCAGGACCTATGCTCTGTGTGACTTGCGGAATAATTGTTACATCATCAGATAATGTTTTGTGACTGATCCATGTTTATGCATCTTTGAAATATTTCATGTTTTGAATTGATATTGACGTATTTAGATGCAAATACTTTGACCATAAACGTATTGAATAAAGTTGAAGTTTTGAGAACTATTTTTGGGCACATTTAAACATATACTGTAGCTAGAAGGGAAAACAGTTTTCCCCCTTTTTAGAAATGTTGTTAATTTTAAGGTAATTTATCTTTTTTTAATAAACAAAGTAACAGGATAAATAGAATACTAGGTTAGTGTCGTGGATGGAGGAAGTTTATTTGGCTCGGCTACGAAATTTATCGGGTTCACCTTTGGCTCCCCCGATACATTCCTCCACTTTGCCGGATAAACTTCCTCTATCTACGGGACTAACCTAGTATTCTCTAGATAACCTCAATGATTCATCATTAACCATGCCAAGTTTAGAACGATCCCATGGGAATAACTTCGACCCATGTTCTCTTATAAGCGGGAACAAGAAAATGGGCCTTGTGGCATGGAACACACAGGAGACAGTTAACATTCGACAGTTTTTGAAACACCCAATATTAACACTATCACCTGTTTTTTAATTATTATAAACTATTTAAAGTAAATATAACATTCCTTTAATGAAGGAGCACACCTGAAGTGAAGTTGTTTGTGTGTTGGTATCATTTGCCTTGAAGAAGGTTATATTTGTCACCAATGTCTAGGCTAGATCCACAGCAAATTATTGAACTCTTATATTGGAAACATGTATTCTTGTTTGATGACAAAGGTGCCATTTCTAAGGTAATGAGGTGTCATATTGATTCCATGTTTAGCGGGAAGGTTTTCAGCCTTCAGAATAGAAATCATTTTCCAAATTAAGTAAAGAAAAGAAACATACAATCTTGGGCTTCCTCATTAATTTAACAAAGATCTGAGTCAGACCATATACAGGGAACGGCTCAATTATCGAAAAGCACCTGCAAATATACGATGTTATATGATGATGCTATCTTTCTGATTGTAATTGATGGAGTCGGCTTTGAAGGACATTCGTTGTAAACAGATATGATTCTTTCTATAAATGGCACTTATTTGTTCCTATCGGCTGGGTAGGTTTTACATATACACATCCGTATGACATTATGCTACTTGAAACATGATTGAATTGTAAATATATTAGCGATCGAAATATACTTACATTAATACCAAAGATGACGAAATATGGGGTCCACAGAAGTAGAAATGTTGCGGTAATGCTGACAAGCATCCGTATCACTTTAATCATTCTGTTGGAGAGTTTTGGTCTCCGTCCATCCTCCGGAACGGGAAGATCCGTGGATGTCCAAATGCGAGTACCTGTCGTCTGGAAGCGTTTTGAATGTTGCCAGACATGTGCAATTAATACAGCGTAGCACCCCAACACTATCACCAGCGGTATGAGGTATGTGAATACAACGACCAGCGCGGCATACACAGTTTCGAAGTTTTCTACAATGCCTTCGGAACCACATGACTTATACGTTCGGTTGGGCGTGTCGTCGTCATGGTCAATATAAACGTTGTACTCGTAGATCTGGGGCGAGGAGACGACGAAGGACACAATCCAGATCACCATGATGATATACAGCGCCTGTTTCCGGTACATAGGCTTCTGTTTGACAACGGTACGATATCTGTCGACGGCCAGGGCAACGATTGTGTAGATGGCCGATACAACGGTAATTAAAGGGATTACCATAATCAGCCTGCAAACTGCATTACCTGAAATTAAATATAATGAAATTGTATTGAGAAGTAAAAAAAGTGTTGAAATAACAAATAGAAAGGCTGCTGGTGTCGGTCAACGGTACGTTATGTTAAATCTGCTCTATTGCCATGTTCCTGCCATTAAAATCGTTATCTCATGATTAAAGAATCGGTTACATTAAGGCCACGCTAAAACACAAAAGTGGGTTTGAAGAACAAAAACACCAAATATTCAATCATGTTTTATGTCTTTTAAGAATAATCTTTCGAAAAAATAATGCTTGCATCCTTTCTTCAATATTCTGGTTTGTCTTCAATAATTAGATGCCCGGATGTAGTCCAGGTCGTACTCTCTATATTAAATATCTAATTTGTACCGCATTCAATAACAGTGTGTCACAGTATTTTAGAGAAAATCATGTTTGCGAGTTGTGCTTTGCTCTTGTTTTTTGATAGCGACATTTGCTACTTTGCTGGTCTGCGTGGATAACAACACATCTACCTTCGCGGGTAGGAGATGTATAGGCATTCGCTTCTCACCAGATCAGTCGAATCAATTCATAGAAATGTTATCCCTGCCCCAGTATTGCCTTCAACCAATGAGACTTAATAGAAAGTGAAACCTTACAGATGTATTCGTAATCGAACATACATTAATTTGTAAAATAATTAACATTATTCTTGGAACAATGCCTTTGGAGTATTTTTCAAAATATTCGTCGATATATTTCCATAATGGACACACATGTAAATGATTGTTGATGGTCGACTCGCCAGAATGAATGTATTCATTTGTATTATAGTGTGTCTGATTACTTATGCTTGTATATATAACCGTATGCAATTCACTGGAAATGTTTCTGTGGTGCAGGAAGCAAGCGGATACCAGTCAATGATACGTCTAGTGTGGTCTGTCATGATGCATAGCGTGAACTATGTATGACCGTCACATGACCTTAGAATACATCTCCCTATGGGTCTGTGAATAACGTAGTCAAGCGAACATCTCCCATCCCTCCATCTGCCACTCCCTCAAGCGGTCATACCATTGTAACCGTATTTAGTCTATATGTGAACAACTGGGATTATTTACTCTGGAACTTACGTTACCTTTGTTGTTTCTTGCACGCGTTTATTATGCTATTCATAGTAACAGCGTAAAGTCAGGAGACGGATGGCAATAATGCTAGTCACGTGTATATAAGTAATCATTTATATAAAGATTTTTTTAACATTAAACGTTTTGCTAGCCGATGAAATATATACGATATTTAAAAAAAAAATGAAAATAAAATACTACCTTTCTAAATTACACGTCAACTCGGTAATTACAGCTTTCTGCGCTCAATTACAACGCCATATACACCTCACCATAGGTCAATTACTGTATACTGAACTTAGGTAGAATAGCGGCAATGTACCAAATTGAACATCTAAACAGTTAGAGAAAACAGTGAAGAATGTGCTGACACATAAAGTACGGTAAAGCTATAGTTGGTTTCTTGGAAATAAGTCATTAATTTAAGGCTTAATTTTCATTAAAATTACAACAAATTTGAGCATCCATTGCTGCCTTCATTAATAACATATAACGTTTTATCATGCAAGTTTATGACATACAATACTGAGTTGTAGAATTCCAAAGATGCAGAAAATCAATAAAAGACAGGGAGAAGACGAGCTTAATTGGTAAAACGATTTGCCATAAAATATAGCGTTTGACTTAGTGACAAGAAACACGTGTTCAGCTCATTAAAGTGTTGTTTCACCAAATACGCTAACATGACGAATCAATAAGAAACTTTCCAATAAACATACTTCCTTATCCGGGTCTACTCACAGAAAAGGTGAATCTGTTTTGTGAAAAGAGTAATAAAGGGGAATTTCAAATGACAATGTTTGTGATGATTGTGTTTCATAATGATCACAAACATGTTATTTTGCACTGGGGATAAACAAGACACGTCCTGTGCGGTGTCATGGTAACATGGTCCTATTTGAGCCAATACATAATAAGTGTTTACTTTTAACTTATTTTTTTATTTTGAAATGTGTTATAGCTTTTCGAATATTCGTGAATATTTTTAAGGAGTTCTTTTGTAAAGCACATGCAAGTCTGGGAATAATTTATAACTGTTTTCTGAGGGTGTTTAAACCAAACCTTCTACAAGATTTCTGTATGATGATATATTTTGAAGATTATAAGTATCTTCCATGGCCGAGAGTGTCTCATTCCGACCCGAGCGTAGGGTGTTTTGCGGAAACGAGGTTTACCGAATTTCCGCAAAACACCCTGCGCGAGGGTCGAGATGAACCTATCTTACACCAGCGGCTATGGTAGATGCTTTTTCTCCCATCTCAGTTAAACAAAATTAAGTAAATATGATTTTTTTTGCTGGAACTCTTTTGTGTTTAGTGAAAATAATTGCGTATGGATATGCGATAATTCGTGGTTGTCATGGATATGCGCGCAGTGAATCAGATTATGTTAATAGTCAAATCGGTCTTTAAATAGTTCTAAGGAGATTGAAGCATTATTTCTTGAAAGGTGCGTGAAAACTGTTTTATTGTGACATTTGAAGAGAGAAATAATTAATTAGCGTTCTAAATATTGTCATAAGACAAGGTTTCCATGATGCTACAGACGACAGTCTTCAACAAGGGAGGTAATTACAATGTGGCGACCATCATAAAGGAGTTACATACGGGCATTTTATCTTCGCCCGTGGGCAAGATAAAAATTTCTCGCATGGTTAAATGATTGGATCTACTTATCTGAGGTGGGAGAAAAAGTGATAGTTCACCTTATATATTTCGTTAGGCTTAATTATTAAAACATTTCGTAAATTATTTCAAAATCGCAAACACCACGGTAGTAGAGCAGTTTTGAAAAATGGCAACAGTACAATTAATTAATATATAATATAATGAAAAGGTTGAAGAATCATAATCCGTTAATTCTCAGTCACAATTTATTTGTATAAAACTTGGAAGAACCGGGACGCTGTCGGGACTGTTTCGGTTGTTTGACTTTGCTTAAGATACAAATCGGATTGTAAACGGGATATTCTGGTTGAATTCGGCTGGAAACGGCCTTATGATCGGGAAGCTTCTTGACAATATCTGAATGTTTTCGTTGAAATTCCAGCCACGAATCAAACGATCTTGATCGGAGGACACTGTAACAAATTTTAACTGGGAATGGCCTTTTCAAGAACGAGAGCACAATGCCTGAATATGTGACTGAGGTTTTATAGAATGCTTTCAGTAAAATTGTTAAGAACAAGAGAAGTCTTGTTCATTTCAGTGTAAAATCTTATTTCATTCAATGTGTTGTCATACAGAAGGTTCTTTTAGACAAGAGTAAAAAGTAATACGATATGACGCCGAAATCAACATTTATATGAGCACAAACGCATGTATCAAATAACACACTGTCTGTCCTTTATGATAAAATCTCAGCTATGACTTAATCTGTTACATTCGGAATTCTATAGAAAAAGTGCATAATTTAGCATTTCAATGGGCAGACGTGTAAATGGAACTATGAGTCCCATAGTTTGATGTGTTTGTACATTTGCAAAACTGACTATTTGAAATGTTGTAATGTTCCATACCCATACCCCTGTTCAAGTGCTTTTGTTTAAGCAGTGATACGCCCGCTAGACAGGGCAGTATACATATAGATCGAATTTAGTGAAACAAATATCACAAGACGAAATAAAAGACACGAACCAAAGGAAACACTTATTGGACACCTACTGTACCGCTAACATATCAAGGGTTCATACCAATACCATTATTACTCATCTTGAAAACACACACCAACAACTGTACACACATGTTCACACACCAACAACTGTACACACATGTTCACACACCAACAACTGTACACACATGTTCACACACCAACAACTGTACACACATGTTCACACACCAACAACTGTACACACATGTTCACACACCAACAACTGTACACACATGTTCACACACCAACAACTGTACACACATGTTCACACACCAACAACTGTACACACATGTTCACACACCAACAACTGTACACACATGTTCACACACCAACAACTGTACACACATGTTCACACACCAACAACTGTACACACATGTTCACACACCAACAACTGTACACACATGTTCACACACCAACAACTGTACATACATGTTCACACACCAACAACTGTACACACATGTTCACACATCCACAACTGTACACACATGTTCACACACCAACAACTATACATACATGTTCACACACCAACAACTATACAAACATGTTCACACACCAACAACTATACACACATGTTCACACACCAACAACTATACAAACATGTTCACACACCAACAACTGTACACACATGTTTACACACCAACAACTGTACACACATGTTTACATACCAACAACTATACACACATGTTCACTCACCAACAACTGTACATACATGTTCACACATCAACAACTGTACACACATGTTCACACACCAACAACTGTACACACATGTTCACACACCAACAACTGTACACACATGTTCACACACCAACAACTGTACACACATGTTCACACACCAACACCTGTACATACATGTTTACACATCACAAACGTTACTTAACCGCTCACACACCAACAAATGTATACAGAAGTTCACCCCTAACAACTTCACTTCGGAAACGAAAACTAAGGTCCGGTGTTTACGCTATATAATGATCACGCCAAATTCCCGGGACCTAATTATAAATGATATAGGAATGGAAAAATAATCAGCGGGTTTTTTTTCTTGCAAACTTGGTATCAATAAGTGATTGTTGTCATTGACCTGATTTAAGAGAGCCTTGTGTGTGTATTTGTATATAGCGATGTTATTACTAAGACGATATCATCATGTACAATAGAATAATGATAATTAATGAAATATATATTTTATAGTCCGTTTGAATCGCTATATATGTATATAATCTCGCACGACCCATCCGCCTTGCAAGGAGTGGTAGACTTTTGAAAGACTGACTTTTGAGAAGCCATGTATAAAATGGTGCGACTCACAATTAATCTAGTTCGCTAATAGCTCAATTAATCTTTATGTGAAGGGTTGATTCCTGGAGGTCCATGCATTTGTTGGCTATACGCTATGGATAAAGATATTGTAGATGTACTTTGGTTCTTTATTTTAATTGAAATTAGACGTGAAATGGCTTATTTTGCCATTATCTAAGATGAACAAAATGTGTTTGTGATTGTATTTCAGGTATCTTAGATACTTATTCTCCTTTTACATTTAAAATCCTTTCATGTGATGTTTAAGAAATAGTTCACACCACAGAGGGTCATTTGACATTATAAAAACCGTCCAGTTAGCTCTCCAATGTAAATTGCCCTCGACTACCGCCTCGGTCTATATACACCTTCGGGGGCTGACTGGACGGTCCTAATAGTTACATATAGGCCGAAATGGTTTACTATATGGCTCAGATTTAAGAAAAACATATTTGATTAACATTCAATAATTAAGAGCGCTTTTGATGTGTTGTAATGAACAGAGCAAATAATTACACAAACACGGCAATGTTTCACCGTTGTGAAAACCGCAAATCCGCACTTTTTGAAACAGTTTTATGACGGTCCATGAATATATCTGGACAAGCCCGAAACGGCCAAGAACATTTTATGGACCCCAAACGTCATACGACTGCTTTTCTATTAAAATACAGTGATATTCGGACCGATCACATTATATATACAAAGAAGAGACCAATTTATGTAAGTAATAATATATAACACGGTTAACTAACTCGTATACACATTTGAAAGACACTGCATACTTTGAACTTTTGTAGTGTCAGAGACATGCATATACACATTAATTTAACAAAGACAACAATTACAACCATCTGAACTTAAATGGAAACAAGACTTGAATCTTAATTGGAAAGAATGCAGATTCAGCTTCTATTATGAGTTGTCAATGGTTACACACACGCCCATGCACACAGAATGACGATATCCGACCGTTAAAATACTGATGACAAATATATTAAAGAAATATAACACTCAACTGAGGGTCATATGACATTAAAAAGTCGCCCAGACAGCCACCGAAGGTGAATATGAACCGAGGGGTAATCCGAGATACATATGATACAAGGCAGTTCACTGTGTACAACTGTATCAAAATGTACGAAATGTGATGAGATGTAACACAGTTATTCTGCCCAGCCGTGACCAGAGTATGAAGACCGACACGGTCTATAATGTACTGTTCTGCGTGATAGTTGCTGCTGGAAATACTTTCACAACTGCCTAATGCAAAAAAGTGGTGTGTTATATTTCTGATATTATACCAAATATTTAATATTACCATTCAATATTTTTAAAGCGTTTTTGATGTGTCGCCGTTGTGGAAATCGCAAAGCGCACCCATCAGTTATATGACGTCATTTGTCCATATAAAAATGATAGAATATGACGTCAGCGATCCATATTATGTTTATGGCGATGTCCGGACAGGCCCGAAAATATTAAGTTGTCAGCTGACGTCATAAAACTGTATTTTTATTAAAATACAGTTATGTGTTGGACGATCAACGATAAATGCAAAAAGGGACACATTTACAAGTGTATGCTGAGAATTTCAATAGATAAATAATGAAAATAATGAAAAGCTTTTTGCAATCAATCATTGCGGCAACACAATTCGATTAGAATGACAAATATCCGAGGGCATAGCACGTGGACATTAAGCCTAAGAACACTAAAAGCATAACAATAACGAATCTTTTTTTTAATTGAAATTTGCTTGAATTTAAGTATACAAGTTTATCTAAATGATCTTTTGACCGAGACTGTTCATTCGAGTGCTACTGTTTGTTGACATGAGTTGTAAGAGTAGCAATAAATGTTGTGTCATTGTTCTTTGGAGCTTTTGTTAAAGCAACAACTACATGTATCGTATCATCCCTACCACCGTCTGTTGCGGTAATCTGTTTACAAGGAACACGATTTTTATCTCACGTGTAGCTACTATTACATGATTACATTACATGTTCAATAAGTTTTCACATACACAAAACACCCTACGATGATCTATAATATGTTCTTGATTAGTGATGACATATCGATCCATTTCCTTCGCTTTCCTGTTTTCCACGTTTTACTAGTTGAACCGTAATGTAATAGTTTTACATCAGAATGTCTAGTTAATTTTAGTTCATTCTCTAATAAAACAATATAAAAACTATTGTAAAACTACAATACATTTTGTATTCACTTTGCCCTACCTCCGTAGAAATCATCATGTGCTACGGCAGCGTTTTTGAAGTGGACAGGATGCACGATTCCCGCGTGTATGATATCACTGGCGGCCAAGTTGGTGATGAAAACATCTACTGAGGCAGAATACTTTCCAAACTTCACAACCGCAAATATCACAAGTAGGTTAAGAAGTACAGCTGAAATATGTAATGCATATGTAAGAGCAGGGTTCCTACAAAAGATGGCAAACCGCAAATTGCTGCGAAGCCAATTTGTACAAATATCAATAATTAAGATTCAGAGGATTTTCAAAGCTATTAACTGCAGATAGTGCAAGCAGAATTTTCACAACGCCATCTGAAGATACACGTTACAAGGCAGTATTTATATGTTACATGTGTATTGTGATGATATAACATCGTTATGCAAACTCTAAACATCATTATGTTAAGTCAAAACATCGTTATGTAAATTCAAAACATAAGTATATTAAGTCAAAACATAGTCAAAACATCATTGTGTAATTTAAAAAGTTAAAACATCATTATGTAAAGTCCAATATCGTTATATAAAGTGAAAACATCATCATGTAAAGTGAAAACATCGTTACATAAAGCTTAAGCATCATATTGAGTTTAACCTAACATTGTAAAGCTAAAAAATCCTTATATATCGGAGAACTTAATTGTGTAAAGTCAGAACATCATTATATAAAGTGCATAACGATATCATGACTTTACATAATGACTTTTTTATCATTATTTAATGAGGTTTTAGCTTCGTATAATGAAGTATTTGCTTTATTGAACCATTTAAGTTTCACTACTATAGCATTACATTTTATCCTTTTATATAAAATCATAGTTTAACTTCATATGATACCATTCAAATGATACCATTCTTCCTACATATACAGACACTATACCTGTATATAATAAAATATATCTATGCATATAATAAATAGGGGATATTATGATAGGACGTTTTTCTGTTGACCTGTATCACGTCGAGTTCGGTGTGTAAACACGTATCCGTCGAGAACGCAGGTCACCGAACGAGATTTGATGCAGTCACAAGAAGAGTGTTCTATCGTATTATTCCATTTATCATATACCTGCATAATTAAGTATTCCTTTTTATTTTTCAGTTTCAATTTGATTTAAATTTACCGCCATCTGTCAAATGCGCGTATGAATTCGAATGTTTTACGTAGTTTTGTGCAATGAAGACAAGGGAAGCTACTACAGCAAACAAAAGTCAGAAGTTACAGAATTCACTTTATTGAGCAAAATAAGAACAAAATAGTTTGGGTTTTTTTAGCAAAATTAATAACTTTCTAATACGAAAACAATTATTAAAAGTCACAGCACAGAAAAAACAACAACAAAAAAACAAACAAAAAAAAACGGTACTTATTCAACGAGTATACACTAATCGTAATTTCCTGTAGACGTAACGCGGCCATTTTTAACAAAGTAAACATTTGTGGGAATTTTTGACGATCATAATATGCAGAATTGAGGGAAGTTCTTGAGTCAATCGCTATTTCTATCGATGACGCGAATTCGCCATCTTTTTTGTATTGGCGAGCTGCTTATATTTTATGAGAATAAACATGGATAATTCAACAATTTAACTTCGAAATGGCAAACAACTAGTTCACTGAAGTAGCTGTCTAGATAGATTTGAAGTGTTCTCTGCTTCGTGCTTATCCTCATGGTTCTTTGAAGAACACAAGAACCATGTTCCTGAATATTTACATGCTTCTGGAGCGTAAGTAAAGTTAGATAATTTAATGTATTTAAAAGTTGATAGGTTTAACCAATTTTTCTTTGTCACGCTATTTTTAGCAACGCGAAAGTAGTTCCGAGATTACACACGGTACTCGCATGATACGGAATCAGAAAACGACAGCATCATGTATTTTCACTGTTGGATATGGAAAAGGAATCTGATAGGCATATAATAAAATCATATATGGATAGAACAGCTAAGGCTTTCCAAAGATATAAACTCGTTTAAGGACGTTCTACGGTTCCATAAGTGTATTGGGAAGAATATAAATGTATGAAGTGTTCGTATGTTTTTTTAGATGTTAGAAAAAATAAATAATATTGTTACATACATCCTGTGCAACATGCGATGGTGAAATAAGGATTTGAGCAAATTTCACGATGATTTTTTTATCATAGTTTGACCGAGTTAGCACTTGCATCTTATCGGAAGTCAGTTTATAACATAAATAGTTTTTTATGTTTTTGGATATAAATATCAAGTAAACCATGTTTAATTGATGATATTTTTTGATTAGGAAGGTGTTCAATAAAGCAGTCAGAACATGAGAAGTAAATCCCGTCCCTGGCAACAAGAATGCAAATGTATTTGTTAAAATAGAAGAAATCACCACAGGGCAACATTACAAACCTAAAATACATACACATACATCCTACACGTATATGTGTTATAAGGAGAAGAGAAAAATATTTCTCCAATTTGTTTTTATTTCCCGACAATTGAAAGTGAAACTCTTATTCAAAATCAATGCATACACATGAATAACAAACATATATTTTGAGTGATATACCTTTAACTACTTACTTAATAATACATTTATGGAAACTATTAATTACTGATAACAAGATTGTAACCAAAAATATGAAATGATTGGTGAATGCTAAAAGATTTATTGTGATATACTAGAATCTAAAATGGTAGAAATACTTAAGGAATGAATTGCGGGGTTGGTGTCATTATCGGGGTATGAACGCAATTGGGCTGGTCAAAGTGTATGGAGTCCGAAACCGCGCAAATCATTACTTATATTTCCACCAATAGTTCATTATTTCATTCAATAATTGTTTAAAAAAAACTTCATTTTATTTAAGAAAACCATTCAGTAATCCTTTCTTACCCATTCTGTAAATAGAACAACCCGACTGTAACCGGAAACATTTTTTTTCAAATGACGTCACAATAACGCGGGAAAAGATAAACCACTTGAAATCACTTTTAAACGTAAAAATGAAACACTTATGGTAACAATACATTTAAAATATAATAAATTAACACTTTCTAAAATGTTTATTCATATTTTACGTGACCTGCTGACACAATACAAACAATAACAAGATCAATAGTTCTCATGCATATTGTTATGCGATGAATTGCGATCCGAACATATCCGAAGATATTGCGTTCATCGAATGATAAACGCAATTGCCGAAAGGCAGTTCATTTAAGAAATGGAAGTTGAGTTGTAAATATTGTGTTTAATGCACATTTCTTTCAAACTTAAATACGTATCCTTCATTAGATACATTGTTTTCGACACTTATTCATCCTTTTTGGAATAATAAAACAAAAGTATTAATTGTGGTAAATCTTATGTGGGAGTAAGAGTGCATCTTTGAACTATAGAGGGATAAAACATATGCTGTTTTGTGACAATTTTCAGTAGTAATTGTAGCAATACAAATCTGCTACGGTTTCCGATGTGAAAACAACTGAAACATTGTTGCTAACCGATTGGAATGAAGTGTTTCCTAATCAGGACACATACGATCTTTTATATTTCAGGAAAGGGGAAATTTAAAATCAATATATTGGACTTAAGATTTATCAGCGTTATTCATTGTCTGTAGACTGGATATCCTTATACACAAGGACACTTTTACTAAAGCATTTGGGAATTGGCGTCTGGTTTTCGGACTGAGTTTGTTTACTGGTTCTGTACTGTCTTCCTCACATCAATGTGGGTAATGGTGTGTGGCTCGCCCGACCCTCCCCGTTATTTTGTAAATCTGTCCAAATTGTCAACATGTATCATTAATAATTGTAGTTTTTACAGACATTATGGTCGATATATATTGAGTACGTATGTACGGCTGATACAATACTGGCTTTAGGGGAGATATTGATTTACAATTATTTGATGGGATAAGAAAATGCGAGTGCTCTTGCTTCTAATATAGCAGGTATGGAAGCGATAATGTCCTTTTAATTTTACCAATGTTTTGTTTTTGTACGTGCATGTCCAAAACTACGAAATAACGTAACAATTGGGTTGGATTATGATTAGGACAACATACTATGTAATACTCATATTATTTAGGCAAACTGTTTTACGAAAAAAAACGGATACCAGAAGTCGTAATACACCAGTCAATTGTAACCACGGCCCCCAGGTCCGAGGAATAGCGGGGACTTTGACTTTCGGTCCAGCCAACCCCTGGTAAAATCCCCGACCTGCAGGAACAAACTGATGGTAAAATCCCTGCCAAATGCCCTTGCACCCAAGGGACCCTATGGAAGGCCCATTCACCGCCATATTTTGCGCGAAGACAAAACCACCGCATTCACCCGGCACTGCGCGGCCACCTGGAAGATATAAACACCGCCCATTTCCCCGGCTATCCCAGGTATAGCCCCGGACCTGGGGCCCGTGGTTACAATTGACTGGTGCATAAAACGTTTTCATTCTTGTAGCAGAAAATCCACGTTAACGTTGATACATTCAAAAACTCATTGTTATGACATAATTCAAATTGATTATACATATATACTCGAGTATATCAAAAGCATTGTTGTTGATAAAAAATATTTTGATATCTCAAAAAAGCATTTTTGGGGGTATGGAACTGATATGTTTATGCAGTGAAATAATTTTTAATCGTGTAAAATATTTTTGTTTAACAAGGCATCGAATATATATAAAATAGACACTAGTTATCAACGATACAAAATTGCGACATTTTGTCACGCCATATTGAGGCAGAAACCACTTGCTTTATTGTATGCTGTTTTTGTTCTTGGAGCAACTGCCGAGTTAGTTTCGAGGTGATTATATGGGACTGTCGTTTGATGCCTTTACCAGATTAGATAAAATGCGAAATTGCTTAGATACAGGTGGATATTTGTATAATATGGTGTATTGAAACCAATAAAAGAACTGTTTACCTTTTATGGACTTTGCTGGGCTTAAGAATAGGTTTAATCGAATAGACAATTCCGACAGTCCATGTATGCAGATTGCAACACATTCTATAATCAGCTCGCAAACAGCTCCGTGGAGGCATGTTCGGAAAGCTTTACGAAACCAGACAACGGCGCTTGCCATTACACCTGTTCTGTTCTGTTCATTACACCATATAAGTTGCCGACCTTGATATCAATTCCACCATTCATATATAAACTGGTACCTTAAGTTAACTTTTTGTTAAAAAGGCCATGCAAGCTATTGCTTTATTGTAAAAAAGCACGATTAAGGCACATTGGTATCGAAGTAAAATCGACAGTCACTGGCAATGCGGTCATTAGTCTACTAAATTAATCAGATTCCGAAACCAAATATCTAAAATATTGGTAAGCCGAACCAATTTAATTCTTTGTTCGGCTATTCTGTAGGGAAACATTTCTGATTAACAATTCAAACATAGTGGACTTCCTGGTAAATGGTATTTAATGAAATGAAAGAATGCTTATAATCAAGTAAGTATAGTGTTCTTACGCTATGCTTAATTTTAAAATTACAAGTTTACTGAACTGATTAGGGAAAACCTTTTCGCCCCTACCAATTATTTACCAACACTTAAAAAACGATGATTAGCATTTCCATTATGATAGTTTTTCATACAAATTATTGTTTTCGGTGAAATGAAGCTTTAAAATAATACTAATATTTTTCTCTGCAAAATAGCAGTTTATCAGAAATATTGAAATTACGCCAAGTTGTGCTATATTTCTTCCAACGGGTAAATTTCGATGTTTACCAAAATGGAAAAGTTTCACCACGAGGTACGAGTTATAATGGAGAAACAAGTTGTTTTTGTTAGTCGTGTGTTTTTCAGATTTGTGAAAATGGACCCCTAACCAGAACAACGCTACGGAATTGTTCGAGTACAGAGCTACGAATTATGCTATTAATCTTTTTTTTGACTTTCATGAATCTTCATGAGATCGATTTACGTTAGTTAAATGATGTTTCTCCTCGATTCAAATCATTAAAGCAAATATCTCTAACGTTTTTTATTGGTCATCTTCAGGACCGTGGAACAAGTTTATATCTTTCCATGACCAATGTTGAGCTATAAGTTACTACGAATCAGTGCATATGTGCCGAAAAAGTAAAAAAAAAATGAAATGAAAAATAAATATTTCGTTTCCCTGGAAACAGAATGGGTGAAAAGGCATGTACTATGGACCTTTGTTGAAGATATATGTACCCTTACCCTCGTTTCGGATGTTTACGGACACGCGGTGAACTTTGTCTAAGTAAAATATGTAGCACCTGGTAAGAATTACAAGAATCTTACATTACCAAATTGATAAACGAATGGTAATTGAGCGCAAAACACGATTTTTTCGATTGTGCAGGTCTTTAGGGAGATTAAATGTTCACGCCTAGCACAGCTAGGCGAACGTTTTATTTTCCTAACGACCTCAAAATAAATCGAAATAGAATGGTTGAACTCATTTTTGTTTAATAACATGCAAAAGGCAAACCCCTTTTAAACCAACATGTATATATTTACCCCTACTAGTGAGTTATTTACGCGTAGGAAACTGAAGCAACGTGAATACAAGCCTTTACACGGAGCTTACAAGCCTTTACACGGAGCTTACAAGCCTTTACACGGAGCTTACAAGCCTTTACACGGAGCTTACAAGCCTTTACACGGAGCTTACAAGCCTTTACACGGAGCTTACAAGCCTTTACACGGAGCTTACAAGCCTTTACACGGAGCTTACAAGCCTTTACACGGAGCTTACAAGCCTTTACACGGAGCTTACAAGCCTTTACACAGAGCTTACAAGCCTTTACACGGAGCTTACAAGCCTTTACACGGAGCTTACAAGCCTTTACACGGAGCTTACAAGCCTTTACACGGAGCTTACAAGCCTTTACACGGAGCTTACAAGCCTTTACACAGAGCTTACAAGCCTTTACACGGAGCTTACAAGCCTTTACACGGAGCTTACAAGCCTTTACACGGAGCTAAAATCAACATGAAGACAGCGATGACTGCAGCTAAACAAACGAAATAAAATGATATTAATTGATAAACAAATATGTATTATACTATACATGAACAATTGACATTGAGCACTTACAGATTAGACACAACATCGCCATGAAGGCGATAAATGCCGGATGTTTAGCCGTCTCCGACTCCGCAATCCCAGACATTGCTAAAACGATATGTTGATACGTTCACACTAGTTTCTCATCTGCACCGGGATTATTAGTCTCGTTATTTATACTGCCTTGTTTCAGATCATGTTATTGCTATTGCTATTGGACTATCAGATTTTCATTCTAAAGAAAAACGTATATATCGATATGAGAGCATGCGTGTGCTGGGCATCAATGTTTTTTCAAATCATGTGATAAAAGTTGATATTTTATTTATTCTGTAAAGTCTGAATCACCGCTCGTTAACCTTTCACTGGGTGTCTGTTTACCTGCTTGTTCCATGGAACAAGACATCCTTAATTCTAAAGCAAGACGAAATAGCATCTACCACAATACAGTTATTTTTATACATGTTTAATGGACATATCTATTAACCTCAGTGTACAATATATCATCGTGTCATACCACTGATTTTAGTGAGTTATTTGTTATTATCAAATTACAAACTTAATATATTAAAATACATATACATCGAAATGTTGCAATTTATAAGCAAACGCCCCACAGGACAACAGAGCTAAAACTACTTCAGAATTAAAAGACGAATACATAAAATAATCTACTTTCAGTTCAATCTCAGTAACCTTAACTCATAGGTGGCAGTATCGGTCAGGGATCTCAGTAACCTTAACTCATAGGTGGCATTATCGGTCAGGGATCTCAGTAACCTTAACTCATAGGTGGCAGTGTCGGTCAGGGATCTCAGTAGCCTTTACTCATAGGTGGCAGTGTCGGTCAGGGATCTCAGTAGCCTTTACTCATAGAAGGCAGTATCGGTCAGGGATCTCAGTAGCCTTAACTCATAGGTGGCATTATCGGTCAGGGATCTCAGTAGCCTTTACTCATAGGTGGCATTATCGGTCAGGGATCTCAGTAGCCTTAACTCATAGGTGGCAGTATCGGTCAGGGATCTCAGTAACCTTAACTCATAGGTGGCATTATCGGTCAGGGATCTCAGTAACCTTAACTCATAGGTGGCATTATCGGTCAGGGATCTCAGTAACCTTAACTCATAGGTGGCATTATCGGTCAGGGATCTCAGTAGCCTTTACTCATGGAAGGCAGTGTCGGTCAGGGATCTCAGTAGCCTTAACTCATAGGTGGCAGTATTGCCAAGGGATCTTAGTAACCTTAATTCATAGGTGGCAGTATCGGTCATGGATGATGAAACATTATTTTATATATGTAAACGTGATACAAATGTACGATTATAATTACACATTAGTACAAGATCTCACCAACTCTAATCAATACTGTCATAATGGCTCAAAGGTATGTGTCTGACCTGCTATACCCATCTTAAAATTTCAGTCAGTCAGTTAAAACAGCATAATGTTAGTGTCAAAATAGGCCGTTATTTCTTTTATATAAAACTATCAAAAGACATGTTGAAAACAAGATATTCACATTACATTTTATGACACGATTTAATAAAGCGACTCAAAATTCGATATTCAATTTGTTTCAAAGTAATACGTTATAGCTGAATGAAATAATAATGGTTCTTAATATTTCAAAGCATACTAAAATAAACAGTAAATGATATAGAGGATATTTGTTTAGTTCAGTGTAAGATCGTATTTTATTTCACGAGTGTCATAGAAAAACATATTTCACGAGTGGCGAAGCCACGAGTGAAAATGTATTTTTTATGATCACGAGTGAAATTAAATACGATCTTACACTGAAATAAACATATTTTCTGTTTCTTTATTGCTTATTTTCGGAGTTTTATTTGTTTTTTTATTTATTTCTGAATTACCCCCTTTTTGAAAAGGGTGGGATTTACGCCGCTACCCGTGGCGCGCCCCTCAAGCATAATTATAGCTGTCAACTTTTCTACTTTCGGTTTGCTGAGAAATAGTTCTCTGCTATTCATTCTTATAGCTTAATATTCGCTCGTTTTTTATTGCAAAGCTTTTATAAACAGTAAACAATGAAGTATTATTAGTGCACATATGTTCCAAAAAAATAATGAAAACTCTTTTTATTTTAAGATGGGCATGAATACATACCCAAATTACTACGCCGCTATTGAAAGAATGAACAATTAGAAGGTCAAATGTGTTAGCAAAACAAATG
Organism: Mya arenaria; assembly: GCF_026914265.1. Classification (NCBI taxonomy): domain Eukaryota; kingdom Metazoa; phylum Mollusca; class Bivalvia; order Myida; family Myidae; genus Mya; species Mya arenaria. The sequence continues at coordinate 1,789,546 of NC_069129.1, forward strand.
TGGATACTCATTGGATTTTAACCATTCTTCTTAGTTTAAGACTGTATGCACGCGTGTTTTATAGTAAGTTAATATTAAGATAAATGCCACGCTAGTTTGTTGACACATTTTGAGATGTGGGTGGGGTAAAAAATATCGGATATATCTGTAAATTGGTGTGTGAAATTCTCCAGGAAGCTCATTTTACGTACTACAACGGTTAACAGTTCAATATACATTTGAACGATGATATAAAATTTTATTTAAGTTCGAACAGTTGTTTTTGTCTGTAATTTGTTTGGTATGAAAGCAAATGTTCGAACATTCAGCTTCAAAGATCAGTAAAATATTTGATAAACGGGATAACCGGTAATAAACGGTAAGTTGTTAATTTCCAATTATATATTTATTTGAATTTATAAAATATTTCTTTATTTTTTTGACATTTTTTGACATAATTTACTGAAGTCCAATGTTCTGTTTTGATCAAGGCAAGTACATGTAACGACAAAGGAATTTAAAAGTAGTTCTGAAAGTTGATATTTTCACTCCTTATTTTGCAGTGAAAATATCAAATTGATATTTTCCCTGTTGTTATTTCACTGTTAAACCCCCATATTTCATCGTAAAGCATGAAAGAAATCGAAATATATTATTTTGAAAATAAGCAATTGAAAATAAACATGTGTTTCATTAATTTTATAAAAGGTAAAATAATTCTGAACAAAAGTATAACACATGAAATAAAATAGTGGTGTCATAGTGGTAAACTAGAACATGTAGTTCGTATTATTAAAATCGTTACATTATTGTTCGCCAACCTACTTTCATTCTGTGTTTTATCCATTCTCTTTATCTGTGTTTTGATACTTGACAGGATCGGTAAAGTAGAAAACCATCCCGGCCCATCTCCTGATGCGAATACGTCCGATGTTAGCACTCTGTTCGATTTGTATTCAAAGCTGATAACAGCGGTATAAGCATCCGACATCTAACAAACAAAGTCTTAAATTAAAGACTCACATTTAAGCAGTCGAGGTACAATCTTATGACATTTTTATTTTTCACAGAAACCTGGCTTAATAAGACCACTTTTAAATGAGGATTTGCAAATTCCAATTTTGGTTCGCCTATTCGTTGCGACATACAGGATATAACCGTTGAAGATATTGCCATAAGTGTTCGTGACGGTTTCCAAAGAGCATTTAAAGTGCTAATTCTGTGTCCATTGATATCGATTAAAAAATAAAATCCATCCAATCCTTCCAACAATCGTAAAACTTCACTCCTCATCGGTGTCGGAAAGCACATGGCATGCTGTGTTCACAAATACATGCCTATAGATGAAAGATATACTTACCACACCATACGCCTCTGATCTCATTCCCGTTCATCACAACAAGGCATACATGCTGCGTTCTTCGCATCATGTACCAACAGTTCATTTACGTACCCAATCCTACGGTTCCACCTTTTTAATCCTAACCATTCGGGATTTGAACAAACTTCCTATCAATGGTCGAACGGCCCAAACACTCTAGGCTTTTAAACGACAACTTCTAAAACATAAATAGCTCATGGTCAACGCATCTCCTCGGGATCGAGCAGAAATAGACAGACACATTACACACAACTTCATCGCCGCAATCTCACAGAATTACTGTTTGGGCAACCGAAACTTCGACTCACTACCTTATCGATTGTGCGAGTTATCAACCAACCCTTCCTCTATACATTTCTGACCTGCCCTTCACAACAACAACAACCAGCAATCTGCTGTACGACAACGAGCATCTCTTTCGAAAGAAAACAAACTACTCTTCACACGAGTCCGGAGCTACATTGCTAAAATTAAAAAATGTTTTGATTTGCGGTGTGTACGGCTATATTGTTGTTGACGGCTTGCCGGTCAAAATGTATGTCACCAATTCCTCTCTTCTTGACGTTTATGGTATTCCCTCAGCTCAGCATATTCAACCAACTCACTAAATTTGCATCGCTTTGACTAAAAATCAATTAAACGCGTTTCTTTATAAGGTCATAACTAGTATTTTCTTAACGTAGTAGCTCTCAACGAAATATACTCCCTAACTATATCAGCTATATTACCGGACTGTTTTACAATGTAGAACTAGTGAACTCCAACATGGAAAGGTACTTACATAAGCATTTTAAATGCTTGTCTTCCGATCCATTCCGGTTTTCTTATATTTCCTTTATTTAACTGAATAAATATGTTTAAACTAGATGTCACCGTGCTGCAAGGAGTACACGAATACACGAATGCTGGGAGAAAATGAAAGGTACCGTGCTTCAAGAAGCATGGATAGTCAAATGCAGGGATACAAAATGATAGTTTGCCTGAAAATTAAACGAAAACGAAAGACATCTCTAAACACTATATACACTGAATAAGGTGTCACATACGGGTACATGTTTTCGAGAGTAGCAAGGAAACTCTATTTGACAATAATCTATCAATACAAATATACGTCATCTTTTTAAATAGGTTAATCCCCTTTTATCCGGAAAGAATTCGGGATTTCGTCATTATGGAGGTTGGGACCAATACAACTAATCAGAAAAAGTCCCCGCCTTCGACGCCATGTGCGCAGAAAGACACACACATTTGTAATACATTTTTCATTTCTCTTTTCATTTACAACAAATTGCCTGTAAGAACATCATGCAAAGAAAAGTACATGAGGGTATGCCAAAAGTCAGGCCAATATGTAGTTTTTTAGCCAGAATACTTTAAAAGGACACTGTGCTGCAGGATGCTACGGGTAATAAGGTTGTGGAGTACCTAAATATCATGGATCGATAGAAATATAGGCGTTATGTTTATTTAATGTAATTAAAGTTCTAATATAAACCAAGAGAAATAGTTCGTTATTTTAAGCATATAATATTATGAAGGAAGGAGTTTGCACTTTCTGGGGTCCACGAGGGCAGAAGGATGCTATCATAAAACGGACAGGGTGCAGCACCCTTCTTTTATATAAGTGATTAGATTTATTCTAATATTATGTGTGATTGTGTCATACTTACAGTTCAGCGTGTATAATTGTTTGTAAGGACCGTGTTAATGAAAATATGAGCAAGTAACATGGATCCAACCGCTCCAGTGTTGATGTTTTATCAATCATTCAAGGGTCACAACTCTTGTTAATTTAATCCATGAAATTGAGAGCTTAAAAATATACTTGTTTAATAGTAGCAACAAGTCCTATAAAAAGAGGACCATAACTGCCAAATATCGCTTATCTAGCCTTATTTTTTTAACAATCTATATTCTTTAAAACAGGTTCATGCTTAGCACATACCATCTGTTTTCGTATAATATGTAAATTATTTTCATTGTAAAAAGTTCTGGCTCTTTTCATAGAAATAACTTAATGATAATCATGATTGTAATTGCGGTTCATGGGAAGTGTTTCCTATATAAGCCTATATAAAACGTCCCCCCCACCCCCCTTGAGACAGCGTCCGTTTAGACCTCGAGTTCATCATTTGAACACACTTAGATGCGTACCATTCGAAAAAGCTTTATACAAACTATTTTCGCATTTTAGCTGTACCTATTGTGTGTCCTATATATTATGTCTAAAACAAACAGATGGCTCCACCGGCGGTGCCAATTTTGACCAAAGGGTCACCATTCAGGACCACAAGACAATGATATATACCGAAATTAGTAGTTCCTGCCATTTCAGACCATGAGTAGATTATTTTCAAAGCTTTGCTTTTACATTTAGCATGAGAGTTCACAGAAATCATCTTTATACAAAAAGTACTAATGGTCATGAAGCAGTTGTCATTTGTCATATAGTGTTGTTTTGTTTACTGTGCTACACTCAAATGAAAGGTCTTGCTCATTTTTAAACACCAGGTAAGACATAAAATAATTTACAAAAAGCAAAAACAGTAGTTGGGGCAAGACTACCAAATGCAGAAGGTGGAGGCAACCTTTGGGCTGGGGTAATGGTCCAGACATGGTGCCACACACAAGCAATTAACCTATGGAAGTATGAATTTTAGCGGAACAGTATCAGTTTGAGCTGGAGAAAAGGACTAGTCATGTTGCTTTAAGCAAACAAGGAACCAGAAAAGGGACTCCCAGGTAGAACATAAAGTATATTAGCTTGTGGAAGAACCAGACAAAGTGTCACAGACAATCGATGGACCGGGGGAGGCCCAACCCTATTGCGGTTAAACATATTCGTTTGAGGGAAGGGCCCGACATGGTGCCACACACAGACAATGAACAAGCTATAAACAAATGGAAATGCCAGCGTTGATCTTATATAAAGCCACTGACCTGAATGAAGGAACCATCATTGTGCAACAAACTAGCAATGAACCGGGAGAAGGGCCAACCTGAACAAATAAGCTAACAATAGAGAAGGGCACGTCATGGAGCCACATATAACAACAATGAACAAGCAATGAACAAGGGGGAATCACAACGAAATTGTGATATAAAGCCTCTGTGATGCGGGAAGGGCCAGCCATGAATCAGAAAATAAGGAGATGGGACCCTGATGCCACTAAACCTATGAGATTATGAGGGCCAGCAGTTGTGCCACAAAAAGCAATAAACCAGAAGAAAGTCTAACCATGGTGTAATAAAAATTATCTGACCTTTTTAAAGGGGCCAACCGTTGTGCCTCAAATTAGTAATGGACCGGATGAAGGACAAACCTTGATCCCACTTAACATATAAGCTAGAGGCAAGGTATTGTCATGGTGTCATGGTGCAACACACAGGCAATGAACAAGGGGAAATACCAGCTCTTGTGTGATATAAAACCTCTGACCTTTGATAGGGGCCAACCCTGGTGCCACTAAAAGTATGAGCTAGAGAGAAGGGTCTTCATGGTGCCACCAACAAGCAATGAATCGGGGGTAGGCCCATGCGTGGGTTAAACTTTTGATCTTAGAAAAGGGCCAGTCATGGCGCGACAAACAAGCAAAGAACAGGGTGAAAGTACCCTGGTACCACATGCAAATACAATCGGACGAAACAATTTAAACAAAAATGGTAGATGACCATAAACTAATACCGCATGGCAATATTATCATATCTAAGCTCTGTTGTTATTTTTGTTAAGGCTATTTAACATTTGCGTTTGTATTCAATGTAAAAAATAAATAACATTAACACAGGATAAACACTTGTAACGTCTGGATGACCATCTTTATCGCTACACACAGAATTCCACAGCTCAGGACACGACGATCTGTGTAGTTCTTTTGTTTCATTGCCTTAATTTATTGATCTTATAGTATAAAAAAGACCATCCGCCCATTTGTGACGAATCGCAACGCTTTGTGCAAGTTGAACGTAAGCATAAAGTCACCCAATAAGTACATATCTGGCCTGTAGCTCTGGGCAGAGTAGTCTGTGTTGTCACTCTCATGTATAAATGCTGCCCCGACATCGCGTTCCGTCGGGAATGTATGCTATGCCCCATTGAAAAATAGCGTATTTGGGACACTTGCTGACGTTAGAAACCGGTGATTTAATCACGTCCCAGGCGCCACGATGGTCAATTTACGTAGGTAAAAGTGCCGCCTTAAGAACAAAGCCGGTTACAATATCCGCGCATGCACGGATTCTGAAATACCTTCGACATTAACTACCCATTTTGAGGTATTTTAGCGCCATTTCTTCGTAAAGGAGAATGGAAACGGTGACGCAGTTACGTCAGAGGTGCCCCGATGGTCGCATTCCGTCTGGATTCAAGAAACCTAAAGAACAAGACCGGTACCGACCTCCGCGCATGTTGCTGCCCCTGTATATGTGCCATATGAACCGGTACCGACCTCCGCGCATGCTGCTGCCCCTGTATATGTGCCATATGAACCGGTACCGACCTCCTGGCGCATGTTGCTGCCCCTGTATATGTGCCATATGAACCGGTACCGACCTCCGCGCATGCTGCTGCCCCTGTATATGTACCATATGAACCGGTACCGACCTCCGCGCATGTTGCTGCCCCTGTATATGTGCCATATGAACCGGTACCGACCTCCGCGCATGTTGCTGCCCCTGTATATATGCCATATGAACCGGTACCGACCTCCGCGCATGCTGCTGCCCCTGTATATGTGCCATATGAACCGGTACCGACCTCCTGGCGCATGCTGCTGCCCCTGTATATGTGCCATATGAACCGGTACCGACCTCCTGGCGCATGCTGCTGCCCCTGTATATGTGCCATATGAACCGGTACCGACCTCCGCGCATGTTGCTGCCCCTGTATATGTGCCATATGAACCGGTACCGACCTCCGCGCATGTTGCTGCCCCTGTATATGTGCCATATGAACCGGTACCGACCTCCGCGCATGTTGCTGCCCCTGCATATATACCATATGAACCGGTACCGACCTCCTGGCGCATGCTGCTGCCCCTGTATATGTGCCATATGAACCGGTACCGACCTCCGCGCATGCTGCTGCCCCTGTATATATGCCATATGAACCGGTACCGACCTCCTGGCGCATGTTGCTGCCCCTGTATATGTGCCATATGAACCGGTACCGACCTCCGCGCATGTTACTGCCCCTGCATATGTGCCATATGAACCGGTACCGACCTCCTGGCGCATGTTGCTGCCCCTGTATATGTGCCATATGAACCGGTACCGACCTCCTGGCGCATGTTGCTGCCCCTGTATATATGCCATATGAACCGGTACCGACCTCCGCGCATGTTGCTGCCCCTGTATATGTGCCATATGAACCGGTACCGACCTCCGCGCATGCTGCTGCCCCTGTATATGTGCCATATGAACCGGTACCGACCTCCGCGCATGTTGTTGTGTGCCATATGAACCGGTACCGACCTCCGCGCATGCTGCTGCCCCTGTATATGTGCCATATGAACCGGTACCGACCTCCGCGCATGTTGCTGCCCCTGTATATGTGCCATATGAACCGGTACCGACCTCCGCGCATGCTGCTGCCCCTGTATATGTGCCATATGAACCGGAACCGACCTCCGCGCATGCTGCTGCCCCTGTATATGTGCCATATGAACCGGTACCGACCTCCGCGCATGTTGCTGCCCCTGTATATATGCCATATGAACCGGTACCGACCTCCGCGCATGTTGCTGCCCCTGTATATATGCCATATGAACCGGTACCGACCTCCGCGCATGCTGCTGCCCCTGTATATATGCCATATGAACCGGTACCGACCTCCGCGCATGCTGCTGCCCCTGTATATATGCCATATGAACCGGTACCGACCTCCGCGCATGCTGCTGCCCCTGTATATATGCCATATGAACCGGTACCGACCTCCGCGCATGCTGCTGCCCCTGTATATATGCCATATGAACCGGTACCGACCTCCGCGCATGCTGCTGCCCCTGTATATGTGCCATATGAACCGGTACCGACCTCCGCGCATGTTGCTGCCCCTGTATATGTGCCATATGAACCGGTACCGACCTCCGCGCATGTTGCTGCCCCTGTATATGTGCCATATGAACCGGTACCGACTTCCGCGCATGCTGCTGCCCCTGTATATATGCCATATGAACCGGTACCGACCTCCGCGCATGCTGCTGCCCCTGTATATGTGCCATATGAACCGGTACCGACTTCCGCGCATGCTGCTGCCCCTGTATATGTACCATATAAACCCTTATTGTTTACGCAAAATGCACATCGGTGAAGTGTTTGTATATTGTAAGACAGAAAATCTTTTAAATTCAGTACTTCATTGCTCAATAATCGAAATTTCATTGCTAGGGGACCTAGACTTAGTATAATAAACTGTGTTTATTTCTCCGTTATGGTATTTTAGCATGTGTTAATCAGGAGTTGTTTGTATAGAAGTTTTATAATAAACAAGATCCTTTCAGAATGCCAGGGAAAGTATTTCCGGATTGCTGTAGCATGTTCTGGAACATTTTTATTTGTTATGTCTTTATGAAGGTTTCACAAGAGTGAGGAAATTGCTAAACCAATGGATTTAATTAAGTTATTCTCTGAAGATTACATTTCAACCTTTATAAGGATTTTTGTTGAAGTGTTGTTGGACCCTAATAGTGCACATTCAGTGTGTTCTATAGTTCGTGTGGATTTAATTACAAGACATTAACCAATACCAGCATGAGTAAAGATATTTGTGGCGCTAATGTAGTGACAGTGCAATAAGGATTGTGTTTTGATTTGATGCGGTTTCGTCTCGTAAGAAGACAAATTTGACTAAAGAAATCATCCCCTCGGGGTGCTGTGCGTACGTGTTTGTCACTTGATCGTATTTATCTTGTACATATTTCACAGCAATGAGATCCTTTCGGAAAAATCGTGGGCTGTATGATGTCCGTGAAAATAGTTGTAATAGGTGTCCATTTTTACATTCTATGGCAAAGTAAAGGTTGTGAAAAGTTGTCGAGTTGAGAAGTAAAAAAATGTTTTTATACATTTTGGTTTAAGGAGGGAGGGGGTAATTACACATTATTGATATGCATATTTCGGTTGGGGGTTGCATTTGAATTTTGAGGGAACTAACCGTTTAAGAAAAAATATTCTTCGGGTTGTTTCAAATTTAAAGTGACACGATTTTGCGTTAGATAAAAAGATCGGCAGGAAGCCAAATTATTTCAGGTTCTTATTGGTGACAGAAGATTGTGCCAACATCCTATACATTGTTCAAGTGCTTGAGGTTAAAAGCCTGTCCCGCCCCGGGGGGTTCAAGTGTTCTATATATTAACCCTATAAACTTAAATTTAAAATTCTTCATCTCTGAAACCGCAAGGTGCAGACCCTTGATATTTGGTATGTAGTGTCGTTGAGTTGTCCTTCACCCTTTGCACTGGGGGCAAAGTGGCCCAGCTCCGTTGGTGCCCAGCTCCCTGGGTATGTATAATAAATTATGCTACTGTTATACTTTTCGACATTGCTGATTACAATAATGTGTTGTGTAATTTATATTGTTCTGAATACAAGTCGCATTTAATGCCGAATAATTAATATAGCATATGATGCTTTGTTAAAGGAAGGCGGTGATGAGGGTAATTTGTTTTCAGGAATATCGTAAATATACTTGGTATTAAATATGTTATTAACGAGAATGACATTACAAAGTTAAGTAGTGTTAGCAAAGGATAACGCACGGTAAGCGCCGAAATCGGCGTATCCCAGAAACAATATTAACATATATCTGGGTTATCCACAATTAATCAACTTATTACAGGGTTAGCCTTAATTAATCAACTTATAACAGTGTTATCCTTGAAATAGAACAAAACAGAACAGAACGTATCAACACGTTTATTAATGAGAATGCCATAGACCCATGTGGCTGAATACTGTATAAAACCGCTTCAAATATTAATACTGAAACTGCATTATACTTATTTGTAAGCTATATTATCATATTAAGTTTAATTGAGAATTGATATACATGATAGCTCTCATTCATCCTTATAATGTTGAAAATATACATGTGATATCAGATATTCTTATTATAATTACTTAGAAGTAACGATAGGTAGTAACATAACTGAGTGTACATCTCTGTATCAGATTTGTATACGAAACAAAACAGAAGCCTAAAAGAATCACCCTATACTAGTATAATTTCAGTAAAAGTTCTTTCTCGGAAACTTAAAACTTGTATAATAATCGCAGACCAACAACCGTGCCCTAAAGTTATCCTGCAACATTTATCCACAAGGGGTCACTCCTACCCTGCAACATTTATCCACAAGGGGTCACTCCTACCCTGCAATATTTATCCACTAGACAAGGGGTCACTCCTACCCTGCAAACTTATTATACTAGACAAGGGGTCACTCCTACCCTGCAACATTATTCCACTAGACAAGGGGCCACTTCTACCCTGCAACATGTATCCGCTTGACAAGGGGTCACTCCTACCCTGCAACATTTATCCACCAACATGTATCCTGTAGACAAGGGGTCACTCCTTCCCTGCAACATTTATCCACCAACATGTATCAACTAGACAAGGGGTCACTCCTACCCTGCAACATTTATCCACCAACATGTATCCACTTGACAAGGGGTCACTCCTACCCTGCAACATTATTCCACTAGACAAGGGGTCACTTCTACCCTGCAACATGTATCCACTTGACAAGGGGTCACTCCTACCCTGCAACATTTATCCACTTGACAAGGGGTCACTCCTACCCTGCAACATGTATCCACTTGACAAGGGGTCACTCCTTCCCTGCAACATTTATCCACCAACATGTATCCACTTGACAAGGGGTCACTCCTACCCTGCAACATTTATCCACTAGACAAGGGGTCACTCCTACCCTGCAACATTTATCCACTAGACAAGGGGTCACTCCTACCCTGCAACATTTATCCACTTGACAAGGGGTCACTCTTACCCTGCAACATGTATCCACTTGACAAGGGGTCACTCCTACCCTGCAACATGTATCCACTTGACAAGGGGTCACTCCTTCCCTGCAATATTTATCCACTTGACAAGGGGTCACTTCTACCCTGCAACATTTATCCACTAGACTAGGGGTCACGCCTACCCTGCAACATGTATCCACTTGACAAGGGGTCACTCCTTCCCTGCATCATTTATCCACTTGACAAGGGGTCACTCCTACCCTGCAACATGTATCCACTTGACAAGGGGTCACTCCTTCCCTGCAACATTTATCCACTTGACAAGGGGTCACTCCTACCCTGCAACATGTATCCACTTGACAAGGGGTCACTCCTACCCTGCAACATTTATCCACTTGACAAGGGGTCACTCCTACCCTGCAACATTTATCCACTTGACAAGGGGTCACTCCTACCCTGCAACATTTATCCACTTGACAAGGGGTCACTCCTACCCTGCAACATTTATCCACTAGACAAGGGGTCACTCCTACCCTGCAACATGTATCCACTTGACAAGGGGTCACTCCTTCCCTGCAACATTTATCCACTTGACAAGGGGTCACTCCTACCCTGCAACATTTATTCACTAGACAAGGGGTCACTCCTACCCAGCAACATTTATCCACTAGACAAGGGGTCACTCCTTCCCTGCAACATGTATCCACTAGACAAGGGTTCACTCCTACCCAGCAACATGTATCCACTAGACAAGGGGTCACTCCTTCCCTGCAACATGTATCCACTTGACAAGGGGTCACTCCTTCCCTGCAACATGTATCCACTAGACAAGGGGTCACTCCTACCCAGCAACATTTATCCACTTGACAAGGGGTCACTCCTTCCCTGCAACATGTATCCACTAGACAAGGGGTCACTCCTACCCAGCAACATGTATCCACTAGACAAGGGGTCACTCCTACCCAGCAACATGTATCCACTTGACAAGGGGTCACTCCTTCCCTGCAACATGTATCCACTAGACAAGGGTTCACTCCTACCCAGCAACATGTATCCACTAGACAAGGGTTCACTCCTACCCTGCAACATTTATCCACTAGACAAGGGGTCACTCCTACCCTGCAACATTTATCCACTTGACAAGGGGTCACTCCTACCCTGCAACATGTATCCACTAGACAAGGGGTCACTCCTTCCCTGCAACATGTATCCACTAGACAAGGGTTCACTCCTACCCAGCAACATGTATCCACTAGACAAGGGTTCACTCCTACCCAGCAACATGTATCCACTAGACAAGGGGTCACTCCTACCCAGCAACATGTATCCACTTGACAAGGGGTCACTCCTACCCAGCAACATGTATCCACTAGACAAGGGTTCACTCCTACCCAGCAACATGTATCCACTTGACAAGGGGTCACTCCTTCCCTGCAACATGTATCCACTAGACAAGGGGTCACTCCTACCCAGCAACATGTATCCACTAGACAAGGGGTCACTCCTACCCAGCAACATGTATCCACTAGACAAGGGTTCACTCCTACCCAGCAACATTTATCCACTAGACAAGGGGTCACTCCTACCCAGCAACATTTATCCACTAGACAAGGGGTCACTCCTACCCTGCAACATGTATCCACTAGACAAGGGTTCACTCCTACCCTGCAACATGTATCCACTAGACAAGGGGTCACTCCTACCCTGCAACATTTATCCACTAGACAAGGGGTCACTCCTTCCCTGCAACATGTATCCACTAGACAAGGGTTCACTCCTACCCAGCAACATGTATCCACTAGACAAGGGGTCACTCCTTCCCTGCAACATGTATCCACTAGACAAGGGGTCACTCCTACCCTGCAGCATTTATCCACTAGACAAGGGGTCACTCCTACCCAGCAACATTTATCCACTAGACAAGGGGTCACTCCTACCCTGCAACATTTATCCACTTGACAAGGGGTCACTCCTACCCTGCAACATTTATTCACTAGACAAGGGGTCACTCCTACCCTGCAACATTTATCCACTAGACAAGGGGTCACTCCTTCCCTGCAACATGTATCCACTAGACAAGGGTTCACTCCTACCCAGCAACATTTATCCACTAGACAAGGGGTCACTCCTACCCAGCAACATGTATCCACTAGACAAGGGGTCACTCCTACCCTGCAACATTTATCCACTAGACAAGGGGTCACTCCTACCCTGCAACATTTATCCACTAGACAAGGGGTCACTCCTACCCAGCAACATTTATCCACTAGACAAGGGGTCACTCCTACCCAGCAACATGTATCCACTAGACAAGGGTTCACTCCTACCCAGCAACATGTATCCACTAGACAAGGGTTCACTCCTACCCTGCAACATTTATCCACTAGACAAGGGTTCACTCCTACCCTGCAACATTTATCCACTAGACAAGGGGTCACTCCTACCCTGCAACATTTATCCACTAGACAAGGGTTCACTCCTACCCTGCAACATTTATCCACTAGACAAGGGGTCACTCCTACCCTGCAACATTTATCCACTAGACAAGGGTTCACTCCTACCCTGCAGCATTTATCCACTAGACAAGGGTTCACTCCTTCCCTGCAACATTTATCCACTAGACAAGGGTTCACTCCTACCCTGCAACATTTATCCACTAGACAAGGGTTCACTCCTACCCTGCAACATTTATCCACTAGACAAGGGGTCACTCCTACCCTGCAACATTTATCCACTAGACAAGGGTTCACTCCTTCCCTGCAACATTTATCCACTAGACAAGGGTTCACTCCTACCCTGCAACATTTATCCACTAGACAAGGGGTCACTCCTACCCTGCAACATTTATCCACTAGACAAGAGGTCACTTCTATCCTGCAACATGTATCCACTAGACAAGGGTTCACTCCTTCCCTGCAACATTTATCCACTAGACAAGGGGTCACTCCTACCCTGCAACATTTATCCACTAGACAAGGGTTCACTCCTACCCTGCAACATTTATCTACTAGACAAGGGATCACTGCTACCCTGCAACATTTATCCACTAGACAAGAGGTCACTTCTATCCTGCAACAATTATCCACTAGACAAGGGGTCACTCCTACCCTGCAACATGTATCCACTTGACAAGGGGTCACTAGACAAGGGGTCACTCTTACTCATGATCTAGCACAAAATAAGTATTAATTAATGCAGTTTAACAATGTTAGAAAATCTCGAAAGCCTAAATTTAACAGGTCAAATGACACCAAAGCAGGATTGTATTCCCCTCAAACGGCTATGGTATAAGGCGTGTAGTGGATATCGCAACACATTTCCAGTTGTGATCTTCTTCATACGGTTGTTGTAAGGCTCGTATAAACAGAAAACGAATAGTTGCGATGATGATACTGAAAATGCAATAAAACGACAGTACGATGTGGATAAAGCGACAGTACGATGTGGATAAAGCAACAGTACGATGTGGATAAAGCAACAGTACGATGTGGATAAAGTGATGATGATTACGTGAAAGTACGATGATGATAAAGCGACATTACGATGATGATAAAACCACAGAACGATGATTATTACGTGACAGTTCGATACTGAAAACGCAATAAAACGACAGTACGATGTTGATTACGTGACAGTACGATAATGATTACGTGACAGTACGATAATGATTACGCGACAGTACGATAGTGATAACGCGGTAGTACGATGGTGATAATGCAACACAACGATAATGATAACGCAACAGTACCAACAGTACGATGATGATAACTCGACAGTACGATAATGATAACGCGACATAAGATGATGATAACACGACAGTACGATGATGATAACGTGACAGTACGATAATGATAACGTGACAGTACGATAATGATAACGTTACAGTACGATGATGATAACGTGACAGTACGATAATGATAACGTGACAGTACGATAATGATAACGTGACAGTACGATGATGATAACTCGACAGTACGATAATGATCACGCGACATAAGATGATGATAACACGACAGCACGATGATGATAACGTGACAGTACGATAATGATAACGTGACAGTACGATGATGATAACGCGATAGTACGATGATGATAACGCGATAGTACGATAATGATAACGCGACAGTACGATGATGATAACGTGACAGTACGATAATGATAACGTGACAGTACGATGATGATAACGCGATAGTACGATAATGATAACGCGACAGTACAATTATGATAACGCGACAGTACAATGATGATAATGCGATAGTACGATGATGATAACGCGATAGTACGATAATGATAACGCGACAGTGCGATGATGATAACGCGACAGTACGATGCGACAGTACGATAATGATAACGCGACAGTACGATTATGATAACGCGACAGTACGATAATGATAACGCGACAGTACGATAATGATAACGCGACAGTACGATTATGATAACGCGACAGTACGATGATGATAACGCGACAGTGCGATGATGATAACGCGACAGTACGATGCGACAGTACGATGATGATAACGCGACAGTACGGTGATGATAACGTGACAGTACGATAATAATAATGCGACAGTACGGTAACGATAACGTGACAGTACGAAAATAATAACGTGACAGTACGATGATGATAACGCGACAGCACGATGATGATAACGTGACAGTACGATAATGATAACGTGACAGTACGATGATGATAACGCGATAGTACGATGATGATAACGCGATAGTACGATGATGATAACGTGACAGTACGATAATGATAACGTGACAGTACGATGATGATAACGCGATAGTACGATAATGATAACGCGACAGTACGATTATGATAACGCGACAGTACGATGATGATAACGCGACAGTACGATGATGATAACGCGACAGTACGATGATGATAACGCGACAGTACGGTGATGATAACGTGACAGTACGATAATAATAACGTGACAGTACGATGATGATAACGCGACAGTACGATAATGATAAATCGACAGTACGATAATGTTAACGCGACAGTACGATAATGATAACGCGACAGTACGATAATGATAACGCGACAGTACGATAATGATAACGTGACAGTAAGATGATGATAACGCGACAGTGCGATACTGACAACGCGACAGTAATATGATGATAAATCGACATTTCGATAATGATAGCGTGACAGTATGATTATGATAACGCGACAGTACAATGATGATAACGCGATAGTACGATGATGATAACGCGATAGTACGATAATGATAACGCGACAGTACGATGATGATAACGTGACAGTACGATAATGATAACGTGACAGTACGATGATGATAACGCGATAGTACGATAATGATAACGCGACAGTACGATTATGATAATGCGACAGTACGATGATGATAACGCGACAGTACGATGCGACAGTACGATGATGATAACGCGACAGTACGGTGATGATAACGTGACAGTACAATAATAATAACGTGACAGTACGATGATGATAACGCGACAGCACGATGATGATAACGCGATAGTACGATGATGATAAAGCGATAGTACGATGGTGATAACGTGACAGTACAATAATGATAACGTGACAGTACGATGACGATAACGCGATAGTACGATAATGATAACGCGACAGTACGATTATGATAACGCGACAGTACGATGATGATAACGCGACAGTACGATGATGATAACGCGACAGTACGATGCGACAGTACGATGATGATAACGCGACAATACGGTGATGATAAAGTGACAGTACGATAATAATAACGTGACAGTACGATGATGATAACGCGACAGTACGATAATGATTAATCGATAGTACGATAATGTTAACGCGACAGTACGATAATGATAACGCGACAGTACGATAATGATAACGTGACAGTACGATAATGATGACGTGACAGTACGATGAAGATAACGCGACAGTACGATACTGACAACGCGACAGTAATATGATGATAAATCGACAGTACGATAATGATAACGTGACAGTAATATGATGATAAATCGACAGTACGATAATGTTAACGCGACAGTACGATAATGATAACGCGACAGTACGATAATGATAACGTGACAGTACGATAATGATAACGTGACAGTACGATGATGATAACGCGACAGTACGATGCTGACAACGCGACAGTAATATGATAATAAATCGACATTACGATAATGATAACGTGACAGTAATATGATGATAAATCGACAGTACGATAATGTTAACTCGACAATACGATAATGATAACGCGACAGTACGATAATGATAACGTGACAGTACGATAATGATAACGTGACAGTACGATGATGATAACGCGACAGTACGATAATGACAACGCGACAGTACGATGATGATAACGCGACAGTACGATTATGATAACGTGACAGTACGATAATGATAACGCGACAGTACGATTATGATAACGTGACAGTACGATAATGATAACGGGACTGTAAGATATTGATAATGCGACAGTACGATCCTATGATAAAGAAAAAATGAAAAAAACGATATCATGATTGTGAAAATACAACAGTAAATGGTGAAAACACGATATTATATCGCATTATCAAAATCATACTGTCTTATTGTCGCGTTGTCTTTATGGTACTGTCGCGTTTTAATCTTTGTACTGTCGGGTTTTAGTTATCGTTGTTGCGAAATTTCGCGTTTCCGTCATCGTACTATCGAGTATCGCGTTTCAGTTCAACAATTCAAGGCGTTGGCTCTCACGGAATTCCGTATTTTGCACTGTCTAAATATGAAAAGTTTGTTATTACATTTTTATTATCCAAATTATCATACAGCAATGTCATCGACAATATCTGTGAAGAATATGATACTCTTGGCAACCACCATTTTGGTCAATCACACATGTCACAGTTTAAAACTGTGAAGAATAGGATCCTACTTTACCCACACGTGTGAAGAATATGATCTTGGAATAATAAGGTCCTAAACTGCTACCTCGAAGCTGTGATACTCTCTTCCGGAATAATAATGTGACACGTGTGCTCCTTTTCAGGGAACCACGAAGGCACGCTTCTTTATTGGAAGATATTGGCACTAATTGTCATCATACCCGGAACCTTAACTTCTCATTTACGGGTATTTGGCAATCTGTAGATATACTCCCACTGTAATATTAGGCCCAATATACCTGTTGTATAAATGTTGCGTTTAAGTTTAATTCCACTGGTTTTTAAGTATTGCACGATCTATATGATGTAACAATAATTATTTAATTTCTTTTAATCATGTGTATCTATTTTCTGTTTAAACTTGCGGATTCTTTTCAACGCATCGTAGGTATATCTCCAGTAATTGAGGAAATAATAATTAAAACCATACAACTACTACTACTACTACTACTACTACAACTACCACTACCACTACCAGTACCACTACCACTGCTATTACTACTACTACTACTACTACTACTACTACTACTACTACTACTACTACTACTACTACTACTACTACTACTACTACTACTACTACTACTACTACTACTACTACTACTACTACAACTGCCGCCGCCGCCGCCGCCACCACCACCTACACCACCACCACCACTACTACTACTACCACAACTACCACTACCACTACCAGTACCACTACCACTGCCACTACCACTACTACTACTACTACTACTACTACTACTACTACTACTACTACTACTACTACTACTACTACTACTACTACTACTACTACTACTACTACTACTACTACTACTACTACTACTACTACTACTACTACTACTACTACTACTACTACTACTACTACTACTACTACTACTACTACTACTACTACTACTACTACTACTACTACTACTACTACTACTACTACTATACTACTACTACTACTACTACTACTACTACTACTACTACTACTACTACTACTACTACTACTACTACTACTACTACTACTACTACTACTACTACTACTACTACTACTACTACTACTACTACTACTACTACTACTACTACTACTACTACTACTACTACTACTACTACTACTACTACTACTACTACTACTACTACTACTACTACTACTACTACTACTACTACTACTACTACTACTACTACTACTACTACTACTACTACTACTACTACTACTACTACTACTACTACTACTACTACTACTACTACTACTACTACTACTACTACTACTACTACTACTACTACTACTACTACTACTACTACTACTACTACTACTACTACTACTACTACTACTACTACTACTACTACTACTACTACTACTACTACTACTACTACTACTACTACTACTACTACTACTACTACTACTACTACTACTACTACTACTACTACTACTACTACTACTACTACTACTACTACTACTTCTCGTGCACGGTCCGCTTACAACCATAACATAAGAAGAAACTAGCTCTGCTGGGGGTATAGTCGTATAAACTCATACACCACAGTTGTGTCAAACTCTTATCATTCCTGTCAAAATGACATTGTTTACGTCTCATTTGGGCTACTATATCCGGTGTACAGTGACAATTTGATATTTGAATATCGGTAATGTTTTAATCATGCATGCTTGGCAAACAATGTTGTTGTTTGTTTTTCTGTTGTTGTTGTTTTTAAATGCGGAGGCAGAGCAAAACCTTAAAAAAAAAAACACACATGATAATAACAGAACCGAAAAGGGAAATAGTAAAACTAAAGGAATTATACTCTGAAATAAATGTCAAAAAGGTATTTAGAAAACTCGATTCTACGCCATCGGAAATGCATTAAAACATGAAATTCACTCCATTAAAACAACCAATGTAAAAGCAAACTCGGATGCTGCGATTTGGACACGGTATGCTGTTTTGTACATATTTTGTTTTCCAAGTAAATTTGATGACAAAATTTCATCATAATAACAGTGCTTTATACATATAACTGATCGGCTTTGAAATTGCGTCCGTTTAAAGATGTTCCACAGATCGTCTTTAATTTGAAAATTAATGTAAAGGACGGTAAGCAAGAAAGGGTCGCTTTGTGCATTTGAATCTTTATAGGAAAACCTAAAATTGATTTGACGCTTATATCATTCTTGCCGTTGATCATAGTAATTCAGAATATTAAAACACTTTAAGGCTGCCCTAATTATATATGTAACTTTAACATATTTAATAGAAGTGGTCTTTTCTGACTGGAGAACGGCTTAACTTTAAAGCTGATGCAATTTGAAAGGGACTACGACTAAGTTGGTTAGGATTCATTAAGTAATGTTTTCGTGAATAAGAAACCACGGTCGCTGTTCTGCGCTCCGCTCTCTGATGTTACTTATTCACGAATAAATTACTTAATTAGCTCTGAACTATATTAGAATACAACATACATTAACGGACAATTAATTTGCAGATAGGAACTTATTAAGTACTATGCTAAATCATTAAGAGTTTCAACTTTCGCGGGTGTTTAAAGGTCCGCCTACTGCCACTCATCCGATACACAATCCCTGCGTTGACAGATTTTGCGTTGACAATGTGTCAGCCAAAGAGGTTGTATTCTAAGTCAGTTAGATGACCTAAATTAAAATCTTAATGATTAAGAAGGGCTCGTTCGCCCTTTCTTAAGATTTTAATTTACGTCATCTAGCCATTACTTAAAACTACCATTGTTAACATTGCCACTTACCTTAAATCGAGGCTCTACGCTCTATACGTGTTAAACTGACTGCATTCCAATAGAAAGACAACATAGTTTTAGCGTATCTATTTTCACATATATGAGTGTCGTCTAATGAATTCAAAAATGGAGTATATTTGTTCAGTGTATTTCGAAAGGTTGATAAGAGCAGAGCACTGTATATGATACCCGCCATATGTGAATAGATTCGTTCGTGTGTTTTTTTTAAAATAGAATAGAATATGCTATATTACATATTGTTATGTGTACAACAAACTGGTTATGTGAATAACCGTTTCACTGGGTGAGAGTGGTCTGACGTGGTAAAGGTATCCGCCTCTCACCCAGTAGGTCTTAGGTTCGATCACAACCAGGGGTACTTTCTCATAGCCTCTCAAAATGGTCACAGTACAGGAAACGATCTCGAGAGTGATTCTATAAGCTCAGCTTTCTTCACAATCGAGCTAAATAAAATTAGTAAAAACTAACCGTTTCACACAATATGGTTTTTAGTTATGTTTGGTGTAATGATTCACAGATAAACGAAAACCATTTTAGTTGCATTTTTAAACAATTTCTTGTGGACGAATGTGTACAGTAAAGAAATGTCAATGGAAATGGTGTTTTAACTGTGTATCGAGAACTTAAAACTTCATTTAAATTCAAATCTAATTTAAACAATAATGCGTCCTGATATCTTAGAATTGTAATACTCGAGAGAAAAATTATGTAATGCTATAATTAATAGCTAGTGTTTATTTTTGGCCTTGTAAATGGTAGGGCTAAACGTACACTGTTTGCTCGTGGTAAGGAAAAGTATATCCAGTGTAAAAAAACTAACCAGATTTTAAACTTTAAATATTAACAAAGCTAGTTACCTTTAGACATTTCAATTTGTTAGGAAAACAACTCAATAATAAGGGTTAAGGTTAAATTTATGTTCAATACAAACCACATCTATCTTATTAATCATTTGCTTGAGTTCTCAAATAGTTCCATTCTTTTATTATTTGCAAAATAGAAGCCTTCAGTGTTATTGTATTCATACACGACTTATCAAAGATTTTGTTCAGTTATGTGCTAGACCGGTATTACGAACCATCTGCACATGAAGACTGAGCTTGAGTTGAATTACATCACAAACAACACGATAAGAGCAGAACACAACAAAAACAAAGTTGGCCAAATTGCCTCCCCACCGGCTACACAAGGATCCCATCCACCGCCACCACTATTCTCCGACATTTTAAGGATGGCTGGTACTACGTGGGTCCAGTAGTTGACCTGTTCCCGCCGGAAGTGCGTCCCAGTTTGGTACTCGGCCTTGCCGGCGGCCAGATGGATGTAAGTGGCGTCTTCCGGCTCGTACACTGGCCAGAATGTCAAGCTGCCGTCCATTACGTTTGGATCTCTGTAAACATAAAATAGTATTCGAACTTTCAAAGGAGAGAAGAAATTACTAAAATTAGTATGTCATTTTAAGTCCAACTACACTTTAAAAAAATTATCAATTTTTGATTGGTTTAGGCGATATGTTTACATTTACTTAACGCATGCATTTGTCTGAAAAGATAGAGCTTAATTAATAGGGTCAGTGTTAATATTTACACACTCTTCCCCTGCCTGACTACGTGTATGCAAAACATCCATGTGAAAGTTAAAGCACAGCTGTTATTAAGTAGGTTTGTATTTCACTTAAAACCATATACTTATTTTGACGAAGCTATTTTATTTAGACCGATTATATATTCACAAACGTATAATTTACATCGTATTAAAAATTAATACCAACCCCGTTTTAGCGAAGTTTGTCCAATACTTCATTACGTCCAAAGCCAATTGTACATCTTGTGCTGGTAAATACGGCGCTACGTCTCCGTTAGGACCAGGGAAGCCAAGAACATAACCGATTTCATCTGCATGGTTCGCACCTTGCAGCCATTCAGGTGCCGTGGAATAAGATGGTCTGTGGTCGAAGACGTACATATAGGTGTTTCCGGTGCCACCAGAATGTGCGTGCGATTTCAACCTCTGGATTATGGCAGTCGTAAAGTCAACGTCCATTGCATAGTGGAGTACAGCACTTCTCAGTGTTGTTGGGTCATCTGGATTGTTCCAGTCGGTGTACAGGTGTCTCAAAGATGCAATGAGCGCGTCAGATGCCGTGATATTATGGACCAAGAACAATGCATTCATGTACTGGGCAAATTGGGATTCGGACATCCCACTCTCTATGTCATCTAGTGTCTGTTGGATAAATGGCGCAATTGCTGTCAACGTCAATCCACCTTCATTCGTGTTTTGGCCCATCAGGATGTCCAAGTCACCAAACATTGACGTCGACATTCGGTCGTCATGAAACATTTGTCCTGGGTCGAAACGAATAAAGTCATCGTCTTGAACTGGTTTAAACATATCTGTATTTCTGATCTTTTCTCGAATAACAGACCATGGAACTGATTGTAAACAACTGATCGTTTCCCCATCCATGGCCTTATCATTGCATCCTATACGTTCAATGAACTCCTCAAACTGCTTGTCGGGATCACTTGAATAGCTCCAGTTTGGGCCGACCGATCCGCTCTCTCCGATGGCCCTCTGGAAAAGGCCCCAGTTCCCATCGTAATTTGTTTGATAAATGACGGAAGCCGAGCCTGCCGACTCTCCAAATATAGTCACCCTGTTAGTATCACCACCGAAGGCCTTGATATTGTCGCTGACCCACTTGATAGCTGTGTGTTGATCCCATAGTCCGTAGTTGCCGTACATACCGTACTCTTTACTGGCCAAGAAGCCAAACGCACCGACTCGGTAATTCATAGTGACATAAATTACGTCATTAATCCCTGAAAGCGCTGACGTCATGTACAAATCTTGTAATCCAACCTGAAAAGCTCCTCCATAGATCCATACCATGACAGCTTTCGGTTCCGTCCCGCCAATGGCTCCATCAGGCACAAATATATTTAGATTTAAACAGTCCTCACTGAATTCCATATCAATGCCGTTCTGAACCACTTGAGGACATGGGTGCCCTGGTGTTGTTGCATTAAATGGTACGTCAAAATCAGCCTTTCTGGTGGGCTTCATAAACCGCCCATATCCTTCCGTTGATTCAGCATAAGGTATACCGAGGAATCTGGTCACGTAGTACGAGGATCCATTAAACGTGCCCTCAATCCTCTCTCCAATTATAGAACCCACATAGGTATCGACGGTAACTTGTTGCGCGACAGTTACACATATTAGTGCAAAACACAACAAACTGAAAACAAGTCCTTTTACCATGATGAAGATTTCCCTCTGACAGTATTCTTACAAAACATTGAAAATGATTGCTTCAAATTACTTCGTTTTAAAGAAACCAGCCAACCGTAAGAGTTATTTGACGGGTGGTAGTGTAAACCACACGGCTGAGGTTAAAATCTATCGCATTTCCTGACGTATAATATTCATTGTAAATTAAAATGTATTTCAAGTGTGAAAAAAAAACACAAGCGAATTGTTAATGAATATTTTACTATTAAGTAACGTAATATAAACTGAACTCTGCAGCTGCATTGAATTGTTGAACTAGAAGATCGCCATAAGTTATTCCTGTAATCATCATCGGTTCATTCTGACAACAACAGTCGTTGATCCAGTCACAGGGCATATCATACTTGTAATTAAACAACACCAATGCGAACTTTTTAACAAGCAAAACGTTTCGTCTACTCTGTGCGCTTATTCAACACAATATTTGTTTACAAATTGCAATTTTGCATTCATAAGCAAGCGATACATTGTTCATTTACAGTCGCATTTCACGCAAATCAGGCGTGACTTTCATAACAGATCAAATATAATCAAAATTCAGAAAGTATATGTTCAGTTCTTAAGTATTGTAGGTGTGGTAGACAGGAGACTACATACCACAATCTCTTTATTTGTCCTCTCTTTACTGAACAAAGGCAAAATATGTTTAATACTGTTCAATCTCTGACTGAGGTTACCCTCCGTTCCTTACTATATGGTGATGACACACTGACTGAAGAGCAAAATAGTTCTCTGTTTGATGCAGTTCATCGTTTTATTTATTTGTCAAAAATATTTGAAAGCCAATTACGACTAAAACCACCAACACTCATAACACTCATACATCTTTTACTTTGCCTCTCATTCTTTTTTGTCCTCCTTCCTTTGTCATACTTTATTTTTTTGCTACTTTAATACAGTTGATTAATTTAGTATAAAGATTTTGTTTATTTAATATAGGTAATTACATTTAATCATTCAATCACCTGTATTTAAAACATGATTTAATATGAGCTTGTTTATTAATATAAGTATAACTTCATCACTGATATCTGCCTCAAATGCCAATTGTAATTTAATGGATTTTTTTATCATAACAGGGAAAGGAACTCTACTAGTTTATTTTTACCGTTCCAATCCTGAAATTTGATTATGTATTTGTATTGAAATGTTGATTAATTTTGCTCAAATAAAATATGTTTAAACCAAGTACAGACCACTAAAGAGAAAAATCTCTTTGGTTAAATATTAGTAGAACTGGTACTTGGTGTATTTGTTTGAAGTTGACTGATGGTTTGAGTTTGCGTTATATTTAAAAAACCTCCCTATGATATCATGTTTGTGGAAACATATCGGGCAAAACACCGTCTAGTTTAAAGTTCATTTGTAATAGAGACATCTGTTTCGCAATATTCAGTACAAGGGTTTAATGTCAGTCTTCATGATATAATGTTTTTACCGAAAAGCATGTCATGCGAATGAATTATATAGGTCGACTGTTTTGAATGGTGTGTATAATTCATCGGTGGTAAACTTGATTTAAACTTCATATTCATTCATTCCAGAAGCCTATTTCAATGTTTGTCAATGTGTAATTCGTTTAAAAAGCTCGCTGTCGTGTTCTACTTTAATCACATAGACCCGTTTATTTGTATAAAGCATGCCCTTATTTGCAAATATATCGGGACTACTACAAAAGAACAGCCTTGCCATATTATGTTACCGTCAAAGTACCAGTAACTTTATGGTTGGTATCACGGACGACGTTTGGCAGCGTTCATTAAGACGATGTCCTAATGTGTAAGTCTTAGCTAACGTCTGCTCTGTTCTTGTTAAATGCCTACGTATGGAAGAGAATTCTAAGTGGCTATACAAAACAGTGTTCATGTTAAGTAGCTACGTAAGGCAGCGTTCATGTTAAGTGACTACGCAAGGCAGCGTTCATGTTAAGAAGCTACGCTAGGCAGCGTTCATGTGAAGTGGCTACGCAAGGCAGCGTTCATGTGAAGTGGCTACGCAAGGCAGCGTTCATGTGAAGTGGCTACGCAAGGCAGTGTTCATGTGAAGTGGCTACGCAAGACAGCGTTCATGTGAAGTGGCTACGCAAGGCAGCGTTCGTGATAAGTGGCTACGCAAGGCAGCGTTCATGTTAAGTGGCTACGCAAGGCAGCGTTCATGTTAAGTGGCTACGCAAGGCAGCGTTCATGTTAAGCGGCTACGCAAGGCAGCGTTCATGTTAAGCGGTTACGCTAGGTAGCGTTTATGTTAAGTATCTACATAAGCCAGTGTTCATGTTAAGTGGCTACGTAAGGCAGCGTTCATGTTAAGCGGCTACGCAAGGCAGTGTTCATGTTAAGCGGTTACGCAAGGCAGCGTTCATGTTAAGCGGCTACGCTAGGCAGCGTTCATGTTAAGTAGCTACGCAAGCCAGTGTTCATGTTAAGTGGCTACGTAAGGCAGCGTTCATGTTAAGCGGCTACGCAAGGCAGCGTTCATGTTAAGCGGCTACGCTAGGCAGCGTTCATGTTAAGTCGCTACGTAATGTAGCGTTCATGTTAAGTCGCTACGTAATGTAGCGTTCATGTTAAGTGGATACGCAAGGCAGCGTTCATGTTAAGTCGCTACGTAAGGCAGCGTTCATGTTAAGCGGCTTCGCAAGGCAGCGTTTATGTTAAGCGGTTACGCAAAGCAGCGTTCCTGTTTAGCGGCTACGCAAGGCAGCAAGTAAGGCAGCGTTCAACTCAAATTTGATTCATGTATATGTGAATAGATAGTTTGTTCCACTGACAAACATATGTTTAGAATTTTCACGGAAAGAATCCGTCAAAAGATGTCACCACGAAGCCTAGCTTCATCCCTATTTCAATTAAATGTATACCGCAATTCACTTTACTATACAAAAAATGGTTTGTAATTCAATGTCCGTAAAGAAAAACGTACTCGATCAACGATGCAACGCATAAGACTGATCGTGAAGTTAGCTGTCTTGCAGCCTGACAACATAGCAGCATGACGTTGGCAGCCTGGAAGCGTAACTTGGGAGTGTGGCATCATGACTTTTGTAGCCTAACAGCGTGGCAAGTCTGGCAGCCTGGAAGCGTAACTTGGGAGTGTGGCATCATGACTTTTGTAGCCTAACAGCGTGGCAAGTCTGGCAGCCTGGAAGCGTAACTTGGGAGTGTGGCATCATGACTTTTGTAGCCTAACAGCGTGGCAAGTCTGGCAGCCTGGAAGCGTAACTTGGGAGTGTGGCATCATGACTTTTGTAGCCTAACAGCGTGGCAAGTCTGGCAGCCTAAAATTAGCAGCCAGGCAGCCTGGCAGTCCGGCAGAATGGCAACGTAAACTTAGCAACATTACAGCGTGGTAGCATGGCAGCCTAACATCGTAAAGCTGTCTGTTTGAAAGACTGACAGCTTAGACTGAACAGTCTAACAGAGTGGCGGTCGGACATCATGAAAATAGAAAACTCTGGTATATTAGCAGCGTCAGGTTGGCAGCTTTACCGTCTGACAGAAAGACATCGTAAAGTTAGGAAAATAACAGTCGGCAGTCTAGCAGAATGAGGGTATAATGCACAGTTGTACAACACTTGCATCTATATTGTTTTTATGTGAACTTAGCCATATCTCTTGACGCAGATTTCGCAAAGTAGGACCGTTAGAAACGAGCACACTGTTAGGACTCCCAGCTTCACGCTGCCAGACGGGCACGCTTCTAGGCTGATCTGTTCATACTGCCAAAATATTACGCTATCAGACTCAAAATCACGCTGCCAGACGAGCACGCTATATCAGACTCCAAACTTCACGCTGCAAAGCTGCTAACTAACCGTGCCAGATTGACACGCTGTTAACTCCCCGCTGCAAGGCTGCCACGTTGCTAACACCCCGCTGCCAGGCTACCGCGCTGCTAACTCCCCTTTACAAGACTGCCATGCTGTTGAATCCCCTCTGCCAGCCTGCCACGCTGCGTATCCCTCTAAAAGGCTGCCGTGCTGCTTACTCCCCTCTGCCAGACTGCCACGCTGCTTACCCCTCTAAAGGGCTGCCGCACTGCTTACTCCCCTCTGCCAGGCTGCCGTGCTGCTTACTCCCCTCTGCCAGACTGCCACGCTGCTTATCCCCCTGCAAGGCTGCCGCGCTGCTTACTCCCCTCTGTCGGGCTGCCGTGCTGCTTACTCCCCATTGCCAGGCTGCCACGCTGCTTACCCCTCTGCAAGGCTGTCGCGCTGCTTACTCCCCTCTGTCGGGCTGCCGTGCTGCTTACTCCCCTATGCCAGGCTGCCACGCTGCTTACCCCTCTGCAAGGTTGCCGCGCTGCTTACTCCCCTCTGCCAGGCTGCTGTGCTGCTTACTCTCCTCTGCCAGGCTGCCGTGCTGCTTACTCCCCTCTGCCAGGCTGCCACACTGCTTACCCCTCTGCAAGGTTGCCGCGCTGCTTACTCCCCTCTGTCGGGCTGCCGTGCTGCTTACTCCCCATTGCCAGGCTGCCACGCTGCTTACCCCTCTGCAAGGCTGTCGCGCTGCTTACTCCCCTCTGTCGGGCTGCCGTGCTGCTTACTCCCCTATGCCAGGCTGCCACGCTGCTTACCCCTCTGCAAGGTTGCCGCGCTGCTTACTCCCCTCTGCCAGGCTGCCGCGCTGCTTACTCCCCTCTGCCAGGCTGCCGTGCTGCTTACTCCTCTCTGCCAGGCTGCCACACTGCTTACTCCCCTCTGCCAGGCTGCCGTGCTGCTTACTCCCCTCTGCCAGGCTGCCGCGCTGCTTACTCCCCTCTGCCAGGCTGCCGCGCTGCTTACTCCCCTCTGCCAGGCTGCCGTGCTGCTTACTCCCCTCTGCCAGGCTGCCGCGCTGCTTACTCCCCTCTGCCAGGCTGCCGCGCTGCTTACTCCCCTCTGCCAGGCTGCCACACTGCTTACCCCTCTGCAAGGTTGCCGCGCTGCTTACTCCCCTCTGCCAGGCTGCTGTGCTGCTTACTCCCCTCTGCCAGACTGCCACGCTGCTTACTCCTCTCTGCCAACCTGCCATGCTGTTAACTCCCATCTGCCAGATTGCCATGCTGCTTACCCCTCTGCCATACTGCCGCGCTGCTTACTCCACTCTGTAAGACTGCCGGGGTACTTTCTCCCCTCTGCCAGGCTGCCATGCCGTTAATTCCCCTCTGCCATACTGACGCGCTGCTTACTCCCCTCTGCCAGACTGCCGCGGTACTTACTCCCCTCTACCAGGCTGCCATGCCGTTAATTCTCCTCTGTCAGACGGACGCGCTGCTAACTCCTCTCTGCCAGGCTGTCATGTGCTTACCCCCCTTTACAATACTGCCATGCTGTAAACTCCCTCCTGCCAGATTGCCGCGCTGCTTACTTCCCTCTGCCATACTGCCGCCCTGCTTTCTCCCCTCTGCCAGACTGCGCGCTGTTTACTCCCCTCTGCCTTCCTGTCGCCCTGTGAATCCCTTTGCCAGACTTACGCGATGTAAACTATCCGCTGCCAGACTGCTGCATTGCTATCTACCCGCTTCCAGACTTCCACGCTGCTAACTCCCCGCTGCCAGACTGCCACGTTGCTTACTCCCCTCTGCCAGACTGCCACGCTGCTTACTCCCCTCTGCCAGACTGCCACGCTGCTTACTCCCCTCTGCCAGACTGCCACGCTGCTTACTCCCCTCTGCCAGACTGCCACGCTGCTTACTCCCCGCTGCCAGACTGTCACGTTGCTTACTCCCCTCTGCCAGACTGCCACGCTGCTTACTCCCCTCTGCCAGACTGCCATGCTGCTTACTCCCCTCTGCCAGACTGCCACGCTGCATACTCCCCTCTGTCAGGCTGCCGCGCTGCTAATTCCCCTTTGCCAGGCTGCCACGCTGTTTACCCCTCTGCCAGGCGGCCGCGCTGCTACCTCCCCGCTGCCAGACTGTCATGCTACTTACTCCACTCTGCCAGAGTGCCATGCTACTTACTCCCCTCTGCCAGGCTGCCAAGCTGCTTACTCTCCTCTGCCAGGCTGCCGCCCTGCTAACGCCCCTCTGCCAGGCTGCCGCGCTGCTAACTCCCCTCTGCCAGACTGCCATGCTACCTACTCCCCTCTGCCAGACTGCCATGCTACTTACTCCCCTCTGCCAGACTGCCATGCTACTTACTCCACTCTGCCAGACTGCCATGCTACTTACTCCCCTCTGCCATGCTGCCGCGCTGCTTACTCCCCTCTGCCAGGCTGCCATGCTACTTACTCCCCTCTGCCAGACTGCCACGCTACTTACCCCTTTGTCAGACTGCCATGCTGCTTACTCCCCTCTGTCAGACTGCCATGCTGCTTACTCCCGTCTGTCAGACTGCCATGCTGCTTACTCCCCTCTGCCAGGCTGCCATGCTGACTACTCCCCTCTACCAGGCTGCCATGCTATTACTCCCCTCTGTCAGACTGCCATGCTGCTTACTACCCTTTGCCAGACTGTCATGCTTCTTACTCCCCTCTGCCAGGCTGCCATGCTACTTACTCCCCTCTGCCAGACTGCCACGCTACTTACCCCTTTGTCAGACTGCCATGCTGCTTACTCCCCTCTGCCAGGCTGCCATGCTGCTTACTCCCCTCTGCCAGACTGCCACGCTACTTACCCCTTTGTCAGACTGCCATGCTGCTTACTCCCCTCTGCCAGACTTCCATGCTGCTTACCCCCCATTTGTCAGACTGCCGCGCTGCTTACTCCCCTCTGCCAGACTGCTATGCTACTTACTCCCCTCTGTCAGACTGCCATGCTGCTAACTCCCCTCTGCCAGGCTGCCATGCTGCTTACTCCCCTCTGCCAGGCTGCCACGCTGCTTACTCCCCTCTGCCAGACTGCCGCGCTGCTAATTCCCCTCTGCCAGACTGCCGCGCTGCTAACTCCCCTCTGCAAGGCGGCCGCCGCGCTACTTACTCCCCGCTGCCAGGCACCCACGCTGCTAACTCCCCGCTGCCAGATTGCCCCGCTGTTAGTTCACGCTGCCAGGCTGCCATGTTGTCGTGTTACCAATGCACGCTGCCAGTCCGCCAACTTTACGGACATCGCAAAAAGCTATAATTTTATTAGGGATGCCAACGAGAACTAAAATTGGTACTCGATTACTCGGACAATCTTCCGATCGAGTACTCGGGTACTCGATTACTCGACTTGACTGATAACTTGAATTGGTTTTCGGGAAAGACAAGCTCGTGAATACATGTATCAGTCATGTACATTGTGCATTGGTCGTAATATTGGCCATTTCATCTTTAAATAAGACTGTCATTGTGTACTTTAACAGACAAAACAATAAAAAGAAAACAAATGTTTTTTCATGCTTTTAATTTGTCCTTTTCATTTATCTTTATTGCCCTACAATATAAATAGAAAGTAAACTAGGGTCATATTTCAGCTGTGTGAAGTTAGCTAAACATACGACATTGGACATTGGACATTCAAAATCGAATTTTGTGCTGGCACGACATTGGACATTCAAAAGTGAAAGTCGTGCTAGCACGACATTGGACATTGGACATTCAAAATCGAATGTTGTGCTGGCACGACATTGGACATTGGACATTCAAAAGTGAAAGTCGTGCTAGCACGACATTGGACATTGGACATTCAAAATCGAATGTTGTGCTGGCACGACATTGGACATTGGACATTCAAAAGTGAAAGTCGTGCTAGCACGACATTGGACATTGGACATTCAAAATCGAATGTTGTGCTGGCACGACATTAGACATTGGACATTCAAAATCGAATGTTGTGCTGGCACGACATTGGACATTGGACATTCAAAAGTGAAAGTCGTGCTAGCACGACATTGAACATTGGACATTCAAAATCGAATGTTGTGCTGGCACGACATTGGACATTGGACATTCAAAAGTGAAAGTCGTGCTAGCACGATATTGGACATTGGACATTCAAAATCGAATGTTGTGCTGGCACGACATTGGACATTGGACATTCAAAATCGAATGTTGTGCTGGCACGACATTGGACATTGGACATTCAAAAGTGAAAGTCGTGCTGGCACGACATTGGACATTGGACATTCAAAATCGAATGTTGTGCTGGCACGACATTGGACATTGGACATTCAAAATCGAATGTTGTGCTGGCACGACATTGGACATTGGACATTCAAAATCGAATGTTGTGCTGGCACGACATTGGACATTGGACATTCAAAAATCGAATGTTGTGCTGGCACGACATTGGACATTCAAAAATCGAATGTTGTGCTGGCACGACATTGGACATTGGACATTCAAAAATCGAATGTTGTGCTGGCACGACATTGGACATTGGACATTCAAAATCGAAAGTCGTGCTGGCACGACATTGGACATTGGACATTCAAAATCGAAAGTCGTGCTGGCACGACATTGGACATTGGACATTCAAAATCGAATGTTGTGCTGGCACGACATTGGACATTGGACATTCAAAATCGAATGTTGTGCTGGCACGACATTGGACATTGGACATTCAAAATCGAATGTTGTGCTGGCACGACATTGGACATTGGACATTCAAAAGTGAAAGTCGTCCTAGCAGTTAGCACATTTAAATCAATGTATGACATGTTTTATGAATGAATGTTTTTTTTACCGACTTTAAATTAATTTTGATTGCATGCATTATTCGGATTTTTTGTTTGAGATATTGTCTTGAAATTATTTGAAAAGGGTCAGAGATCACAAAGCAATGAAACATTATAAAATTTATTAACACCAAGAGAGCATTGTCATGACGATTCCATCGCAATATTTGAAACTCAAGCATGATTCAGATATATATGATGTCACATATGCAGAGAAAGATTCAAATGAATATACTTATGAATTGTCGTGGATTATATGTAGACAAACAGTGATAATGCTTTCAAAATGGCATATTTTTAATAAGCTTAATTGTTTACACACCACTGCTACACATCTAGTACCATTTATAAGGGAAGTGAAGATAATTATATCCACAGTATATAATGACATATGGAAAATATAGACATGCATTGATGATTCCTACAAGTATAAATGTAATCGTCCGTACATCTTTTTTATTTGGTTTTACGTAAACACAAAAAAATATTGTCAATGAGTCGATAAAGTAACCTATTCATGCCTGTCGACTTGTTTTTTTATCGACTCAGTTAGTCGAACATGCTACGTCGTCTTCATTTGGTAAAGTTTATATGAAATAATTGTGTTCGATAAACCTTTTTGATAAGTCGACAGAATTACACAAAGCGTTTTATAATCAATCGCATCGACATTAAAGAATTCAAAATGACGTCTTCATCACATACGACATAAGTTCTTATAGGTTTTACAGAATATACAATTTATACATGTAAAATGTGACACCAGCGCCATTGGAAATGGCATCTTGGGCAGAACTGACAATGGTTGAAAGGGTTGAAAGGAAACAAAGCGCAAATAATTATATAAACCCAACAAATGTGCACTTCAGTATGTGTTTATCTACAGAGCATTAGAATAATTATATGTATGTATATCAATCGAAAGGATTGTTTTAATACAACTCTCAATAACAATGTTGCGGACTTTCAAATACAAGTTTCTTTGTTAAATATGTGTTAGGTACCTCAAATGTATAATATTGTCGGACATGGATGTGACTTAAGGCAACATACACACACAGCTAAACTTGTCAATGCATAAACCATTGGCGATAATGCTACATTTTGATGCATGGGGATCCCATATAATTTTGGTATTATTTTAAAGGATACTCCTGACAGATAATTAATGAGTAAAAATGACCTTTGTCCAACAATTATTATTTGTATACTGGTTGTCGTTTCATTATATTTTTTCTCTTAATATTTACCACTTCCATTGGATGCCTAAATAATATTTGGTCACTATGAATAGACAGATAAACGTTATTATAAACCATATTTTAAAAAATAAAAGCTAAGTTGAATGTCGTTATTTAACACAATAATTTGAATGGACAAATTAGAATTGCAGCCTTATCACCAGTCCAAGATTTCGGATATATATATTTCTGCCACCTCAGAAAAGTAGATTCAAACATTTGTCCATGCGTGAAATTCTTATCTTCCCAACGGGCAAAGATAAACAAGTACCCGTATGGAACTCTTTTTTATTGCCTTCACTTTGCTGCATCCAGAACTATTTAAAGAACGATTTGACTATTAACATAATCTGAATCACTGCGCGAATATCTATGACAACCAGGAACTTTTGAATGTCCAATGTCCAATGTCGTGCCAGCACAACATTCGATTTTGAATGTCCAATGTCCAATGTCGTGCTAGCACGACTTTCACTTTTGAATGTCCAATGTCCAATGTCGTGCCAGCACAACATTCGATTTTGAATGTCCAATGTCCAATGTCGTGCCAGCACAACATTCGATTTTGAATGTCCAATGTCCAATGTCGTGCTAGCACGACATTCGATTTTGAATGTCCAATGTCCAATGTCGTGCCAGCACAACATTCGATTTTGAATGTCCAATGTCCAATGTCGTGCTAGCACGACTTTCACTTTTGAATGTCCAATGTCCAATGTCGTGCCAGCACAACATTCGGTTATGAATGTCCAATGTCCAATGTCGTGCTGGCACGACAATCGTTTTTGAATGTCCAATGTCCAATGTCGTGCCAGCACATCATTCGATTTTGAATGTCCAATGTCCAATGTCGTGCTAGCACGACTTTCACTTTTGAATGTCCAATGTCCAATGTCGTGCCAGCACAACATTCGATTTTGAATGTCCAATGTCCAATGTCGTGCCAGCACGACTTTCACTTTTGAATGTCCAATGTCCAATGTCGTGCCAGCACAACATTCGATTTTGAATGTCCAATGTCCAATGTCGTGCTAGCACGACTTTCACTTTTGAATGTCCAATGTCCAATGTCGTGCCAGCACAACATTCGATTTTGAATGTCCAATGTCCAATGTCGTTTGTTTAGCTAACTTCACACAGCTTCATATTTGAGCGTCTAGTTGATCGAAACTACATTCAATAATGAACAACATTCAGAATTACTATAAAGAAAAACTATTTATAAATTATTTTGTTGTTTTCTCTACGAAATACTTAAAATGGCATTTTTTCATACTGAAATATTGCTGTTTTCCGCATTAATATTCATTGTTCCATAATTAAGATATTCACCAATCAATTGTGATAATCATTGCAAAATGTACGCCAATTCAGAAATCATTTCGCGTAACGGTAGTTACTAATTCGCTCGTCAGCGTCCATTGTTTGGTGAAAACACTCTAATTGGTAAACAATACAATTCTGCAGTCAAGTCAAAATGTCAGTAGATGTACCGCTATCAAAACTTGACATCAATGCTATTTGCAAATTAGGGCCCTTTGTTGACAGTTCGCAAATCTCACAACAACTGTCAAAAAAAATATTAGGATCAATTGTGTACACAACGGGGATTAGAGCATTCGGAACTCCTCGGCCATTTTTATCGAAAACAACCTCGGATGTATGCTGGTACATCAGGTTGAAGTAGTTCGTAATTTTTTTAATTATATCATTTATGAAATGTAGTGTTTTAGAATTGTATTTATGGATCTAATTTTAAATTGACTGCCAGTGAAGTATATTATTGCAAACATAATTAAGATTTCCAAGAGTAAAGTCATAAAGTTTAACTGCTAAATAAAATCACTACGCGATCTACTTGCAGCGGACTTAAACGTACCTCTTTTTTAGTATGTAAACCGTCCAAATACATCCGAGGTTGTTTTCGATCAAAATGGCCGAGGATTTCCGAATGGGATTAGAGGGGCCGTAAATTGTCTGCTTGGAAACGCGCCAGATCTGATACTTACGTATGTTAATCGTGAATTTGGTGAATTTAATAAAAAAAATATTTTTCCAGTACTCGAGTAGTGATTTGGTACTCGGATATTCGGATGATTGATCGAGAACTCGGGTATTCGTTGCCATCCATAAATTTTAAACATTTCTTTCCGTATCCGTGTGTAAATGAGTTGCACTTGTCAATCTTTCAAATTGCACTTGTCAATCTTTCAAAATGCACTTGTCAATCTTTCAAATTGCACTTGTCAATCTTTCAAATTGCACTTGTCAATCTTTCAAAATGCACTTGTCAATCTTTCAAATTGCACTTGTCAATCTTTCAAATTGCACTTGTCAATCTTTCAAAATGCACTTGTCAATCTTTCAAAATGCACTTTTCAATCTTTCAAAATGCACTTGTCAATCTTTCAAAATGCACTTGTCAATCTTTCAAATTGCACTTGTCAATCTTTCAAATTGCACTTGTCAATCTTTCAAAATGCACTTGTCAATCTTTCAAATTGCACTTGTCAATCTTTCAAATTGCACTTGTCAATCTTTCAAAATGCACTTGTCAATCTTTCAAATTGCACTTGGCAATCTTTCAAAATGCACTTGTCAATCTTTCAAAATGCACTTGTCAATCTTTCAAAATGCACTTGTCAATCTTTCAAATTGCACTTGTCAATCTTTTAAAATGCACTTGTCAATCTTTCAAATTGCACTTGTCAATCTTTCAAATTGCACTAGTCAATCTTTCAAAATGCACTTGTCAATCTTTCAAATTGCACTTGTCAATCTTTCAAAATGCACTTGTCAATCATTCAAATTGCACTTGTCAATCTTTCAAATTGCACTTGTCAATCTTTCAAAATCTTCTTTCAACATCAAACGTACACAAAGGAGGTCGCAGTGAAAATCTTTAGCCATTTTCTGTAGAACACCAAAATGAACTTTCACTTATTTGGTGTTCGCACTTGTTTGATTCACAAGCTCCGCTCTCTATGTAGTCAAGTGGTATTTAGATCGCCCATGCGTTATAGATTTATTAAATCAGTAAAATGAGTGTCGTGCGATGATAAATTATCGCAGCTTTGTGATTTTTTCATATAAGCAATTAAATGCATTGGTGGTTGTTCAAAAAGGGAAAAGCACCGACAGATTTCTTAAGGGTACGATCATTCAACCCAACAATTTGTAGATTAGTATAATATAACTAATTGCATTAGTATAATAACCTTGAAACGTTTGCATTTTGAGCAGTTACTGGGATGACATCGTTCACTTTCACACTCATAATGATGATATTGTTTGTTTGTTGTTTATTGTTTATTGCATGAAAACATTATACAACGTTTTTAGCAAAAACAAACAGTGAATGGAGAAAAGTACATGTACACTGAAAATTTTCAAGAGTATAAACAAACAGGAAAGATGTAACATCCTGCGACAATTGAATAAATGTTAGTAACATTAACAGTAAACATTTGTAGGCATTATCATAAATATAAAAAGACGTTTAATTAAATAAAGAGTGTCTACGCTGAGGAGCAAAGAAAATAAATTTTGACAAATTGTATATTGTTGTTCTATGATTACTATTCATAATATTTTCAAATTTGTTAATATTAGGCCAGTGACAGTAGTATGGTTTAAAAAATTTAACTCTTAGGTCTCTATATTTTGGGCAGACAAGTAGAAAATGATATTCTGATTCTATCTGATTCATGTTGCATAGTGTACATACTCGGTCATTTAATGGCATGTTGGTATACCTGCCAATCTCAATACCCAATCTGTGAGAAAAAATTCTAAATCTTGCTAAAGCATGTCGGAATTTGTATTCATGAATTACATCTAAATATTTTTCTCGTATAAAAGTGTGCTTAAAAATAGCATACGTTCTTAGTCTAGGCGAATTATTTATCTCAGAATACCAGCTTTGGCAATACGTATCCATTATTCTCCTCTTAATTACTTCTAGTGTGTAAATATCTATAGACTCATTTATCCAAATATCGGAGAAGCCGTACTCGTTCAAAATAGTTTTAACTTGAGAAGCCCAATTTTTATTTTTGTATGTCTTATTGTCAAAATCGTCCCTTCGTAGAAGCTTATATGTGCGTTTAACGAGACTGTTGTCCTTAAGTGATATAACCTTATTCCAATATTTAATTAAATTAACTTTTCTGTAAGTAGAAAGAGGAACCCTTCCTAATTCACCGTACAAAGCACTGAGATTCGTCGATTGTTTAGCTCCCAAAATATAACGCAAAAACCTCACATGAATCATTTCTATATCCGTTGCGGGATTCATTCCCCATATTTCCGAGCAAAAAATCAGAATAGAGCCTACTAAAACATCAAACAATTTTACTTTTTGATGAATAGGTAATTCAACGGTATTAAATATCTGGTATAGCTTAATAAGAGAAAACGATGCGTGCTCTGCAATCATTTTTGAGACCTGTTGAAATTGCCGTTCTTAAAAAGGTTTATTCCCAAATATTTAAATGAATTAACGACTTCTATAGGTTCATTGTAGATATACAAGTTCACATGCGTGGCCCTCCCGTTTTCTAATATCATATAGCTTTAGTTTTTGATACATTTATTTTTAGTCCACAAGCGTTGCAATAGGTTTCAACGTCGTGTGACATTTTTCTAAGACTTTCCGGAGATTTAGCAAAGAGCACCATATCGTCGGCATAGAATAGAAGAAAAAGTTTGATATCTTCCAAAGTAATTATTCCGGGTAAATCTGAGTTAATATTGTTAATTAGGTCATTAATGAAAAACATTGCCAAAAGAGCCGAACTGGGATCCCCCTGTTTAACCAAGTCCGGTCGTTTCAAAGAAGGGGGACAACGACGATTGGTATCTGACGCTCTATAGTTTTTAGCCTCGTTTGCATCTCCTTTTTTGAAAACGGGTGCAATTATACCCCTACCCCACGATGCAGGGTATTCATGATTAAGAAATATATGATTATACAATGATTTCATAAATGGAAGAATTATATCTATTGACGCTTTAAAGATTTCGGCTGGTATCTGATCAATGCCTGCACATTTATTACTATTTTGGGACATAATAGCGTTTCTTATTTCCGTTTCATTTATTTCCGTGTCGAGTTATACATCTCGAGCCGTGTTAGAACTGTTAGGGT
Source organism: Mya arenaria (assembly GCF_026914265.1). Classification (NCBI taxonomy): domain Eukaryota; kingdom Metazoa; phylum Mollusca; class Bivalvia; order Myida; family Myidae; genus Mya; species Mya arenaria. Next base: position 1,827,816 of record NC_069129.1, read on the forward strand.
CTGCGTATCTCGGAGTATTATTTGGATGCGAAACGCCGTCGCCGGCCAAGTTTTTGAAATGAGTATACAGGCCATCCAATGTTAAAGTATCCGCATGTACATTCGTTTTGCGAGATCTCCCTTTTATTTTTTTCCAGAACTGTCTTGGATTTTTTGACGCCAAGTTATTTATCTTTATACCTTCTTCTCTTCGAAATTTCATAAATGCCTGCTTTTTGGTTTTATTATATCTAGAGCGCGCTGCAATAAAGTTTGTTCTATTATCGTCAGTCTTATTTCTATTATATATATTCCTCCGACGCTTAAATTCTCGTTTGCCATCAAAACATTCCTTATTAAACCAATCTTTGTTTGATTGTTTATATGTACTTTTAGATTTTCCCACGGTCTTGCCAAATATCGTGTCCGCGGTAGTAAACAATAGATCAGAGAATTCATTTACTACGCTCTCTACCGGCTCAGTGTGCAATGACGCGGAAAGGTGCAATAATACGTCACTCTTACTCATGAGTTGACCTTGAAATAACGGGATCTTCTCGTTGTCAAATATAATTTTGGACTCTCCCTTTTTAGGGGGGATCTCACTTGTAGTTGCATCGTTATCATCGTTTGTATTTATACTTCACGCGAAAGAAATACAGGCATGATCAGAAAACTCGTTAAATTCATTAACAGTGAATTTGTCAATAAAATCAAATGTATCGTATTTAAGTAGCAAATAGTCTACAACACTGGTACCCCTACTAGAGCAGAAGGTAAAATCGCCAACATTTTTATCATTACCTAGTCTGCCATTTGCTATTAATAATCCTGTGGCCTGACACAAGTTAATCAAATTTCGCCCACTAAAGTCAATAACTTTTGTCTTTACTGGCCCTATTTACCGAAATATCGTTAAATTCTCTAATAAAAGGTTGATTTTCATCTAAATATTTATCATATATAATAAAATCTATATTATCTGCGGTACGACTATTAAAATCGCCCGTGCAAAAAGTATAGCCAAGATTATCATATTTAACAATATCTGATTCTAAGGTTTCAAAGAAATCAAATTCATTCAAATTATTTGCAGTAAACGATTTTGAGTTACTTGGTGGTCTATATGCATGACATACATAAACATCATTATTGTGCATGAAGATAGAATGATCCAACTTTACCCAAATAAGTCCATTTTCATTTTTGTCAATCACTGAAATATAGTCCTTTAGAAAGCTTTTATAATACAACGAAATTCCACCACTATATCGTCCTGAACGTTTTGGGTTTTTACGTCCGAAAATATGCTCGCAACAGTAATCACTTATATCTAAATTGAGAGTGTTTGTTGATGATATCCAAGTCTCACTAAGAAAGATAATGTCATAACATTGGATTAACTTTATAAAATCACTATCAGCTAACTTGCGTTTTAGTCCATGAATGTTCCAGGATGCTATATTTATGGAATACTCCTGGTGACGTCCCTAGCGGTCTCCTTCGGGTTGTGGTGCATACGGGCGGCCGTTGATGTACAGCGTCTTACCGACGAACTTCACCTCCTTCCCGGCGTCCTTGGCAGCGCGCATGGCGTCGTAGAGCGGCTTCCTGGCGTCACGGACATCCTTGGGGAGTTGCGGACCGATCCCGATATTCCCGTCCTTAAGTGTTTGCTTAATAGTAGGGTCCAAAGAGGCGGAACGAACCCGCTCCCGATCCTGACCGTTATGAAATCTCGCAATGTGGGGGCGTGGCTTGGCAGCGTTGCCCTGGCCGCGCCGGGCCGGGCGGTATGCGGCGTCAAGTTTGAACTCGTCCGGGATGTCCAAGTATGTGGAAATGACCCCATGTATAGATATGGAACAGTTCTCCTGCATGCCGGGCTGTACCTCGGGGACACCATAAAACACCAAATTATCGCGCATGGCCTTTATCTCAAGCTCAGCGAATATGCTCTTTTCAATTACGCAGTACTGAATATGTTCTGCATGAGAATAATTATTAAGAAAATATCGGCCATTTTGGTACTGAATTGTGTTTGCTTGGTTGTATATTAGAGAGAACATATTAAAAGAAGTAGAAGATCTAAGGCAAATGCATACATGTATTGTCAATATGATTTGATAGCTGATTAAAAATGTTTTGTTTTTGTTTTATATTTGGGTTCATGACGTAATCTTCAACTGCCTCCGGCCAACGGCACTCTTAGCTAGCAATGCTAGTTACTTCGCGCATGCGCAGAGGGAACAGCGATCTACGGACAATAGACGATTGTACAAATCATGTAGACCGACAAAATACTATCTATGAAAATAAATGGTTGTTTTTGCCGTCAGGTTTGATTTGCTCTACGTGGAGCTACAGTAGATGGGGTAATTCCTCGAATGTCATTGGCCTGCACATATTTGCGATCACCAATGATCATGAACGTGTTTTAACTCCTGTAGCCGTACATATTGACATGATCAGCTTGATATATGTGGTCAGTTTGCCGATGGTGGCAGATTTTATACTTAGAGCATCATTATCAAGCAAATCAGATTTTTTAGGAAAAAAAATCAACTCTCAAAATAGTTTAATGTCAAACTAGGGCGTTGTTATTTTCAATACAATAATATATTTAATTGCACATAAGCTATAGTTCGAAAATCGTTTGAGTATTTAATTATTTGCAAAATGAACACTTAAGTGCTATTGTATGCATACACAAAAAATGATTTAGTTATGTGCTATATCAGTATTAAAAATCATGTGGACAAAAGAAAACAATTTGTGTTGAATTACATCACAAACGATACGATAAGAGCAGACCACAACAATGACAATGTAACCGTCATTGCCTCTCTGCCGGATACACAAGGGGCCCAATCACTAAATTCAGTATGCCCTGACATTTCACGGATGGCTGGAACCACGTGGGTCCAGTAGCTGACCTGTTCCCGCCGGAAGTGCTCCCTAGTTTGGTACTCGGCCTTGCCAGCGGCCAGATGGATGTAGGTGGCGTCTTCCGGCTCGTACACTGGCCAGAATGTCAAGCTGCCGTCCTTCACGTTCGGATCTCTGTAAACACGGAATGGTATTTGAACTTTGTAAGATGTAAAGCAATGACTAAAATATAGTATGCCTCTTAAAGTAAGACTACATTATCATAAAAGAATCTTCAATTGGTCAAAATCTGTTTTAAGAAGATACCTTTTTGTAAATGCCGTTACCTGCCAAGTTAAAGGCAAATTAGGATTGTCGCAAATGCTGACTCATTCTTTATCTGACGAGTAACGGGCATGCAAAGACATTCATGAGAATATTATAACATAGCAGTCATTCAGAAGATTAGAGTTTCGCTGAAACCGTGTAATTGGTTTGGGAAGATATTTTAAAGACATTTTATGCTTTTATAAAGTTAAAAGAAACGTCTTGTTCAAAGATACCCACCCCGTTTTAGCGAAGTTTGTCCAATATTTCATGACGTCCAAAGCCAACTGTACATCTTGTGCTGGTAAATACGGCGCTACGTCTCCGTAAGTGCCAGGGAAGCCAAGAACATAACCGATTTCGTCTCCATGGTTGGCACCTTGCAGCCATTCAGGTGCCGTGGAGTACGATGGTCTGTGGTCGAAGACGTACATATAGGTGTTTCCGTAGCCACCAGAGTGGGCGTGCGATTTTAACCTCTGTGTAATGGCGGTCGTATAGTCAGCGTCCATAGCATAGTGGAGTACAGCACTTCTAAGTGTTGTTGGGTCATCTGGATTGTTCCAGTCGGTATACTGGTGTCTCAAAGATGCAATGAGCGCGTCAGATGCCTCGATATTATGAACCATGAACAATTCATTCATGTATTCGGCAAATTGGGATTCGGACATTCCGTCCTTTATATCATCTATTGTAAGTTGATTCAGGGACGCAATTTCCATCAACGTCATTCCACCTTCATTCGTGTTTTGGCCCATCAGGATGTCCAATCCACCAAACATTGACGTCGACATTCGGTCGTCATGAAGCATTTGTCCTGGGTCGAAACGAATAAAGTCATCGTCTTGAACTGGTTTGAATATATCTGTAGTTCCAATATTTTCTAAAATAACTGACAATGGAAGTGACTGTAGACAACTAATCTTGTACATATCCTCGGCCTTATCATTGCATCCCAAACGTTCAAGGAAGTCATCAAACTGCTTGTCGGGATGGCTTGAATAGCTCCAGTTTGGGCCGACCGATCCGCTCTCAGCAATGGCTCTCTGGAAAAGGCCCCAGTTCCCGTCGTAATTGGCTTGATAAATGACGGAAGCCGCACCGGCCGACTCTCCAAATATTGTCACTCTATCAAGGTCACCACCAAAAGCATCGATATTGTCGTTGACCCACTTGATAGCTGCGTGTTGATCCCACAGTCCGTTGTTTCCATCCATTCCATAGTATGAATACTTTTTACTGCCTAAGAATCCAAACGCGCTGACTCGGTAGTTCATAGTGACATAAATCACGTCATTTAGCCCAGACAGCGCTGACGTCATGTACGTATCCTGTGATCCAACCTGGAAAGCGCCTCCATAGATCCAGACCATGACAGCTTTCGGTTCCGTGCCGCCAATGGCTCCATCAGGCACAAATATATTTAGATTTAAACAGTCCTCGCTGAATCCCATATCAATGCCGTTCTGGACCCTTTGAGGACATCGGTGCCCTGGTGTTGACGCATTAAATGGTACGTCAAAATCAGCCTTCCTGGTGGGCCTCATAAACCGCCCATATCCTTCCGTTGATTCAGCATAAGGTATACCGAGGAATCTGGTCACGTAGTACGAGGATCCATTAAACGTGCCCTCAATCCTCTCTCCAATTATAGAACCCACATAGGTATCGACGGTAACCTGTTGCGCGACAGTTACACATATTAGTGCAAACCAAAGCAAACTGAAAAGAAGTCCTTTTACCATGATGGCGAGTTTCCTTCTGACGAGAGTTTTTCTCCGTGGTCGTTCGCATTTGTGGTCACGTGATTTTTTTGCTCCCTCACAGTGAGAGTCATATAACACTTAGCTTAAATCTGATTTTGAAATGCTGTTCAATTGCTTCTTTCAAACGAATCCGCCAACCGTTACGGTCATTGAAAGGTCAACAGTGTACGACAAGGTCAATATCGGAGTGTAGACAGAGCTGATAAACAAGGTAAATACACTTAGAAATTGACCATTGTCTGAGTCAGAATAAGAACTACAAACGAATTGTTCATAAATAGTATACTATTATGTAACGGAATGTAAACTGACCTAATTGGCTACTATGATTTGTTGAACTAGAAACTCGCCATACCCCAGTATTAACCATCGGATTATTCTGACAACAGCAGTCGATGATCACGTGACAGGGTTTGCCAAAACAAAGGCGAACTTTTTAACCTTCGAAATGTTTCGTATACTCTTGGGTTCATTCCACATCAAAATTGCATTTACAAGCAAGAAACCGATAAATCTTTCATTTACAGATGCATTACGAGAAACCGATACTTCGTTTCATCCAAAGATGCATTACGTAAAACGGATACATCGTTCATTTACAGATGCATTACGTGAAACGGCTATATCGTTCATTTACAGATGCCTTACGAGAAACCGATACTTCGTTTCATCCAAAGATGCATTACGTGAAACGGATACATCGTTCATTTACAGATGCATTACGAGAAACCGATACTTCGTTTCATCCAAAGATGCATTACGTGAAACGGATACATCGTTCATTTACAGATGCATTACGAGAAACCGATACTTCGTTTCATCCAAAGATGCATTACGTGAAACGGATACATCGTTCATTTACAGATGCATTACGTGAAACGGCTATATCGTTCATTCACAAATGAATTACGTGAAACGGCGACATCGTTCATTTACAGATGCATGCCGTGAAACGGCAATATCGTTCATTTACAGATGCATGCCGTGAAACTGATACATCGTTCATTTACATATGCATGCCGTAAAACGGCTATATCGTTCATTTACATATGCATGCCGTGAAACGGCAATATCGTTCATTTACAGGTGCTTGCCGTGAAACGGATACATCGTTCATTTACAGATGCATGACGTGAAACGGATACATCGTTCATTTACAGATGCATTACGTGAAACGGATACATCGTTCATTTACAGATGAATTATGTGAAACGGATACATCGTTCATTTACAGATGAATTATGTGAAACGGATACATCGTTCATTCACAGATGCTTTGCGTGAACCGATACACCGTTCATTTACAGATGCATTACGTGAAACGGATACATCGTTCATTTACATATGCATTACGTGAAACTGATATATCGTTCATTTACATATACATTACGTGAAACTGATACATCGTTCATTCACAGATGCATTACGTGGAACTGATACATCGTTCATTTACAGATGCATTACGTGAAATTGATACATCGATCTGTATCATCTATTCATTTTATGTTCTGAAAAGGGTGTATAATTCATCGGCGGTGTTAAACTTGATTTAAATTGGATATTCTAACTCATTTCAATAGTTTGCTGTCGCGGTCGTTTCTGTAAAATGCTACCTTATATGCGATTATATCCGACGCGCCATATACCAACCTCACACCATACTGTTATCGATCAAAATTCCAAAAAACAACAACAATTGCATCGCTATCTAAACATTTAACATCGCTACGTTTGACAGGATTTGTGTTCAGTGTATACATGAGGCAGGGCAAATGTTAAGTACCTACGTATGGAAGTGTTTAACGGATACGTTAGGCAGCGTTGATGTTAAAAGCCTACGTAAGGCAGAATTCATATTAAAAGCCTACGCAAGGTAGCGTTCATTTTAAAAGCATACGTAGGGAAGCATTCATGTTAAGTGGCTGCGTAGCGTAGCTATCATATTTAAAGCCTACGTAGGGCAGCGTTCATCTTAAAAGCATACGTAGGACAGCGTTCATTTTAAAAGCCTACGTAGGACAGCGTTCATCTTAAAAGCCTAAGTAGGGCAGCGTTCATCTTAAAAGCATACGTAAGGCATCGTTCATATTTAAAGCCTACGTAGGGCAGCGTTCATTTTAAAAGCATACGTAGGACAGCGTTCATTTTAAGAGCCTACGTAGGGCAGCGTTCATCTTAAAAGCCTACGTAGGACAGCGTTCATTTTAAAAGCCTACGTAGGACAGCGTTCATCTTAAAAGCCTACGTAGGGCAGCGTTCATCGTAAAAGCCTACGTTGCGCAGCTATCATATTTAAAGCCTACGTAGGGCAGCGTTCATCTTAAAAGCCTACGTAGGGCAGCGTTCATCTTAAAAGCCTACGTAGGGCAGCGTTCATCTTAAAAGCCTACGTAGGGCAGCGTTCATATTAAAAGCCTACGTAGGGCAGCTATCATATTTAAAGCCTACGTAGGGCAGCGTTCATGTTAAAAGCCTACGTAAGGCATCGTTCATGTTAAAAGCCTACTTAATGCAGCGTTCGCGTTAAAAGCTTACGTGAGGCAGCATTCGTGTTAAAAGTCTACGTAGGGCAGCGTTCATCTTAAAAGCCTACGTAGGGCAGCGTTCATCTTAAAAGCATACGTAGGGCAGCGTTCATCTTAAAAGCCTACGTAGGGCAGCATTCGTGTTAAAAGTCTACGTAGGGCAGCGTTCATGTTAAAAGCCTACGTAAGGCAGCGTTCGTGTTAAAAGCCTACGTAGGGCAGCGTTCATGTTAAAAGCCTACGTAGGGCAGCATTCGTGTTAAAAGCCTACGTAGGGCAGCGTTCATGTTAAAAGCCTACGTAGGGCAGCATTCATGTTAAAAGCCTACGTAGGGCAGCATTCATGTTAAAAGCCTATGCAGGGCAGCGTTCATGTTAAAAGCCTACGTAGAGCAGCGTTCATTTTAAAAGCCTACGTAGGGCAGCATTCATGTTAAAAGCCTACGTAGGGCAGCATTCATGTAAAAAGCCTACGTAGGGCAGCATTCATGTTAAAAGCCTACGTAGGGCAGCATTCATGTTAAAAGCCTACGTAGGGCAGCATTCATGTTAAAAGCCTACGTAGGACAGCGTGGCTTACTTAAGGCGTATTTTATGTCAAGCCTGTATTGTGACGACGTGTAGGATATACATATTACACAAAAACTCAAGAACGTCAAATTATGGCAATGTAGGACTAGGTTACAACATAAAATCGAGTTAGCATACGTGGTCAAGCTACTGATCCAAAACTGATATCAAAACTCTCGTTGGGGAAACTCAATAACCTCTATGTTAGCCCGTCTAGAGAAACTATAATTGTATAACTTTCTTCCCGTATTAGTTTAAATGCTTTGTACTTGCCAATCTTTCGAAATATCTACATTCAATCTCAAAAGATCTTTGGTTGAAGCAGATCATTGCATACAACAATATAAACCCAAACTTCCACAACGTTTTAATGAATGACTGCGGGATGTCCACACTTGACCAGACAAACAATTATTGCACTGATTTCTTATCCCTGTAGGCATACAAATTGTCAAGGTCGACTTGACCAATGTGGTCAGTTAGACAATGGTATATTTCAATATTGATTAAAGGATAAGTTTCGACGTACCAAAAGTGTTCTGAAGTTCTTTTGTCAACAAAGGGTTTTCATATGACATCCTATCATAGTATTTACATGGTTTGTAACTGCGTTACCCTTGACATAGCAATTCTCTGCCTTGTCCAGTGGTTTCTTTGTAAATATGGCCCATATTTCCATATTCACACCAATTGACTTAATCATACCTTTCAACTTCCACCTTTGTCAAAGATGCATTCATTCGGGGCCATTGGTGGCTCTAGACAACCTGTCATTTATTTCTTTATTCGTTGATATAAAATAGGCATACTGGCCACAATAAAACGCCTCAGGGTAAAATGCTTTAAATTATCAATCACGACCACTAAGATATAAACAACAGCTCCAACGCGCTTACACTAGACAGTTTGTTAAAATAGAACGACTGTATAGCAAACTTTTAATACGATAATGCAACTTTTGTTCTAATGTGTGTTTCCATGTTCTCATCTCCGATTTACACAGGACTCGCTGAGGGTAATATTTGTCAAAAAGCTATAATTAATAGTTGGTGTTTATTTTTGGTATCATAAACAATTCAGTCAACAGGGCGATTGGTAGTGTTTGATAACAATGCTCTTGGTGCAGAAAATTAAACCAACATGGTGTAACAAAACTTACCAGTTTTTAACCTGGAATCATTATAGACAATACTTACTTCAATCAAATCAAATTTGATAGGAAAGAAAATAAGGATTTGGTTGAAATATAGTTTAATGTCAAAACTAATGCATTGTTTAATGATGTTCAATATAAAACCTACATATGTAATTGCACAATCGCTATAGTTCGAAAATCGTTTGAGTATTTTATTATTTGCAAATAAATTCATCAGTAAAACTGTATTCATATACGACTTGTCAAATATTTGGTTCAGGTATGTGCTGTACCACTATTACAAATAATGTGGACACAGGAGCCCAGCTTGTGTTGAATTACATCGCAAACAAGACGATAAGCGCAGAACACAACAATGACAATGTAACCGTTATTGCCTCTCCCCCGGCTACACAAGGGGCCCAATCACCGCCTTCTTTATTCTCCGACATTTCACGGATGGCTGGGACCACGTCCGTCCAGTAGCTGACCTGTTCCCGCCGGAAGTGCGTCCCTGTTTGGTACTCGGCCTTGCCGGCGGCCAGATGGATGTAGGTGGCGTCTTCCGGCTCGAACACTGGCCAGAATGTCAAGCTGCCGTCCATTGCGTTTGGATCTCTGTATAAACAAGATATTATCCAAACTTCATATATTGAGAAGAAATGACAAAAATAAGAATAAGAATCAAGATCACCTAAATTGTCATATAAAAAGATGAGTTAAAATCTGTTTTAGACGATATGTTTTGTTTTGTAAATGCATGCCTTTCTTTGATAAATAAAAGCCAAATTAGGACCAACGTTAGCGTTGGCGCAATCTTTGTCTACCTACCTACAGGTATGTTTAAACGCCTATGTGTATATTAAAGTACAACAGCGATTCAGTATGCTCGTATTAAACCGAGACCGTGGAATTTATATTATTACAATGATTCAGATTTCATAATGTCCAAAGATGCCCACCCTGTTTTAGCGAAATTTGTCCAATACTTCATGACGTCCAAAGCCAATTGTACATCTTGTGCTGGTAAATACAGCTCTGCTTCCTCGTAAGGGCCAGGGAAGCCAAGAACATAGCCAACTTCATCTGCGTGGTTCGCACCTTCCAGCCATTCAGGTGCCGTGGAATAAGACGGTCTGTGGTCGAAGACGTACATATATGTGTTTCCGGTGCCACCAGAGTTTGCGTGCGATTTCAACATCTTTGTAATGGATGTCGTAAAGCTAGCATCCATAGCACTTTGCAGTACAGCACTTCTCAGTGTTGTTGGGTCATCTGGATTGTTCCAGTCGGTGTACTGGTGTCTCAAAGATGCAATGAGCGCGTCAGATGCCTTTGTATTACGGGCCATGAAAAATGCATTCATGTATTGGGCAAACTGGGATTCGGACATTCCGTCCTTTATATCGTCTATTGTCTGTAGAATAAATGGCGCAAACACTATCAATGTCAATCCACCTTCATTCGTGTTTTGGCCAATCAGGATGTCCAAGTCACCAAACATTGACGTCGACATTCGGTCGTCATGAAACATTTGACCTGGGTCGTAACGAATAAAGTCATAGTCTTGAACTGGTTTGAACATATCTGTATTGCTGATCTTTTCTAAAATATCTGACAATGGAATTGACTGTAGACAACTGATCTTCTCATACATGTCCATATCGTTGCAACCTAAACGTTTAGTGAACTCCTCAAACTGCTCCTCGGGATGGCTTGAAAAGCTCAAGCTTGGGCTGCTCTCGGCGATGGCCCTCTGGAAAAGGTCCCAGTTCCCATCGTAATTGGCTTGATAAATGACGGAAGCCGCACCGGCCGACCCCCCAAATATTGTCACTCTATTAGTGTCACCACCGAAGGCCTTGATATTGTCGCTGACCCACTTGATAGCTGTGTGTTGATCCCAAAGTCCGTAGTTGCCGTACATACCGTACTCTTTACTGGCCAAGAAACCAAACGCACCGACTCGGTAATTCATAGTGACATAAATTACGTCATATAGCCCTGAAAGCGCCGACGTCATGTAGAGATCCTGTGATCCAACCTGAAATGCACCTCCATGGATCCAGACCATGACAGCTTTCGGTTCCGTGCCGCCAATGGCTCCATCAGGCACAATGACATTTAGGTTCAAACAGTCCTCGCTGAATCCCATATCAATGCCGTTCTGGACCCTTTGAGGACATCGGTGCCCTGGTGTTGACGCATTAAATGGTGCGTCGAATGGAGCCTTCTTGGTGGGCTTCATAAACCGCCCATATCCTTCCGTTGATTCAGCATAAGGTATACCGAGGAATCGGGTCACGTAGTACGAGGATCCATTAAACGTGTCCTCAATCCTCTCTCCAATTATAGAACCGACATAGGTATCGACGGTAACCTGTTGCGCGACAGTTACACATATTGGTGCAAAACACAACAAAATGAAAACAAGTCCTTTAACCATGATGAAGATTTCCCTCTGACAGTATTCTTACAAAACACGCTTAAATGGAACATTGAAAAGCATAGAATCTACCTCGTTTTGAAAGCCTTCAAATATAAAGCGCAGTAAGGCAAGGATTAACAGTGTATACCATACAGTCAATACTAGGGTACAGTGTATACCATACAGTCAATACTAGGGTACAACCAGGCTGAGGTTAAAAACTAACACAATTAAATGTACATTTCGCAAGTAAAAATCCGTTTTGTACTATTCAGGACAGTGGTTCAAGGTCAGTCGAATAGCATGTCATGCGAATGCTGCCGTGTTCTGCTTTTAACACATACTGCAATTTTAGTGTACCCTATCCGCGACTACAAAATAGCCTTACATCATTCTGTTATCATTGAAAGTAGCATCACCGTAATGATTTGTATCATGGGCCACGTATGGGAGTGTTCATCAAACGATGTACTTATAAATAAGTCTTCACATTTAGTGGCTGCGAATGGATGGAGTCATGTTAAAGGGTATCGTAAGGCAAGATTAACGTTAAGTTGTTGAAATGTTCATGTTAAGTGGCTGCGTATGGCATGGTTCATGTTAAGTGGCTGCGTATGGCATGGTTCATGTCAAGTGGCTGCGTATGGCATGGTTCATGTTAATTCGCTACGTAACGAAGAATTAACGTTAAGTGGCCGAGCATGGAAGGGTTCATATCAAGTGGCTACACATGGCAAGGTTCATGAATAGTGGCTTCGTATGAAAGCGTACAACTTGAGTGGCTGCACATGGCAAGGTTCATGAATAGTGGCTTCGTATGGAAGCGTACAACTTGAGTGGCTGCACATGGCAAGGTTCATGAATAGTGGCTTCGTATGGAAGCGTACAACTTGAGTTGTTGCACATGGCAAGGTTCATGAATAGTGGCTTCGTATGGAAGCGTACAACTTTAGTGGCTGCACATGACAAGGTTCATGAATAGTGGCTTCGTATGGAAGCGTACAACTTTAGTGGCTACACATGGCAAGGTTCATGAATAGTGGCTTCGTCTGGAAGCGTACAACTTGAGTGGCTGCAGATGGCAAGGTTCATGAATAGTGGCTTTGTATGGAAGCGTACAACTTGAGTGGCTTCACATGGCAAGGTTCATGAATAGTGGCTTCGTATGGAAGCGTACAACTCGAGTTGTTACACATGGCAAGGTTCATGAATAGTGGCTTCGTATGGAAGCGTACAACTTTAGTTGTTACACATGGCAAGGTCCATGAATAGTGGCTTCGTATGGAAGCGTACAACTTTAGTTGTTACACATGGCAAGGTTCATGAATAGTGGCTTCGTATGGAAGCGTACAACTTTAGTGGCTGCACATGGCAAGGTTCATGAATAGTGGCTTCGTATGGAAGCGTACAACTTGAGTGGTTACACATGGCAAGGTTCATGAATAGTGGCTTCGTATGGAAGCGTACAACTCGAGTTGTTACACATGGCAAGGTTCATGAATAGTGGCTTCGTATGGAAGCGTACAACTTGAGTGGTTACACATGGCAAGGTTCATGAATAGTGGCTTCGTATGGAAGCGTACAACTTTAGTGGCTGCACATGGCAAGGTTCATGAATAGTGGCTTCGTATGGAAGCGTACAACTTGAGTGGCTGCACATGGCAAGGTTCATGAATAGTGGCTTCGTATGGAAGCGTACAACTTGAGTTGTTACACATGGCAAGGTTCATGAATAGTGGCTTCGTATGGAAGCGTACAACTTGAGTGGTTACACATGGCAAGGTTCATGAATAGTGGCTTCGTATGGAAGCGTACAACTCGAGTTGTTACACATGGCAAGGTTCATGAATAGTGGCTTCGTATGGAAGCGTACAACTTGAGTTGTTACACATGGCAAGGTTCATGAATAGTGGCTTCGTATGGAAGCGTACAACTTTAGTGGTTACACATGGCAAGGTTCATGAATAGTGGCTTCGTATGGAAGCGTACAACTTTAGTGGTTACACATGGCAAGGTTCATGAATAGTGGCTTCGTATGGAAGCGTACAACTGGAGTGGCTACACATGGCAAGGTTCATGAATAGTGGCTTCGTATGGAAGCGTACAACTGGAGTGGCTGCACATGGCAAGGTTCATGAATAGTGGCTTCGTATGGAAGCGTACAACTTTAGTGGTTACACATGGCAAGGTTCATGAATAGTGGCTTCGTATGGAAGCGTACAACTTTAGTTGTTACACATGGCAATATTCATGACAAGTGGCTTCGTATGGAAGCGTAGAATTTGAGTAGCCATGTATGGTAAGGTTAATGTTAAGAGGTTACGGCAGGAAGTGCTTATGTTAAGTGTACACATTGACTCGCATTGAATAACACAAACATACACACTTGCATTACACAATTTATATTTTTCAGTCACATTCATTTGATTATAAATCTCTTTGTTAATTAACTTTTAGTATTTTTTACAATAATACGCGTTGTTATGTATACTTAGGTATTATTTATACATATCAAACCATTTGAATACTCAGATCAAGAGTTGTCATAGGAGTGAAAAAAAATATCATACGCCGCCTGGACACAGAAATGGTTAACTATTTATTTAAAAAGGGGCTTTAACTTTGATAGATGGTAACCAAGGTCAAAATTGACTGTATTTTTAAGCATTAATCATGTGTAACAAACTGTTATAAAACTATTACATTTTCCATAAAGTATTGTCCACAAACCAACTTTTGACAAATACTTACGGCCATAATTACGTCCAAAATGGATAATGTTTAAACAAAGTCGAACTTGTCTTGTATTTTATGGTGTTTAACATGTGTACCAAAATATACCTAATCTGTCGACCCTGGCAGAAGTTAACGTCCGGACACCTTTTCTTTACAATTTTTAATTGAGAAGGGCCCATCAATAATAAGTGGTTTGTAACCTAGTCGAAAATGACCTATATTCTATGGTGTTAAACATGTGTACCAAAAGTTAAATATGTCATTCACGAGTAATCCGTACCCCGTAGTTTGGCGATTTTTTTTTAATTAAACGGTGACATTACTTCGTAGAATTGTAACCAATGTCGAATTGTGACTTGTAGTTTAGATGTTCCACATGTGTACCAAAACTTATTTCATTTTTCACAAGTTATCGCCCGGATAATACCGACTAAACACCCGACCGATCGACAAGCTCACTCCTGTATCCCCCTCCCCCCACACAACAACAACAAAAACACCCGACCGACCGACAAGCTCACTCCTGTATCCCCCTCCCCCCACACAACAACAAAAACACCCGACCGACCGACAAGCTCACTCCTGTATCCCCCTCCCCCCACACAAAAACAAAAACACCCGACCGACCGACCGACAAGCTCACTCCTGTATCCCCCTCCCCCCACACAAAAACAAAAACACTTTGTTTGGTCGGGAAACAATAATACAGCTAAATCTTAAACTACCATGAATATTGGTTTCTAGCTACAAGCACTGTGTATGATAAAAGCGTCACCCAGAAAGCTATTCTAAATGAATCACATTGAAATAATACAAAGTGAGGTCCAGCTGAAATGTAAAATAAAATGTAGATTATCAAAGTTCTGACGGGAATCTTTAACTTAGTGATCTTGTATTGGGTGTTTTAAAGGTATGGATCCTGTTTTCAGAGCTAATGAAAAGTCTAAAAACATATACTGATGACTATTGTGTCTACTAATACAACTTGTTCACACAAGACAAGAGAACCATGAAGGGAACGTCATTTCTCGTCCGTTGGTATCTGTTTTAGTGCAATAGGTGCCACAACTCTAGAACATATTAAGGCCAGAGTTATAAGCCTTGTTTGTCATGTATGTCTTGTCTTTGGAAATATATGTACCAAAGTTATCAAAAAACATATAATATATATAAATATATATATACTATTTACTTTTCTAATAATCGACTAAGCCGACAATATTGTAGCTGGGTGCACGACGACGTTTGCCTGTCCTTGCTATTTTTCTTTGTCGAACAAGAGTTATGCGCCATGGTGTACATGGGCGCAGTTCTCGTGCAACATGTCTACCATTTTCATTTGAATATATTGAACAGTTCGAGTTACGGCAATTTGCACGATGCTGCCACCGACGACAGCAAGGCATTCAAAATCGACCAACCTTGTATTCGTCAAGAGTACTCAACGCACCGAAAGGGAGTGAAATCATCAATGTATTAAAGATCAGAAAACGTCTGATTTATTTAAGAAAATTGTCTCAGTGTAAAGGGAATGCCCAAAGGAATTTTCGCAATGGGTACGAAATACCCAAAAGGGTCTTGGTATGATTGGTACAAAACATCCACACTGTATCTGGGTACGACTCTTTCATGGTATGGAACTTCGCGTACGAACACAAAAACTCCCACGTTTCGTGTGCTAATACATTCTTCTAATAAACTTGTTTAAGTTCAATATCAAACTCAGTGTATTGCCGGTGTAATTTTTATGATCATAATATTCATTTTAACTAAAAAATGTAGAAATGTTCGCAATGTTAACATTCCCATGCGTATTTTTCGTACGATCATCAATTCAGTCAGGCGTTTTACAAACAGGTAAATAGGCTTTGACCTTTTACATCAATTGTAAGACTGTGGTAACTACCCGCGAAGCCCTGGAGCGTGTAGTACATTTTAACACTATACGTTAGAACTGCCAAACGGTTTCTGAAATGCTTATTTGCACTAATAACAACTTCAACCTCAAAGTTTATTGGCAAAAATCGGCATACAAATGCCTATGGCCATTAAATTTAACACAAGAGCTGACGTTGAAGATATTTACATCGTCAATAAAAATGACAAATTAATCAGCTTTCAATAGCGTTCCATTACACTCGAAAATTGTTATAAACGACCTTTTAAGTGACACAGAAGTGTTAAACCAATCACACTCACTTTCAATTTCACACCATACTTAACATCCAGATTACGGACAGTAAAGACGGGGACATGTTGGCCTTTCCACATATATGACCAGCATTTCAAGCTACTAATGCTTGTTAGCACAATATATAATTTATCTGTAAAATGTTTCATAATCATTTACAATAGAGCTCAAGCCACAACTGTTCATGATGTTTTGTCGTCGTTTTACCTACAATCCCCCTATTCACTTTTCACTAAAGTTAACTAACAAATATCTCGCCATAGCAAACAATAACGTTCATCTACGATCTGATCGAGGTGATAATATGATTTTTATACCATTTTCTAATAGCGCATCCAGTGCATTTTTTTCGAATTTCAGTTTTTTATGTCCTTTTTCTTAATTATGTTTAAGTCACGATTAGCTACGGCAAGTTTAGTCTTACCTTTGTACACTTGTATTTGTCTGTCATACCTATAAATGTGCTAAGTTTTGGTCTTAACATATAATATGTGCAATTTGAATATCTTACTAGTTCTTAACCGCATGAATATGTCTTATCTGTGATTATTATCTTACAATCTATAACTAGCCTTTTTAAACCTTGTTAGGATCTAAGTTCAATATGCCTTTCACTTCGTGTTCTTTTAGATACATATATGTTTAATATTCTTTATAAAAGATTTTAATGCCTAATTACACATGCAATTTTTTTCTTTTATATAAATCCTGTTGTTACGGTATTTGTTAAACGATCATGTTCGTAAAAAGCTTTACATAGCTTATGTTTCAAATATTATATATAGAATCCGACAATAAACAAATATTGACTTGACTTGACTTAATTACCCTCTTATACAATTTATAACAGATAACAAGTAAAGTGTGAACTTGTGAAATTCCTCTTTTTATTCAAATAGGCATTCCGACAGGTTGTGAAGTCAAAATTGAAATAAAAGCTTAGCTGAACTAAACCTTTTCATTGTATCATCAGACATTCATTTCATATACTTAAACACATTTATGAAAAGACAACTGAATAAAGAAGAGTAACATAACAAAATGTTAAAATCAACAACAAGACATGTTAGATGAAAGCGATACTAAAACTGGTGGGGTGATGGTGACTGAATGTTTGAAAGTTTGAGTGTGTCACGTGAAAAATTGCGTCATAAATGCCACGTCAGAGTTTGATTGAGAGTTAAGTTTCTTATAACACTTCGAAGAACCTTTTCACAAAACGGCGGTCTGGCGGAGCACTGTCAAAATATTATTTTGGAAACAAGTTTGTGAAGTGATTGGTGAAATTAATCACCTTATCATACTCCAGTAATACAACGAGGGCGGGGCTTATAAAGCAGCATAGACTGCCCTTAGTTTCATTAAAAATGGTGTAGTAAAAAAGTTATCTTTGGTTTAAGTCTTTATTTTAAGCAAAACGTTGCCTTCTAAGTAGCATATATGACGTAATTTATCACGTGGTTTGCACACACAGTAATATGTCTATAAACGCTACCAGGTGATCACTTTATTCGATAAAAAGTTGTTTCCCTGTACCGTAAATGTTGCCACTACAAATGTTCATGGGATCAATCTGGTAATTTAATCACAAATTTCATTCTGTTGATACTGAGGGTCCTCGAGTCGAAATATTTTCAATTAACACAAAAAGACTTCGTCATGTTCTTGTTAAGTGAATATCTTTAGACATCAGTCGTTAATATAACATTATACATTATTATGGTAAATACAATACTAGTACAAGCTGCTTACACTGCAATTATCAAAATGACCAAAATAATGCGGGCACTCCTCCTGTTTATCTCTTATTAACTGTCTTTGCCAGAAGGCTTAAATTATTATTCAAATTAGTAGATGATCCGATTTTGTGAGGATAGATGTAATCTGATAAAAACAATAGCAGAACAACATAAGTACTGACTAACCACTGTATCTACTATCTAGGGTAATGAGAATGCTTATCCTTCTTAGTCTTGCACACATTTGTTACAGTTAAGAGTCAAATAAGATATAACATGTGATTGAATTAATTAACCGTGAATCTGTGTGTACATATATATATATATATATATATATATATATATATATATATATATAGAAATATGTGTCTAAATATCACCGAAATCATAACTTATTAACTTTTCATATTATACCTTAATATTGTTAACATTCTTGTTATTGTTATACCCATTCTCACAATATTCATGTAACATGTTAAACATATAATTAATTAATTAACTCTGTTATAATTGTCACATGCCATGTTTTGTTTCTATACATATTGTTGTGGCGATAAGCTTTTTATGCTTAAGTCGAATAAAATTTCTGTTTTGTTCTGTTCTGTGATATATAATAATATCATGACAAACAATAATGGACTGGAGAAAGTATTGTTACTGTCAGTAAGATAACAAAATAAGGTGAAATAAACACAGAGAAAAATGGACATCCAGAGCTCCAGATAAGGTGGATGTTGACGGGAGTGTTGTCTTGTGTTGTGGGGAAAAGTACCCAGAGAAAACTCCACTTGTCCGGCTTCGTGACCACTCAACAAACACACATACACCCAGGCTGGGAATTGAACCCGGGTTGCATGGTGAGAAGCGAGTGCGCTAGCACTGCACTTTTCGGACAGCCTGTTGTTTACTTGGCATGCTTATCAGCAGGAAAGTATGTAAATTAAAGCAGAGAGAAGCCTGTACTTCCAAGTATAGTATAATAAATAAATATTTCAGTTGGCACTGAAATTATTTTAGTGCCATAGTTTCATTATTTCGCAAAAGTAAATATGTGAACTGAACTTTAGCAAACATTGAAATTGCACATGGGGCTGAGGAAATATATGATGTATTCAATGCCCAAACATCTTACCTGGAGCTCTGAAATTTGCCTCTCAGATATCATTTACAAATCACTGTGTACCCTGGTAATGGCTCATGTTATCAACTATCCTGACTTCAAAACAACAACACAAACAATATAACTGTACAAAACCAGCAAAATCTAGAAATCATTTACTTTCACTCTCATGTCATGGTAAAGACATTCTCTAAACCTGTATAGGTAGCATTACCATGTCACTAACATACTTTTGTCATCAATGTTATTTCAAATACTAACTCTAATATGGTGTAAGAAAATAGAATATAATTAATACATTCACCATATGACATGACAATCATCTCTTAAGGAAAATAAATAAATAAGTACAAAAGTGAAAGATAAAAAAAACAATTAAATCAATACATAAATATTATAAAAATCATATATACATATTTGATGATAAAAATTTAGCTGTATAATTTTTCAATATTTATTTTTGTTTGTGAGAAAGTTAATGAAGACTCGAACAATAATAATATTAACATTCGAGCAATATTTTTTCTCAATATCCTACATTATATTTTCACATTATCCTAAATATATCTGACTCTCAATCAGCAAAAGATAACAAATATTGCACCTTATGACAATTTTTGGAGTAAAAAGTGATTATATTTATAATTTCATGGTTGTGTGATTCACCCTACTAGCAGTAAAATGTTACCTTGGATTCACAAACATACCAAACTAAAACAATTGACCAGGGGATGTAGTCAATAACAATCCTTAGATCTAACTTCAATTTAGCAAGTCTTCTAACAGCTGATAATTGTCAATCCTGAAAATAGCTTCAGCTCTGTTTGGATATGAGGGTTGTAGCCCAAAGCAGGGGAAACCGACTCAGTCATCTTTTGAAATTGTTTCCAAAGTCATCTAAATATTTTTCAAGGAACTTCCATCCATTTTTGAATTTGATGCAAATATATGAGGGAAAAGCAATCATTACAACTGTACAATAGTCAAAAGTTAAAATCTCTATCCTGGCTTCAGAATTAATCCCAGCCCTAGAACCCCGATTACAGAGTTAATTCCAAACTCTAGAACCCCTGATTTCAGAATTAATCCCAACTCTAGAACCCCTCATTTTTCAGAATTAATCCCCAACTCTAGAACCCCTCATTTCAGATTGTATCCCCAACTCTAGAACCCCTGATTTCAGAATTAATCCCAACTCTAGAACCGCTGATTACAGAATTAATCCTAAAGTCTAGAACCCCTGATTCAGAATAAATCCCAAACTCTTATAACCCCTGATTTCAGAATTTATCAAACCTCTAGAACCCCTGATTTCAGAATTTATCCAACCTCTAGAACCCCTGATTTCAGAAATTATCCAACCTCTAGAACCCCTGATTTCAGAGTTAATCCCCAAGTCTAGAACCCCTGATTTCAGAATTTATCCAACCTCTACAACCCCTGATTTCAGAATTAATCCCAACTCTAGAACCCCTCATTTCAGAATTAATCCCAACTCTAGAACCCCTCATTTCAGATTGAATCCCCAACTCTAGAACCGCTCATTTCAGAATTAATCCCTAACTCTAGAACCCCTGATTTCAGAATTTCCCCAACTCTAGAACCCCTCATTTCAGAATTAATTCCAACTCTAGAACCGCTGATTACAGAATTAATCCTAAAGTCTAGAACCCCTGATTCAGAATAAATCCCAAACTCTTATAACCCCTGATTTCAGAATTTATCCAACCTCTAGAATCCCTGATTTCAGAATTTATCCAACCTCTAGAACCCCTGATTTCAGAATTTATCCAACCTCTAGAACCCCTGATTTCAGAATTTATCCAACCTCTAGAACCCCTGATTTCAGAGTTAATCCCCAAGTCTAGAACCCCTGATTTCAGAATTTATCCAACCTCTACAACCCCTGATTTCAAAATAAATCCCAACTCTAGAACACCTGATCACAGAGTAAAATCTGAGTATTTTAGGTGGACTGTAGAATTAATAAGCAAAACAGAGGCAGTCAAAACTTGACAATGGATATGGGATTCAATACAGTTCAATATCATCGTGTCTGTGTTTACTTACTGAGGCATCTTTGGATTGTATTTCGATGTAAACTTTATCAAGCACATTTCCTTTTTACTGCTAGTAAATAATTTACAAACGTCTTCTCTTAAAATATCACAGCAATCAATTTACAAGTTACATTATTAAGGTGACACTCATACTGATGGGGATTTGTAAGTTCTTCCATACATCAAATTGCTGTACTTTTGAGCCCGAGGTCGTTTTCTCCTTGGTTTTGATCGCCGTTTGTAATACTGATTGAGCATGAACAGTATCACCAAGGCAGTTCCCAGAAACGCTAAAGCTGGAAAGAATGTATTCCTGTCCACCTCATGCTTGTGCGAGTGTCTACTTTCACTCTCCTCTGGCTCTTTGACAGGCAATTCTTTCATTTCACTCTCCATGTCAGCCATATTCTCTTGAGGAAGGGAGAGTAACGGCACATGGTTGATGTCAAAGTTGTTGACAGAAAGAAGCTTCTGAGGTTGATACAAGTTTCTGTTAGAACAAAAAGTAATAGGGTAATATCTAAAAACTGTCGTACTGATCACTAATTACTACAGACATAGACATTGAAACTTAATTACATAATCTAAGCAACATTGCAAACCAGGAGCATTTCTTTCTTTTTTTCCACAAAAAAAATAAAAAGTGTAACAATCAATCTCTTGAGACTTATTAGTATAAAAGTGATCATCAATTAAATTTTTGGCAGCAATCCAAAATCGGTACACGCTCTGTTGATAATTGAAAAATGTAATGAGCCCTTGAAGCATTTTATCAACACAAAGTATCTGATGTCCAATAAGATGAACTTTTGATGACCTGAATCACATGAATAGGTTTAATGTGTATAGAGTCTTCTGATTTCAGTTGAACTAAAGAACAAAAGTACAAACTGTACAGTCAGGTACATTTACGCTTAAGAGAGTTTGAGAAATTAGGCAATTATCCATTTAAATTTGCTTTCATGCACTATTAAACAAATACTTTTTAAAGTGAGACTCTTGTTCAAAATCAATACATACACAATCATGTAAAACAAACATAGATTTTAAGTGATAAACCTTAAACTACTTACTTATACTGATTGGTGAGTGCTGAAATATTTACTGTGATCTACTATCATCTCATAAGGTAGAAATGCTATGTTTTCTGCACCTTTCTTTTAAATTAAACCCAGTGTCTTTTATAAGAACTATTGTTTTACGACATTAATCCATCTTTTTTGATATATTAAAACAATTGTATTAATTGTGAAAAATATTATTTGGGAGTAAAAGTGCATCTTTAAAATGAAACAAATTTTGTAGGAAATTAAACAAGAGAATAGCAGGTGTATGGCAATGCTCATCTGCAGCACATTGTGTTAATCTTTGATGTCCACAGGAAATCTTTTGACTTGTTGACTCATTAAAACAATTTGATTAGTTAGTAGTAATAATTGGAAAAAATCAACCTATCAATAAGGGCTATTCCCGTAAAATGTTTATGGTATGGTATAAAGTATATGGTTGGGTGTCTTTATTCGCTAATTTGGACCCCCAAAAAAGTAAATTTGCTTCTGTAAGGGAGAGGTATTATTTAAAAGTGCCTTCACCAACAGGGTTATATGTTTAAATGCAATAGCCCCAATCATTTAAGATAACTTAACCAAAATAAAAACTTTTATACAATTGGCTGCTGTTGGTTTATTCCAGTCATTTAAGGGGCATACCTTGACAATTCTTACAGCCAAAATCGCATGTATGGACATTGCTGCACAAGGCTTAAAACTACTGGTAACATGTGTACAAAGTCTCATGTGATTATCTTGTTAACAGTTTATACAGTTTTCGAGTAATGGCTTCCTAAGATTTTAATTTTTCATCACTTTTTATTCTGGGCAATAAAGGTCATAGCTGGGTAATTATGCATGCCAGAGTTTTAGCCCTTGCTATAAATGTACATATTGTAACTGGTAATGTGTTCCACGTTTGATGCGCATAACTTGAAAGGCGTTTAAATTATTGCCATGAAAAGGTGCCTTGCGAAAATTGTTTAATAATTTTATTATTCCTACTCACGATGGTGCGGTGATATTGAGGGGGTTGGGCTTTGCCCACACCAGGCTGGGACAAGGGGGCAGGGGGCGTGCCCGAGGAGTGCCCATGTGACCTTCTATCACCTTAGAGTACCGATGAAGGTGGTTACCTGGAAAACATAACATTATAAAACATACAAAGAAATACAATCACAATGATATTTTAATGAAAGTACACAAATACTTGCTATCTGATGTCTTAAAATAAATTACATTCACTTTGAAACTTCGTTTCATGAAAGAATATACTATGTAATACAATACTTATAATTTAAAATAAACAATATATAAAAACTTAAATTATTGTAAGAATATTTGTTTTTTGAAAATTACAATAGCTTGATTATGAAAAACACATTGTTTACTGATCATGTTTTCTAGATGTGTGAAGATCTTGTTACTGTTTTTGATAATCACACTTACATATTGAGACTAAATGAAACCAATTCTATTCAATCGATATTTATTTAAATAATCAAAAATTACATGTATAGTTAAATCAATATTTATCAAAACTATCATCGCTTCTGCTAAATATAGTAGTGTGTAACCTTCCATTCTCTCAGGTAGCTGTTTTATGGGTGGCAGAGTTACTAACTCCTGGTCTTCGAATACGGGAGCCAGCATGTTGTGGCTAGTGTACTCCAGCAGAGCACTCAACAGCCAGAAACAGTCTGAAATATACAGCAGCACTCAACAGTCCGAAAACAGTCTAAAACTTACAATATAATATTTCATATTGTTGACATTGTAAGCTACATCAATAAAATGATAACAAATTATTGTTGCTTTGTAGTAATATTCTGACCCTAAAAAAGTGGTTAAACTATTAAGAAGTGAACCTTCTACCTAGCATTGAAGGCCACAGAATTATTAAAAGAAAATGGGCAGAATCAGTTAACTTGAATTTAAAGGCATTTAACAAGTAACATATTAATTGTTTCATTTTTTATGGACATATCAGCATGGGAAACTTGTAATTACATGCATTAAATTAACTAAATGTGTTTTATCTTTATATATTATGGTTTGTGAAATACTCCCCTTTCACAAGAATGCCAAAAATTGCATGTTCTTTTTTAAAAAAAATATAAGCATACAGGTTTTAAAAATAATTAGATTAACATTAACTTAAATGACCTAGGTTAAAGAAAATGTTCATATTGTACAGGCAAACATTAAACATTGTACACTGTACAGGTCATGTGTATTTAAAAACCCAAATATACCGGTAATTCACAAACTTTTATAATCTCTTACCTTTCTTCATATGGCTGTTATCAAGGCAGTTAGAGTCACCATACAGGGCCACCCTGCCCCCACCCCCTGGAGTCTGGTGTAGACCCAGGACCGGCACATCCTGGGCATTAAGAGTATCCCCACTCACTACCTCATGACCTGGGGAAAAATGCAACAAGCTACTTCAGTATAGACTGATATTTGAAATGTGGTATATATGGCCACCATGCTCCCACCCCCTGGAGGCTGGTAGAGTAGAACCAAGGTCCAGTTCATCATCGGCTATACAGGTATCCCCACTCACTACCTCATGACCTGGGAGAGAATACATCAAGCTTCTTGAGTATAGACATGTATTTGAAATGTGGTATAGTATGACAGGGCCACCTTGCCTCACACCCTGGAGTTTGGTCAAGATCCAGGTCCCCTTCATCATCGGCTGTTGGGGTATCCCCATTGACTACTTCATGACCTGGGAGAAAACACATAAAGCTACTTAAGTATAGACTTATATTTTGAAATAAGGTAAATATACGGCAGGGCCACCTTGTCCCCACACCCTGGTGTCTGTTGAAGAGTCAGGACTGGCACATCCTTGGCATTACAAGTATTACTCGTCATCATGACCTGGCAGAAAATGCATAAAAAAACTCAGTTATGTAATGACATACACATGTAATTGATGCATTACATACTGTCCGGACAGTCTGAGCCACCATATCTTGTCTGCAGAAATTTGGTGAAGATCCAACATTATCATTCTTTTTTCAGCACACATTAAGATACTTGTATTCTGAATATGATCATGCGATAATATCTAATCTACATGTTGGTGCTGTTAGTGATGGCTGACAGAACAAGAACAGTCTTACTAGATTATTTGAAAATGAAAGCCAATGTTTTTTGTTCGCCAACAGATTACCTGTACCTTTAAGTTCAGCTATCTGTTCAAATAAAACTTTCAGTTGGCCTTGAGAAATCTTTCTTCTACACATGCACTGGTAGACCATGGTATTAAACTTAAACTTTCCTCTTCATTTTGTACATGCCATCAATGTTCATCTACTCTGACCTGTATGATGTGGATTCCAACCTGGATATTGACTACATGCTGTCAACTTATACAAAGCACACATACCTGGATCGCAAAGGACACATATAGATGTCCACATGAACACATACCCTTACAAGCAGCATTCCACTACCTCTCTTATATTTTATATATGTACAGTTCATTTACCCCCCCCCCCCTTCTAGGTTTTTCCTTTCATCTTTTCAAAAGAAGATAGTGTTTGATATACAACAATGACAATAGGACACTGTATCTTTATCTTTAATTATAATGGTCAAACAGCTCCAGGCTCAGTAATTTTCAGTAACTTATGCCCCCCAAAACCATTTAGACCATCACTGTGAAGTGAAATTATCAAAGCTGAAAGGAACCTGACTTTCCATTATTGTAATTACATTATTTAAGTAGATGTCAACAGTTTAAGATAGGTGATGTACAAAGAAGCTCATTGTGTAGACATCTACTTGTATTCTACAATAAGTAAAACCCTTTTAAGTGAAACTCCAAATACTATTGTGTGCCTGGCATAATCACCTTGATCCTTTAATGGTTTTGTCACAATTACACCTTCCTTAGGAAACTTGGCAATGCTTGTCCCTGAGGCATATTGCACTGAAATGAGATAAAACAAACATTATTGAAACTTCTTAATACCAAAGTCACACAAAAAACATAAATCAGAATTTCAGTTTGCCAGCAAAAGAGAAGGAAGTAATTATGTTCACTTTAGGGCACACAATATATCTTTCTCAGAAAACATTTCAAAACATCCCTCTGTTTTATTTCCTAAACAATAACATGAAGGTTTGAAAATTGCTCATATTTTAGATGAAATTAAAGGAACATCAGTAATAACAATAAGTTCAGGATGTATTATTATGAGGTTATATGTTATTAAGTATAAGGCGAAAGATAAAGAGATTTCACATCTAGATTAAATACAATGGGTTGGTTCCAGCAAATATTTTATACAAAATAGGAAACATTTTACACAATTCTAGTTTTACATTAAGTTGGTTTTGCCAATTAGTAGTTAAAAACTTTGAAAACAGTATGTATCACACATGTTTCCCCAATTTTTTACTACTAATTGGCAAAGCCAACTAACTGTTAAACTAGAATTTCCCAAATTGGATGTCTCCCCTCTCAGGATAGCCAATCAATGTTTCCAGTAAAGTTCACCATGATCACAACCTTGCACCTCCTGACCCCGAAATGAATAGAGGTTCTCTTGACCATGACCACAACCTTGCACCTTCTGACCCCAAAATCAATAGCGGTCCTATTGACCATGACCAAAACCTTGTACCTCCTGACCCTGAAATCAATAGCGGTCCATACGACCATGATCACAACTTTGAACCTTCTGACCCCGAAATCAATGGCGGTCCTATTGACCATGAGCACAACCTTGCACCTCCTGACCCCAAAATCAATAGCGGTCCTTACGACCATGACCACAACCTTGAACCTTCTGACCCCAAAATCAATAGCAGTCCTATTGACCATGACCACAACCTTGTACCTCCCAACCCCGAAATCAATAGCAGTCCTCTTGACCATGACCACAACATTGCAACTCCTGACCCCAAAATCAATAGCAGTCCTCTGACCATGACCACAACCTTGCACCTCCTGACCCCAAAATCACTAGCAGTCCTCTTGACCATGACCACAACCTTGCACCTTCTGACCCCAAATTCACTAGTGGTCCTCTTGACCATGACCACAACATTGCAACTCCTGACCCCAAAATCAATAGCAGTCCTCTGACCATGACCACAACCTTGAACCTTCTGACCCCAAAATCAATAGTGGTCCTCTTGACCATGACCACAACCTTGCACCTTCTGACCCCAAAATCAATAGCGGTCCACTTGACCATGACCACAACCTTGCACCTTCTGACCCCAAAATCAATAGCAGTTTGCTTGACCATGACCACAACATTGCACCTCCTGACCCCAAAATCAATAGCAGTCCTCTTGACCATGACCACAACCTTGCACCTCCTGACCCCAAAATCAATAGCAGTCCTCTTGACCATGACCACAACCTTGCACCTCCTGACCCCAAGATCAATAGCAGTCCTCTTGACCATGACCACAACCTTGCACCTTCTGACCCCAAAATCAATAGCAGTCCGCTTGACCATGACCACAACCTTGCACCTCCTGACCCCAAAATCAATAGCAGTCCTCTTGACCATGACCTCAACCTTGCACCTCCTGACCCCGAAATCAATAGCAGTCCTCTGACCATGACCACAACCTTGCACCTTCTGACCCCAAAATCAATAGCAGTCCGCTTGACCATGACCACAACCTTGCACCTCCTGACCCCAAAATCAATAGCAGTCCTCTTGACCATGACCACAACCTTGCACCTTCTGACCCCAAAATCAATAGCGGTCCACTTGACCATGACCACAACATTGCACCTCCTGACCCCAAAATCAATAGCAGTCCGCTTGACCATGACCACAACCTTGCACCTTCTGACCCCAAAATCAATAGCAGTCCGCTGACCATGACCGCAACCTTGCACCTTCTGACCCCAAAATCAATAGCGGTCCACTTGACCATGACCACAACCTTGCACCTTCGGACCCCAAAATCAATAGCAGTCTGCTTGACCATGACAACAACCTTGCACCTTCTGACCCCAAAATCAATAGCAGTCCTCTTGGCCATGACCACAACCTTGCACCTTCTGACCCCAAAATCAATAGCAGGCATCTTGATCATGACCAATGTGCATACCAATTTTGATCCTCTAAAAGTTATTCAAAACTTATCAATCAAACACAAATGTATAAAGGAAACCACTCGGATACTAGATAAGGCAGTTTTCTTGCCAGGACTCACAGGCTACACAATAAATACTGGTAAGCAGAAATGTTTGATGGGGATAATGGAAAAACATCTGGCATATAAGTTATCTTATGTTATCATTTACTGTCCTCTTTGCATACTCACTGTCGTGTTCGCCGAGCATGAACTCCCCTTCGTAGACGCTATCACTGAAGGCCATACCCAGGGGCGCTATGAGATCGTTGAGGGCTGGAATGTTCGCTCCCCCGGTGTCTGGCATCCACCACTGTCTGTTAACAAGGACAAAATGGCTATTGGTTGTAAGTGAAACCCATACCAAACCCCCTCCTCCTCCATGGATTCAAGCTGGAGCTTACTTATTTAAATCTTGAGGGGGTACAAAATTTTGTTTAAAATAACATGAACATTTGCCAATCTGTTCCTGAAGTTTCAATTGTTGATGTTAAAAAAGCATGAAGAGAAGTTCTGCTATCGCAATATGAGAGAGACTAAAGGCTTATTGTTCAGTTAAAGCTGCACTCTCACAGATTGAAGGTTTTGACAACTATTTGATATTTTGTCTTGAAACGAGCCATTTTTTGCAAAAATCCATGAAAACTAGTTATATAAGACTGCTGACAAAAAATTAGATCGCAGATTTTTAAATTCAGTTCAAAAATTTATGTTTGATGCATTTTTTCTAAACCGTTAGTAACGGTTTAAGCCATAAAACATTAATTTTCGAACGGAAATATGAAAATCTACGATCTGTTTTTTTGTCAGCAATCTTATATCATTGGTTTGCAGATATTTACACAAAAATTTGCCCTTTCCAAGACAAAAAAATAAAAAGTTGTAAAAATGGTCTATCTGTGAGAGTGCAGCTTTTACAATTAATTACCAACATTGTTAACTTTTGAACATGAAATAGTTGATGATGTACTTGATAATATAT
Source organism: Mya arenaria (assembly GCF_026914265.1). NCBI lineage: Eukaryota > Metazoa > Mollusca > Bivalvia > Myida > Myidae > Mya > Mya arenaria. The sequence goes on from NC_069129.1 coordinate 1,857,414, forward strand.
AAGTTGATAACACAAGTACAGCTGAAACAGTTGTCACAAAGTTTGTTACAAATACTGCAGATTACAACTGTATTGATAAAACTTCCAGAGCAGTAAAGATTTGAAAGTTAACAACGAAAACATTAACAATGTTGTAAACTTTAACAAACTTCTGAACGATTTCCCATTACATCAAAGAAGAGCTTGAGAGGACCATACATCTGATAGTGAGTTTCAATGCCATACATAATGTATTCGCTGACTTAAAAGTGGTTATATGCAAAACCTTAACCAGAATTTCTATGTCGAATAAAAAAGGGGCCATTATTTGAATTTAATGCAAACTAGAGTTATCTAACTTGGTTAATTAAGTAGGTTGGATGGTTGAGTACCATTGTATCAAGTCTCAATGCAATACCTCATGTAGTTGCTGAGATATTAACCTATGTGTGCTTTCATGCAAAACCTTAACCAAGGTGTGACGCCGACGCTGACGCTTGGGCGAGTAGTATAGCTCTCCATATTCTTCGAATAGTCGAGCTAAAAATTGACACAACTATCATTCACTTTTTATGAAAGTTTAATTTCAAACACTCCAGCTTACCTGGTATTTTCATCATAGAAGCGGACCTTTTTCATCACTGAGACGTTATACCAGTCTGCGATTACAATGAGGGAGAGACCGGAGTCAATATCGCGCTGTAACTTGCTCACTTCCTCAGGAAAGTACTCTTCTTCTGAATCCACCATTAGTAAAGTGCCTGGAAAATATGAGGGAACAATGATTTGAAAGGCATTGTGTCATTCTGTGTATAATGGGACAGAATGTGAACACCATTTACAATCTAGATCAATAAATCAAAACTTCAAAATATGTAACAGGTCAAGATATTAGCAATACAATGAACATAATTATAGTTAAAATGATAATGAAGTATTGTCGAAAAAGGGACGTTAATCTACACTATTGGCATCATTCAAATTTGATTTTTAACAAGAACTGTAAAAGTCATGTGACATATTCTCCCGATTGGGCTTTGTCGGACAAATAGTCATTATTAGAGCAAACGAGATGCTTGAAAAACATCTATGCCCCCTTTTATCAAGCGGCAACAAATTCTTCACTTTGCATTAAATTTAGGTAATATTCTTCATCCCTACTAGTTAGAGGACCATAAGACCTCACATACTATAGCTATGACTTGGAGATGCATTTTGTGTTAAAGGCCAACGCGACCATGACCTTTGACCATCTGACCTCAAAATCAATAGCGGTCACCTGCTGGTCATCACCAACCTTGCTATCAAGTTTGAGGAACATAGAACCAAGCATACTCTAGTCATCAATTGGAGAATTTGTTACCTTTGACCTACTGACCTGGAAATCAACAGGGGTCATCTGCTGGTCATGACCAACCTCCTTACCAAGTTTTAATAACTATAGGCCCTGGCACACTCTAAATATCTATCGAAGGTTTGATCTACTACCTATAGTATTATTACTAACCATGAATATAATATATAGATATAAGATCTATATACTAAAGAACTAAGAGCACCGTCATTACAATGACCCTTGTCAGGCGTTTATCTCACTCATTAAACAAAGATTACATTCCTCATTTCTCAATGAACCTGTTTCATCCATCAGTAACAACTCAAAATAAGTTAACATAATAATGCACTATTCCATAGGTTTTACATTCTTCAGATTAAATGTAAAATTGATCATTGATTGAAATGACCTCTGAGATTATTGAAGATAATGGTCATTTCAGTCTGATTTTCAAACCCATAAAACATATACTTTAAAGTCTTACTTTTATCAATCTTACTTACTGTAATGGCTGGCATCAAAGCATGTGAAAGGTGCTCCTGAAATTTTGAAAATATAAACAACTCATGTGAGACAGGCAACATTTATCTGTCACAGGTATATAAATGATTAGTAAACAAGTCTTCTTAAGGACAGAAATTAAATTTACTTTCATATGATAATTCATTGCTTTACTGATTTTTTCTGAAAAAGAACTAACGGTACTTCATGAGGATTCTAAATTGAAAATATCGAAGTTTTACAGAAAAATGCGTACTGATTGTTCCAAATTGTTGGAAGCAGATTCTATAATCAGATCCTAGATTGTTTTTGTTTTTTCAATTCAAAGGGGAATAACTTAACAGACTAAACAAGTTTATCTATCTTAATCCATATCTCAGCTAAAGCTGTAGTGAGTTTGGTTTGTGGTCACCAAGCCTGACAATGCTATAATCTCACATAAATATTAATGATTAGTATACTGTTGTAATAAACTGTTTGACAATCTTTGTGAAATATATAGGTTAAACTAACTAAAGCTATCCTGATACCTCAACCTATTTGCTTTGAGAAGAAATAAGCACTGATAAGCTATCAATAAGAGCATAGCAAGTTGACTCAAACGCTTGCCTGTTTTAATTACAAGCTTACCATTTACGCAGTGTCATGAGATTATCTTGATTTTTTTTATAAATCCAACAAACATTCAGGTTTATGTACCTAAACAACACCACCAAGGCTATAGCACTACCTCATGTTTATGCTTAAAAAACATCAAGCTAAAAAGGGTAAAAAAACCCACCAACTCTGAAGATATACTTACCCAGGACCTCTACAAAGTACCCGGCCTCTCTGAGGTGTTGGTACATGTCCTTGAAGTTAGTGTGTATATGGTCACCATTCCTGGAAAGGCCAACAAGGTATAGGTTGTATATGAAATATTACTATAAATAGAAGAATTGTACATTCATTATTTGCATTTGTGTATTGGCAGCTATTAATAAACACTAACATTAGTGAAAAAAGTTATAAATGCTTTTGTAAAGAAACAGTTAATTTACCTATGGAATACTTTTAGATTTTTATTCTATCACTTAGCCACGAATGACTCATTTTTTAATTTCTATTGTAAACCACAATCACTATACATGTAGTTCCTCATTTTTTTAAGATTTAAAATCAAATTATTAAAGAACCTACCAGTCAAGAGGGTCATTTTTCATGCGTAGATTGTCTCTCGGGAAGTAGCCAGGGGGGTATCGCAGATTGTGGTACTGATCCCATAGTATTCGTTGACTGAGGCGACAAATAAAAGATAAAAAACTTTACAATAGTGAAATATATGTGACAAATCATTTTTGTTTATAGCAAATATATACTTTTTTACCCATATACCCTTTGCAGTAAAGTTGAAATGTTGTTTTTGATGCGCCACCTTTCGAAAACTGATGTCTCCCCTTAAATGAGAGCTTAGTTGAAAGGAGAAAATATTGAAGATGGTGGTATAATAGTTTTTACATTATTTTCAAGTTTTTTTGAGTAAAAGCCAGGACAAAATGTACATTATAAAGAAAATGAAGGAGGGGAGATAACTCTGAAATGATGTGTTTCAAAGTTATAATTCTCAATCTGGCAAGGTGAACAACTTCACAATGCTATATACCTATGTATTAGTGTTTGGACAAAGTTTGCATGATACAAAATGAAAAGGGGGACATAACATTGCAATAAAGTTTCCAAGAGGTACATTTCTTGCAAGGTAAACAACTTCTCACTGGTATCTATATATTTTCCAGGTTTCAATCAATTGATTCAAGCAGTATTTGAGTTCTGCTCTGGAAAGAAAATGGTTTTAGGGACAAGTACAGTGTATATCACCGTTTCAGTCAAGGGGAGACATAACTCCACTGTTATATAATTAATGAGTTTATAATAAGAAGACTAAACACTGATACCAAGGCTTATCAGTTATACAAGGTGACATAAATCCACATTTACCAACACCGGAGTTATGGCCATTGTCATTTCAACACAAATGCATATGATCATTAAGGTGGAACGCGACTATGAATTTTTTTTCGAGTTACTGTCTGAAAATTAGAATACGAATAGAAGAGCATATGCCCGATTAAGAACTGTTTTTACATTTTCAATATTCGGAACAGTTTTGAAACTATGACTCCTCAAAATATACCATGACGTCAATTTTGAGACGTCTCTCATATTTTTGCATTCCAGCTACAATAACCGATATTTTCATCAATTCTTTGTTTACAGCTATGAAATTTCATTGTCAAGTGCGTCTTGTGAAAACGTTCACGCACATATATTTTTCGTTCTCTTGTTGAACGTTATTTTTTAAAAATTCGTCTTTAACGTCATTTTTCGCGGGAAAAACGGCGTCGTGTTTCGCTGAAAAAAGTGCGCCTTTCTTTAATTCTTGAAAAAACGGCTCGTTCAATTTTTGATTTTTTTAAATACATGTATTCAATGTTTCATTACAAATCGCCTGATATCAAAATAAGGGTACCTCACCGAGTTCGTTTTTGCGCAGTATCAAATAATCTAACCCCTATACCTGTTATTTTTCATTACGTATTGTTATAAAACGTTTAGCATGATGTAAATCGAACTATTATTTACGCTAATAAGAGCTTAGTTTTCAATAAACCACCGATCAATAACAGTTGTTGTTAATTTTAGTTAAATTTATAATTCAACCTTGTTTTCTTCTGTTGAATTCGGAATAGTGCACATTTTTAAATCATTAAAGCACTGATTATAAATGAACTATAGTTAAAGTGACATGCTTATCCAAAATCCATGTATAACAAGATCAATTTTGTCTAATAAAATTTTTACTTCTTACTCAATTATGCATTTATGGAAAATATTAATTACTGGTTACAAGATTTCAACCGCTTGTTTAATAACATAATGCGCAAAAACATTAAATTATTGGTGAATGCTAAAACATTTACTGTGGTCTACCCTAATCTCATAATGTAAAAAATACCATGTTTTATGCTCATTTCTTTCAAATCGACTCGATATTTCTCATAAGAACCTTTGTTTTCGACAAGATTTCTGCATCCAAGCGTCAGATCACATACGACCTTACTATCATGGAAGATAAATAGACTTATTTTATTTGCATGTAGAATATAAGCTTTTTATTTATACTTATATATAGCTATATCCTACCTATATTAATATTTTGACACCAATTTGCTATAATTTTAAACTGTACTATTATTGTATATAATATTATTTATGTTCTATGTCTATCAATGTTTGGATATATTGTGATTATGTCCAGCCATGGGGAAAATTAAGATATCGAGTTGAGTTGAAATGGGAGAGTAAGTGTGCATCATTAAATAGTTACTTTAAGCTCATTTTGTTAAGGGTTGTTATAGCTTACATACAAACACACGCACAAAACGTACAATAAAGTCACGTACGCAAGCACGCGTAAAAACGCATTCACAAACCATCCCACACTCAAGCACGCGTGCACACACACACACACACACACACACACACACACACACACACACACCAGCGAGCACACACGCACGCACGCACGCACACACACACACACACACACACACAAACGATCATACGCACGCCCATACACACGCACGCGCACACTCACGCTCTCACGCACATGTATGCTCTCACACGCACTCACATACGCACGCACGCACGAACGCACGCGTGCACAGCCATTGTACGCAAGGCAGGGATATTGAGTGCGGGATAAGGTAGCTATGTTGGCTTCTGTATTGTGGGCATTGAATGCATCGCCGAAAGTTGTCTCATGAAGTTGCTTGTACCCACGAGAAGCTTTGATTACGTGGTAAAGTCAGGAAAACAAAATAACTCGTTATGAATTAAAACAAACAATGCATTGATGAACAAAATTAAACATTTTACTGCACTAAAAACATCAACTTTAAGATCATTCTTTGAGCCATTTGGAACATATATTTTATCATAGCGTGTGTGTGTGTGCGTGTATGTGGGTGTTCGTGTGCGTGGGCATGCGTGCATGTACGAGTATGTGGGCGTATATGTGCGTTCATGTGGGTGCATCTGTGTGAACTATAACAACCCTTTATAAGATGAGATAATAGAAACAATTCAATGTGATCATTTACAATCAGTGCAAACGCAAGTATTAAACAAAAATACGATTTACCACAACTAATATTATTGTTTTAATATGCCTTTAAGAATAAATACATATCGAAAACAATGGTTCTTATGAAGAATATTGAGTTTAATTTGAAAAAAATATGAGACCATAGTAAATCCTTAGCATTCACCAAAAAAAAGAATCATTTTTGCGCTTTCTACTATTAAATAAACAGTTACAATAGTGTAATCAGTGAATAATATTTTGTATGAGTTTATTATTTAGTAAGAAGTAAGGGTTTATCAGTCAAAATAAATGTTTGTTATACATATAAGAGTTTCACTTTAAAATTTTAGTGTATTTTAAATTAACGCCGATGTATCATTCAATTTTGACCCGTTATATATTGACCACAGGACTCATTTTCTTTCTGTTCAAAGAATGACCGATCATTTTTTAATGTCAAGAACTGACCATCCCCCACCCCTCCCCAAACCGTTGCGTAACAAATGACCCTCGTTGAAAATGTTCAAGAGTTATATTCACTACCAAACTTAGTCAATAATATGGTTACCCCTATTAGTGGAATTTATTAAGTGTATATGATTTTATACAACGATAACCGATTGACTACATCAAGATTAGATTCAAAACACTGAACTCTATAGTCGCATATTTGCGCATTTTATAGATCTGTATACTATTACATTTCTCTCCGATAGTGACATACAGAAGAAAACTTTGGATGATTTTAGGGGGGGGGGGGGGGGGGGGGCTGCTGCACCCCCTCTACTGCCTGGATCCGTTTGTGCTTATTACAATGCAGATTTCTGTCAATTATCATTTTTTGGTTTGTTAGTTATATTTCGTGTATGAAATGAGTGTCACACACTGGTTTTACTATGCTATTGCTTAGTTTAGAGCCTTATAACTGCAGATCTTTTCTGAAACTTATAAAATAAATTGGTAACTAATAAAGTAGTAGAACCGTTTATTGTTGTGTTATTACTGTAGATGTATAATATATAAAAAAAACAAAGCACTAATCAGCATAGTCGCAGTTCATAGCATAGTGACTGGAACGATTATTGATGTGTATTAACAAAATATTATAATTCGGCAAATGAGATTGCTTGATAATTAAGAAAGCCTCTCATTAAAATTGCCGCCAGATTTAAGTCATTGATTTATAAAGCTGGTTATTCAGCGCCCGTCTTGTATGGAATTAGTAATGTACAACAACAATAACAAATATCACTAACATAAAACTGATCAGACACTCTAAGATTTCTAATCTTTCCATTTAATAAACAAAAACAATTCGATTAACGTCATGCTAAACGTTTAAATACACTACGAATTGAAAAAGAAACAGGTATAGGGGTTAGATTATTTGAAATTGCGCAAAAACGAACTCGGTGAGGTACCCTTTTCTTAATATCAGGCGATTTGCAATAAAACATTGAATACATGTATTTAAAAAAATCAAAAATTAAACGAGCAGTTTTTTCAAGAATTAAAGAAAGGCGCACTTTTTTCAGCGAAACACGACGCCGTTTTTCCCGCAAAAAATGACGTTATAGACAAATTTAGAAACAATAACGTTCAACAAGAGGAAGAAAAAACTATGAGCGTGAACTTTTTCACAAGACGTACTTGACGTTGAAATTTCATAGCTGTAAACGAAGAATTGATGAAAATATCGGTTATTGTAGCTGGAACGCAATAATATGAGAGACGTCTCAAAATTGACGTCAGTGGCATATTTTGAAGATTCGTAGATTCAAAACTGTTCCGAATATTAAAAATGTAAAAACAGTCCCTAACTGGGCATGTGCTCTTCTATTCGTATACCAATTTTCAGACAGAAACTCGAAAAAAAAATCATAGTCGCGTTCCACCTTAATAACACATTTACTTTCATAATACAGGAGCCCCATGTGGATATCTTGAATAGTTTTTGAGTAATGGCCATGGTTCAAGTTGTTATTTGACAACAATGACACAAAATCTATGACGTTACTTTGTTCTCTTCTTTCATATCATAACGGCAAATAAACTCTATAAACTCTATTAGCTACGTTAGGAACCACAAGCAGATGCTGGTACTTATCTGCTATTCAGACATACCAAGGGCCCAGTGAGGGACCAAATACACGTGTGTGTAAGGCCACTGATAATAAATGTCACCAAGATTCAGGTGAATGTCTTAAATAAACAGACCAGTTAAAATTCTATGAGGAAATATTTTGTTTTCATATTAAATAACTCCTCATTTAAGTTTGACCTACCTTCTAGGTGGTGTGGGAATGATCTTGACCCTGATGGGCAACTTCAAATGGGAAACTCTGGCTTCAGTTTCATCACCCTGAAAACACAACAAACATGCATATATTCCATCAAACAAATGGTTGACTAAGAGTAGGATTATATTCTGTAAATAAGTAAAAGTTTATAAGACTAACGTATTCATTAAAGTATTGCCCAATTCCTCAAAAAGTGTGACTGGTCAATTTCAGTAATTCCAGAATACTACATACACTTTCGACTGGCAGAACAGAATGTAGAGGAACAAAAATCCAGGGTTTAACAGTAAGTGAAAAATTAACCCGAAATGCCAGAAAAATCAATGGAGTATTTACGAGCTGAAATCATATATGCAGGACCGCATAACTGTTGACTTATATAAGGGAGTGATGAACTACATGATAGGGACTTCCAACCAAACCAAGGGCATGTATTTGGCATCCAACATAATGTATGCATTTATGTGTCAAATATCTTTGCCATGTTATTTCAAAACCCTCTTTGGATGACCAAAAATACAAGGACACAACCACCAGTATTCTGTGTGTATATAGGTGCATTCCATTAGGACTGACCTTGAAGTGTGAACTATACCTTTGAGGTAGCAAAATCGGTAGAACAAACAACATGTCACCTTCATATGTCAAATGTCTGTAGCATGTTAATTCAAAATACCCTTATGTATAACAAATTTACAGCCTGGACACAACCACGTACACTTTAAGTTCATATAAAATTATGCAGCTTTCCATAATAATTACCAAAACCCTTTAAGTGTAACCATGAACATCAAGATGGTGGTGTTGGTCTTGCATGTCACATGTCTTACTTGGTAATTTCAAAATCACATTGTGCATACTAAGTAACAGTCTGATCACGAAAAACATATGGAAGCATTGAAGGACAAAGGGAAAAGGAAGGAAGGTGCAATTTTAAATGCCCACCTTCAGAGGCAAAATAAAACAGAGAAGTATTTAAGAAGAAATAAATATTAATTAGAATAAAGCTGAATTATCATTTAATATCAATATTAAGTCTATCCAACACAAAATGTGCCTATTTCATCACTCAAACTTACCTCTGGAGGTGACTCCACAGTGAGAGACACTTGACCCTGAGCCACACCCTCCCACTTGGCAGCCATCTTGTCTACTGCAATTGACACAGCGATGTAGCCAGACCAGGGCCATAATGTGCGTGAGTAGGAGAAAGCCACATCCACGTATGACCCGTGCTGTGGTTGGTACGGCTCCCACTGAGGCTGAAATAACAAGCGTTACCACTGCAGTGTGACAATACCTCCTATTTTACCTAGTCAGAAGCATAGTATGCAGGAATAGGAGAAAGCAACTTCTACATATATGTCATGCTGGGGTTTGTGCAGCTCCAAATGGGACTGAAATTTAAAGAGCTGTCACTGCAATGTGACAAATAGCCCCTATAGGAATAGGAGAAAGCCAAGTCCACATAAGATCCGTGCTGGTGCTTGTATGGTTCCAATTAAGTCTGTTAAGGATATGATAATATTCAGAAATTTTGCTGGAATTTGACAAATACCCCCAATACCGCCAAACCTGGGCCATAATGTGCAGGAATACAAGAAAGTCACAGAGGACCCCTGCTATAGCTTATATAGCTCCTACTTGGGCTAAGATAACAAAAACAAAAAATAAGATTTTACTGATATATTAAGAGAACATTTTCAAGTTGAAGTTACTTCCCTTTAACATCAGAGTTCTATATTTACACCAAAATTATATTCATTCAAATCTGTTACATCACACATATTGATGCAAAACATAAAGTAAGGCATAACTGATCTATGCATTTTGGACTTTTCTTAAAAACTGAAAGGCTACATATTTATCAAGAAGATGAAGACAACTTTAAATTTTGTGACACATAAAATTAATAAGCAAAGATTATTTCCAAACCACAGACCTTGCCTACAATCTTGCCGGAGACCCCCATGCCATTGAGAATGGTGATGTTAACAATGATGGGCATAGCTCCATAGTAGATGGGCTGCGAGCAGTAGGGCCACATGTAGGGGCACTCTGTCAGGTCTATATAGCTCGGGCTTAGACTGAAACACATAGAAATATTGGGTATGGTGATGTTAACAATGATGGGCATAGCTCCGTAGTAGATGGGCTGCGAGCAGTAGGGCCACATGTAAGGGCACTCTGTCAGGTCTATATAACTAGGGCTTAGACTGAAACACAGAGTCATAGAGATATTGGGTATGGTAATGTTAACAATGATGGGCATGGATCTGTTATAATAACTGCAAGTGTATGCTCCTGTATAATTTCAATATCTCATGTTGTGGGTGCAGTTACCTACTTATTTCATAATATTTACTCAATAATAGTTATCTTTAATACACGATTAATAATAAAATGAGTGCCAAAATAATTTCTCGTAAGAATGCATAAATTTATCTGAACATACGAACTGTTGCAAAGTCTAAACGGCTATGCTATAAGCATGCCTACCTAGCCTGTGGTTTGTATGTTCTCAGTGTCTGGTAGGCTCTGACCAGGTCCAGTTTCCCATGTCCCTGTTCAAACATGTTAACATTCGAGTCCGGCAGGCGGCGAGCTGAAGCTATCAGGGCCTGCTTCATGCTAGCGGGGTTGATTACATCAAAACGATCCAACACTGAGCTGGAATTAAAGATATTAGAATTAGAAAGTACACAGTGCTTACAGTTTGAAATATTTTCATGTTTACCCTGAGATTGATTACAAAAATTATATTTCAATTTAATACTCAGACATAAAATCAGGGATTTGAATGATTGACAAAAGAGCTTCAGCCTTCATTGTGAGATTCAGTTTCACCTATTTTTCTATTTTTAGTCACAGTGACATTGACTTTGAACCTAGTGACCCCAATTGACATCCCAAGACCCTAGGGGCCCCAAACACAATCTCATGAAAGGTCTCCATAAACTCTTTCTATATACCAAGTTTGATCACAATATGTTAAGTTATTCAAAAACAATCATTTTTCTATCTTTATTACTGTGACCTTGAGCATGACCCTATAGGCCCCAAACACAATCTCATGGAAAGTCTCCAGCAACTCTTCATGTATACCAAGTTTGGTTGCAATATGTCAACCCTACCTTAAGTTATTGAATAAGCATGAATACAGAGGCAGAGGTATGTAATAAAACTAATATAGTTTCGAACAAAAAACATTAATTAAGCATACATATCATCATGGTTTTACCTTAAGAGCAGAGTAACAGCTCCCGCCACAACTGGTGATGCCACGCTGGTACCAGATAGGGACCTACAGCCACCCCTGGGGAAGAAATAATACATGTGTTGTAAGGGATGAGTTAATGTAATGAAGCCAAGTTGGAAAAGCCTTTTAAAATCAACTTTCATGTCTTCATGTCACTAAAAGGCTTGCAAGCAAAAGAGGGGAGCCAATTGCAATATAATACACTTGAAAGTAGATTCTGGCTTTTCAATTTTACTTGGTGAAAAAGACATGAAATTCATTTTAAAAAAACTTTCAAAGTAAATGAGGATATAAATAACATGTACAATGAACTTCACCTGATTTTCAACCTCCATGACCTTGCAGAACTGATGAAGCAAATAATTTAATAGCATAAAACTATCATGTAACACCTATTGCTTATTAATTCAACCTTCACTTTACCTTACCAGCAGCTGATATATGTCTCACTGTAAGGCTAAAATAACATTCTTTGAAATCAAGACAAGAGTTTTATGTGAGTCTGTCAACAAATCATATTGAACTCCAGAGGGCCTTACTTAAGAGCTGATCCCCTGACAGTAGACCCATGTGTGACAATGTCGGGTTTCATTCTCCCGTACCCTCCAGGTAGCTCCCAAGTTGTCATCCCACGGGAAGAGAACTTGGCAATCTGATTGTCAAAGTTGATTCCCCCAACACCAATCACATCCATCTGGTCTGCCGGGTTGTTAAGGGTACTGGAATACAAAATGTTTTAGGTAAGCAACTGATATAGATATATCAAGCTGTAAGGATTGTTGCATTTGTTTCGTGTTCCATAAACACAGGAGTGCAAGCATGCAAATATAACAAGAGCACCACAAGAAGATGCCATTACTTGTCTGGTGATTTTCAGTCCAAAAAGGGGTATGCCACGTCTATTATGAAAGACAGGGTAATCAACCTTAATATTCTCATTGATAACATGTTTACTAAGTCTTGTGTGAATATTGGAATAGTTTTGAGTCACTGTGAAATCACATATATTCATCTGCACGAAATTTTATGGTTATCCAAAAAATTAACATATTTGTAGATACTTAAAGCTGCACTCCTACAGATTGACCTATTGGACTTTTTTACTTTTTGTCTCAGAATCAGTTTTGGCATCAATGCTTTTATTTCCATCATATAAGATAACTCACAATAGAACAGAGCTAATTGATAGGAAAACTTTCATTTTTCTTAAAGTGTTAGTAACGCTTTTAGCCATAAAACATCAATTTTCAAACTTAAATATCAAAAATTAAGAGCTGATCTTTAATCAGCAGTTTTATATGAGCTGTTTTCAGACATCTACGCAAGATTTGAAGACAAAAAAATAAAAAGTTGTTATCTGTAAGAGTGCAGCTTTAAATACCTGGATTTTTTTGCAGTTCATGTCATACAATTTCAATGTGAGTTAGTGAATATACTTACTCATACATATATAATCTAGGGAACACATATTTTATTGGAATCTTGGTTTGCACTACCTCCGAAACAATCAAAAATCAATATCTGATGAATAGAAATGAGTTCACTGTATGAGCCAAGGTTAAAAGTTTTTGTACAATGAACATACCATGAGCGCCATTGATGACAACGACACAAAGGCTTACACAATACAAATATGAATTAAATTATATCCTAAAAGCCTGAAAAAGGCGAACAACTCATACCCATAAAGAGGCCCATCATTGCCGATTGCGGACACGAGGATGACCTTGTTAGCGGTCAGTTCCCACACCTTGTCCACAAACGGATGGTCCATGAAGTCAGGGCCTCCGATACTCAGGTTTAACACGTTGATCTTCTTCATGATGGCGTAGTTGAAGGCATCTAGGAACCAGGAGGTATAGGAGACCTGTACAGGGAGAGGAATACAAGGTTAATACTACAAGCAGGTCTGGTAATAGATCTTATGGCAATCTATCAGAATGAGTATGGGTAATAAACAACAGCAACATTAGCTGATGCCAGCACTGTTTGGTCAAACAATCAAGAAGCATAACTCAATAGGGATTAAAGCTAGCCTTTGCAAACTTATGCACTAAGACTATAATACCACAAGCAGCTAAAAAAAGGAACATCTTTCATTGCCAAACACGACTCATAATCAGATATGCCAAAACTTCAGGATGAACAGGCTGATACATGTATCTCTGACATACATTAACCTGCAGGACAATGCACCCCTTCCCCATACCTGGTTATTCGTGAACACCCTGAACACATAGACATCAGCATCAGGGGCAAAGCCCAGGCATTCCTTGTGACTGGCTATCACTCCCGCCACAAATGTCCCATGTCCTAAACCTGTAAAAAAACAGCATTGATTTTCGCTTAAAAATATCTTCAAAAGTTTTTGGCAAACTTTACTATCAAAATTTAACCTTACTCAGTGTAAGAGGCTGGCTATGAGTAAACAAAAGCTATTAAAGGTGTTAACAATTTGCTATCCATGATTATTTTAGTAATACATGTCTGCTGAAAAGGGAACATTAGAATTTTATTCTATTTGCTTGATAACATTGTTTATGCTTGTGAGATGAGATTATCATTCATTCCATTTTCATGCAAACGACTGGTTTTGTTTTTCAATTTTCTTTGCACCCTGAACTGACCATCGTCAAGTGTTTTCTCATGGGTCCAGTTTGTCCTGTCCTTGATACGCCCGGGCTTGAAGTGTGGGTGATCCTCTGCCAGACCTGTGTCAAATACTGCAACCCGTACACCGGAGCCTAAAGAACAAATGTAAACTCAGTGTGAAATAAACATGCAAACATCAATACCTATGAAATAGCCACCCTTCACATGACTTAGTGACAAATCAGGAAAAAAGCTCACCAAGAATATATGAAACAAGAGCACCGCGAAACGGAGCATTATACGCCCGAAGAAGATTCGGCTTGAGGTCTTTAATAAACATTTAGGTTATGCTAGTATACTGCTTACTAGGTGTGAAGTGTTTACAACAAAGGCTTAAACTTCCAAGATTGAAACGGAATTGCTAACGCCCCCCAGTGAAATTAGCCTTTGAGGTACGGACCTGGAAAGCATGCTTGACAAATCCTTTTAATGAAGAGATAATTTGTATAAAGTTATTTGAAAATTGCTTTCGTAGTAACCCAGTTATGACCTGGACATGGAATTGCTAACGTCCCCCCCATGGTGATTCTAGTGTTTGAGGTATGGACCTGGAAATTGCGCTCGACACATCCTTTTTATGTAATGATGCTTTGTATTTGAAAATGACTTTATTAGTGACCAAGTTGTGGCCCGGACACGGATTTGCTAACGCACCCCCATGGTGATTCTAGTCTTTGAGGTATGGACCTGAAATTGCGCGCGACACATCCTTTTAGTGTAGTGATAATTTGTATAAAGTTATTTGAAAATCGCTTTATTAGTTACCAAGTTATGGCCCGGACATGGAATTGCTAACGCCCCCCAGTGAAATTAGCCTTTGAGGTACGGACCTGGAAAGCATGCTTGACAAATCCTTTTAATGTAGAGATGATTTGTATAAAGTTATTTGAAAATTTCTTTAGTAGTAACCCAGTTATGGCCTAAACATGGAATTGCTAACGTCCCTCCCCCCATGGTGATTCTAGTGTTTGAGGTATGGACCTGGAAATTGCGCGCGACACATCCTTTTAATGTAATGATGCTTTGTATAAAGTTATTTGAAAATGACTTTATTAGTGACCAAGTTGTGGCCCGGACACGGATTTGCTAACAAACCCCCATGGTGATTCTAGTCTTTGAGGTATGGACCTGGAAATTGCGCGCGACACATCCTTTTAATGTAGTGATGATTTGTATAAAGTTATTTGAAAATCGCTATATTAGTTACCAAGTTATGGCCCGGACACGGAATTGTTAACAGACGGACAGACAGACAGACAGACGGACAGACGATGGAGGCCATAAACATAATACGACCCTTTGGGCGTATAAAAATAATTCATATACAAAATACTTCAGAACCAATTTGTTTCGATTCAAACGCCTGCTTAACAGGTAGTATCCATTTCAAAAACATTGTCCTTTTATTGGTAAAATTGAGAGATAGTCAATTCGGGCTATTCCAGTAAAACATATCATCCCGGATCCCCGGTTAAATAGTATATGGGTGGGTAAATTGGCTTATGAAGGGGGGTGGCATAAATTAAAAATGCCTTCCCCTCGGAGGTTATATGTTTAAATGTAATAGCACTTAGAAGTAAATTACCATAACCATTTGTTTGCTCATAACAGGGTTTCACAATTTGATATCAATCATATGCCCCCCTTCCCACAAATGAAAGTGATTTCATTGACTTTAGTATCGGACAAGCTTGACATTTCATCCTGCCTTTGGAAATAATAGTAACTTTTGATGCCAGGACCATTACTTTTGGTTTCATTTGAAAAGGTTAAACATAATAATTACAATATGTAAAATAAATGACTGAACATACATAACAGATCAAATTACGTTTAAAAGTGATTTCAAGTGAGAAGTGAAATTCACTGATGTTTAAACCAAATTATCGGCTAATATAAATCATGCATTTGTTCATATAGTTTTCAATTAAATCAGATAAAAGTTTCTTCATGAATGATACCGGCTACCCTGACTTGAAATTATAATAATTATTGCAATTTCCTGAAACATAATGACAATTGTATTTAACTTAACTATCAATGTAATGTGTTCAGCATTGAAACCAATATGTTAACCAATGATAATGTAATTGATTAAGCCTTGTACCTTTATAGCCCATGTTCCAAAGAATCTCTGCTTGTAAAGCACTTGTTATCTGGAAAAATATATGACAAACATACACATATTAATAATATTATTACAATTATGTATCAAATATTAAAACTGAACATATGAACATGTACCTGTATCTCAAAAACTACATAGGGGAAACAATCTAACTATATAATAAGTACATGATGTTTAAATCTGTAATGGTATTATGGTATTTTACTGTCACCATTTTCACAGTATATTGAGCAATATTCCACTGGGTTTAAAAAATAGCTTCTTTAAGTAACTGAGTGGTATTAATTTTTCATTTAAAGTTAATGGTTTAAGTACCCGATTCTCTATTTCATAATCATAAGTGTCGTTAGTTTTTTAGATATTGCCATTTGTCTGTGACATTATCCATGTTCAACGAAACTCAAACCCTTACCAGTGAACAAGCAACATATATTTCATTTCAACATTTTTATTATAATGTAAAGCCTACAACCCATAATACAGTTATTTGAAGAAATTTAAATAGTAATAAAAAATATTGCAATTATACAGCGATGAACAAGACTTATCAATACATAATAAGTTTGTACATGAAAATTGCATACGAAAGCATCCATAAAAGATGCAGTTTAACACGTGTGGTTATGATGTATACAACATATTACCATGGTAACATAATGACTCTAAATGCCATCTAGAGGTTTTACAAACTTTTCTTTCTCATGCTTCAAATACATTACAAACCGACTTCACAATCAGTATGATACTAGGTTTTGAGTAGTCTGACCTGATGTAGAAGAATATTGCTTCCAAAGAGATTTACAGGGTAATCCAGTTAAAAATCTCCTTTCGCAAATCTGAATGCAAAGCGCATATCGCAAAGATCATATAATAAATTGTTTAAGGTAATAAATGTATGTACATAATTGATTTGGCCATATGTGTGTCATCCTACATGCTCTTTGAAGCTTATTTTTACTCATTTATCAGAGTGACTTTAAACAAATCTAACCTTACTCGCGTTCTTTTACCTGTTTGGGGATAGCTCTGAGCAAGTTCCTGGATTTTCTGGCGGGAGAATGCCAGTACGCCGTCGCCTGCAATATGCATCATGAATATATAAAAGCGATGATAAAGAAACAGTACATGCAAACCAATATGGGTTCTTAAATAACAAAAGAAATGTTCCAGACCTTGTGGTATGACACGCAAATTTCAGTAAGACTTAAGTAGGAGTACAAACCCTCTACTGGTAAATGCTGACAGGGTTTGCTCAAATTTGAGAATTGTATGTTGTTGAAATATCTTAAAGCTTGCAGTGGGTAAGCAATTTGGACTTGTTCACTCAAAAGTGGATTATGAAAGGTTCAGACACCAGTTAAGAACTTATTTCATTTATATTCATCGAAAGTAGCTTATATATGGGACTTTAACTCAACTCAAATTTGTACCACTATACAGTAAACTTAATTCAGCATGCAAAAATAACATTTAATGGGACCAAACACCTACCAGAGAGAGACTTTTCCTGTTTCTGGACTTGCTGATAGATGATAGCGTGTCATAAGGCTGGTCCAC
Source organism: Mya arenaria (assembly GCF_026914265.1). Lineage (NCBI taxonomy): Eukaryota > Metazoa > Mollusca > Bivalvia > Myida > Myidae > Mya > Mya arenaria. The sequence goes on from NC_069129.1 coordinate 1,875,252, forward strand.
ATCTTCTGTCAATGTATCTGCAGGAAAAACAAACCAGGGTTGACAAGGTAATAAAATATGGACTTCCAAGCTCAAGACAGCGGGTTTTCTCTACCAAGTATTTGTAAATGCTGCCAGAGCACTTGAGTAGTAAGAGTAGCAAAATATAAAATTTGGAAAAGCTTTTTGGAATAATGTAAATTATTCATTTTAAGATTTGTCAACTTTTCTTTTGTAATCATGAACAGGGCCGAATTTTAGGTCTAGATGACAATCGGAAAGATTTCCTAAGAGAACTTGCTCTGTTGTTCTCTGATCAAAGCATGTTAAATACAAAAATGAAAACAAACTAGATTTAACTGAGTCAAGGTATTTTGTGAATGACCCTAGAAACCAAGCATAGATACAAGTATGCTTTTTAAAAGGTGATGAGTGATATTAAAGTACACCAAACTTTGCCTTACCGTCAATGAATTTTAGAGTCCTGGTGACTTTCTTATGTGGTGTGACATCCTTGATGACAGGATGATGCTTGAGAATATCCAGGTTTGTAAGAGCTTCTGTAGAGACCTGAAAACCATGAGCAATACATGTAGATATTAGGTCCTATACGTTGATAAATATGAACTTACTTGTCATGATGTTTGTACTTATTGAGTTAAACTGCAATAGAGTTTTCTGTTTTAAAACAGCATATATTCAGATAAATATAAGCTGCATTCACTCAAACACTACTGATCAGTCATAGTGAAGCTGGTACTGTGGCATACGATTACAATACAGATTTAGTAAATCAACCACCACACACTCTCAACCATTATTTCAAATGCCAATACCCATACCTATATGTATGGCATACGACGTGGCTCAAAAGATTACTTTTAACATCAGTAATACCCAAAATATAGCTAAAGTTGTAGCTATAAATAATATACAACAACTTTATTAATTACAACAGTCTGTATATATAGTTACAGCTGTATTATATAGCTGTTGATGTATTTACGTGATAGCTACATAATGAGTTTACAACAGCTTAGGCTGTATATGATAGGTCCTTGTTGTCATATTGTAATGTTTGAGCCCCTGGATAGGCAATGCATACCTGCAGTACATCAAAGTCACTAGGATAGTCAAAGGCGGGATTATGTCTGTCCACCACTGACCATGATGCATTGAAATCTCTAAGAGCTGCAGTCAGATATCTCTCTCTCGTATCTCGCTGATAGTACCCATTGAATGTGACTATGTACTCTGGTAAAACAGAAGTTTTCAAGAATTAAATAACCGCATGTGGTAAAAAGTTTCCTTCGAACATAAGAATGGTTGGTTCCAATTTGTGCTTGCTGATTATGATCCAGTCAGCTATTACATTGCCCTACTTTTATCTCTCAATAAACAGGCAAGCTAAATATATATGATGTAATAAAATAATTAAATAGCATGTTTCAAAGTGTTAGTAATAAGGTCATGTATAGTTCAGTCATACAACAAATAATATATGTATGCACAATATGTTTAAATAGCAGTAACTATTAGGGTGGTAGAAATTACCAGAACACCACAAGCTCTCAGGGCATGTTCAAATTTGTGATTTTATATTGCATGTTCTTGTTGATTTTTTTATGCCAAGTGCTAGTGTTAGAAATCAGGATTGGTTATTCAAAATATTCATTTAGATGACAGTGATTAATGTTTGACTTTGGAACATACACATGAACTCACATGTTACTTACAAGAAAATAATACATATATAATGAATATGCACATTATATCAGCATGGCAAACATTAAACAACAATATCATCATATATAGATTTGACAAAAACAGAACCACTCTCTGACTATCACTCTCTGACTATCACTCTCTATCACTCTCTGACTATCACTCTCTGACTATCACTCTCTGACTATCACTCTCTATCACTCTCTGACTATCACTCTCTGACTATCACTCACCATGATCCACTATTTCTGAGGAGAAGTCTACCTTCACCTGCTCATTTGTGGTTTGGTTGCATGACAAGGGTAGAAAATGGAGTTCAGAGTCATCTTGCTGATTTGTGACAAAATTCCCCGGGAGAATCTGAAGCACCAGCGTCAACAATAGCAAGGTTCTAGATGTCCGCTGAGCTGACATGTCTATGATTCTTACAATAACATTTCGCTTAACTGTTTATATTCAAAGTAGTTCGATGATTCCAGAGATGCATTCCCGGTAGTTATTTTCTTCTTCGATTGTTCTCAAGTAACTGCATCCATGTTTTGAATCATTTGAGACCTGAAACTGAATATACAAGAAAAATGTAACATGGAATAGAGTTCATTTGAAGTGCCAAGCTGCAGAGTAGGAAAGATATTATAACTGGTATCAAAGGTCATGTGACACATATCATTATGTAAAATTAAACAAGAGCAACACCATAAAATAAGAGCTGTCGTATGACAGCGCGCTTGACGTTAGGCTTTGTCTTAAAAAGGAATAAAATTATGATGTAATATGTGCCTGTCAAAAGCAATGAAGAAGGAAAATTAAAAAGCAAACAAGAATCGCCGCAATGTGACTAAACAAAGTTTTCAATGATTGACAGAAAAATTTCCAGTTTTTCGTTGTGAGATTCAGTTTCAACTTTTTTTCTAATTTTAGCAACAGTGACCTTGACCTTCCCCTATGGCCCCCAGATGTAATCCCATGAATGTTCTCCATTCTAAGTTGAGTACAATCTCTATCTGAAGTGTAATCTTATAGTTATAAATGTAAACTAATAAATAGACTCTACCTATGAATTGTAAGGAAAAAGCATTTTTCATGGGTTGAAGTGAAAGGAAAATGTATGATCCTAGTCATGCTTTAATTCCTTTTTATATGCTGACTGGTCCCAATTTATTATCATGATATCATCACTCATAAAAACTGTATCAGGAAAACAATTAAAATAGCCACAATGGGCAGTAAGCATTGGTTGATAAAACCAGATAAAACATTTAGTTGTTTTGTACTTCATGGCCAGATATGCTGAAACTGTTCACAAAAGAGTTCTATAAATTATTAAATAACATAAAATTTCAATTTGGAAAACAAGGATTTGGATCAACCTCATTTGAATCTTAATGATGGCACATGCAGGGGTAATTCTATGTCAGATTTTCAATGAGAGAATTGCTCCCGTTTGTCAAAAATATGAGATAATTTTAGTGAGATTATAATACATGGATAACGCAGTGATAAAACAATGCATAACAGAAACTTATTTCATGAATATCAATATATTTATAAATTTACAATATATAGATATAATATATACACTAGAAGGCTTGACTAGACTGTTTGACTAGAAGGAAACACTTCTTAACAGTTCAGATAGCATGAACATTCATACTCATTATTCTTGAGCAAAAAATAAGATTTAGCCATTTTTGCATTGACTTTTTTTGGGAGATGAAGGCTTTCAATTGTTGTTTTCATCTGAACGTGGTAATTTATTTTGGTCCAGGGACTTTTTGCAAGGAATGCAAACAACGTTTTCTGTTTAGACATTTTGACGCTTCCGATATTGTAGACGCATTTAAAATGCAGTGGTAACCCGCGTAAACAAAATTATTCCAGGTCGCAACACGCTTGAAAACAAGACTTATATGGGTGAAAGTTGCAAATTTTTTAAAAATACTGAAAAATTAAGCTGGGGGCCAGGGGGCCGCAGGGCCCCTGGTGGGTCCAGGGCAAAGCCCTGGCCAGGGATCCAGAGGTTGAGGCCCCCGGAAGCTCCAGGAATTAAGCATTTTAAAACACATTTCAAAGCCTTTCCTGCCTTTTAATCAATCAAATCTATGTTGTATATTTATAATATTTCTGGCAGCTTTTTGTCAACATACATGTACATAAGGCCCCTGACAGAAACATCCCTCAAATGGCTCAATACTTCAATTCTTGCTCATTAATCAAGAATTCATTTAACTCTTGACTCATTCAATAAAAGTTAAAAAATGAAAAACAGAATACAATTAAAGATAAATATTGAATAGTGTTTTGTATTTTTATCAAGTTACCAATCGGACAATTTCACACCCTTCGAATCGACTTTTGACAGCCATTGCCACCTCCATTTGATTTTCGCAGGCTGTTCAAGCTCTTTAGTATTATACCCTGTGGGGTACAAACTTCATTGTTCAATTTTGATAGCAATATTTCGATTTTTTTCATTGTTTATTTTTGCCTCCAATTTGCGGTATGTAGTAAAAGTAGTAAAGGATACTGACCGTAAATATTCGGCGAAAAGCGGCTTTTGTGCCATCCAAGTTTTTGTTGGCGCGAAAACTGCCGAGGTTATTCGGAGAACATTGGAATGACAATGCTTTTTTACGAAAAGAAACGACTATTTTCGGAAACATTCAGCTGATATCGCCAACAAAATTTTACCACTTATGGCAACGCTGTTTATAGAACGAAATAGGGAAACCAGAAAATTTAACTTTGTTTTATCTTCGATTTTGAGTAGATCGCGATGTTGATGATGGGGTTTGGGGTACCCCCTCCATTAGATAAGACAATTGCATTCAATGTAGGGGAGACAATTCGTAAGTAATTCAATACATATAAACAAGAAGCTTTCTGCGACTATGATGCTTTATTTTGTAAAACAACAAAAGGGAAAAGGCACAAACTGCGATCAAGCGCGAGAATATCTTGCATTTATGTGATTTGGATGCAATTTGAGCGATTTTTATGCGAGAAATCGCCAAAATCGCTTTCTAGAATTATCCCTGCACATGGTAATTGACTTTTCTCGGATCCATTTTCAAGTGAGGTTATCTCTTAGTCCATAAAACAGCCCCTGAAGAGTCGTTGACGATTTTTCCTTTGACTGTTCTACTCTACGTTAAGGGGAGCATAATGAATGTCCGATTGTTAGAAAGGTAACCTTAACGCGAATTAATCAATTAAATACTATATTTACAGTGGTCATACCTTAAATTAATATAAAGTCTTTGCTGATGAGACAGCCCATATAAGACTTAAGAAATTAATATTTATTAATCATCTAGCAAACACTTACATATTAAAAACCTTTATGAAACCGATTTTATATATTTATTTGTCTAAATTGTCTAAATTTATCCTTGTTTGAGGTAAAATAAAAGTAAACAACATTTCTCTGGAAACCGGAAGTTCAAACGATAATTAAAACCCGTACCGAACCTAACACGACGTTGTTTATGAAACGAACTCTACCGTGATTGGCACATTGATTTAAGATTAAATACAACTAAATAATTTTCCCTTGCATTATAATCACGAACCTATGTGATTATAATGAATAAACCGATTTGCACTAACAACATTAGAAAAGAACCGTACGTTTCTTATTAGAATAATGAAATTGGTTGAACATAACCACTTTTATTCGATAAGAAAATTTTAACGTTAAAAAGTCGGTCCAGCAAGTTTTTAGATTCACAAACCATTCAGCTCCAAAACCTACACAGATTGCAGTCAGACGATGGTCTGATATGGTATAATAACCTTGCTTTGATTCACTGTCATGTGTTAACAAAACACACACACTACACAAAGTAGTCACTTCACTTGGTGTCAATTGCCTTTTACAAAATTATTTATATGTAACATTGTCTACCTCAGTCGACTTGAAGGGATTGCAAATTAAAACATATAAGTAGATTATGTTTATAGACTCATATCTGGAGCCTTTCTAGTCACCAAAACTATCTTTGTTATTCACTTTATTACTGTACGTTCAACAATCAGCTACTGAATGTGGGTGAAACACATATACATTTTCTATATGTAAACATATTCTATAGTCAACTGACCAATTTGCAAGCAAGATAACACTGATTTCTAGCTCTTAATTCACGACCCCCAATATTAAAATTGGGAGAAAGCTCCACTTGTTTTCTAAACCGTCATTCACGTGACAACATTAGAGAAAAGTTACGTTTCTTATTAGAAAATTAAAATTGGTTAGCGTACCCACTGTGTATTCGGCAAAAACACCTTTTCTGGGGCACGAGTACAAACAATGCGGCACAGACATAACGTGTCTATATGAGCCACGCTGGCGGTCTTATTGGTCTTAGTGCTCGACAAATAAAAACTGTTTTAAGGTTTCTTTTTTGGGTATTTTTTTGTGATGTACATGGCATCGTCTTGTTTCAAAATGGTTGAATCCATTCTTCTTGGTGCTGGCAAACAAGGCGCGAATAGGAAGGACTTTGTTGCCCTTTAACAATATGTTCCGGTTGTTAATAGACATTTATCAGTGAACTATATATGTCACTGAGACAGCGCGCTCGACTATTCCGCCCCTTTTAATTAAAGTTTTGGTGAAAGATGCATTGATTTCTGTAAAAAAAACGATTACATGAAAAACATTAACCAGAATTTCTAAGACAAATAATAAAGGGGCAACATTTACATTACATATGCAAGATAGCGTTATCACACTTGAACGTATCAAGTTTCAATGCAATACATCATGTTGGGTTATTGACTTAAATCTGCTTGCATGCAAAACATTAACCACAACATCTAAGTCGAATGATTCATAGAATATGCAAGACGGAGTTTTCTCCCACCTCAGATAAGTTGATCCATTAATTTAACCATGCTAGAAAAAAAATTCTCCCACCTCAGATAAGTAGATCCAATAATTTAACCATGCTAGATATTCTTATCTTGCCCACGGGCGAAGATAAAATGCCCGGATGGAACTCCTTTGTCATGGTCAACACATTGTAATTACCTCCATTGTTAAAGACTGTCGTCTGTAGCATCAAGGAAATCTTGTCTTCTGGTAATATTTAGAACGCTTATTAATTATTTCTCGCTTCAAATGTCGCTATAAAACAGTTTTCACGCACCATTAAAGAAATAATGCGTCATATTCTCCTTAGAACTATTTAAAAAGACCGATTTGACTATTAACATTAACTGGATCACTGCGTGCATATCCATGACAACCACGTGCTATCTCATATCCATACGCATTTATGTTCACTTAACACAAAAGAGTTCCAGCAAGAAATACATTTTTACTTAATTTTGTTTAACTGAGGTGGGAGAAAAAGCATCTACCATAGCCGCTCGTGTAAGATAGGTTCATCCCGACCCTCGCGCAGGGTGTTTTGCGGAAACTCGGTAAACCTCGTTTCCGCAAAATACCCTACGCTCGGGTCGGAATGAACCTATCTTACACTCTCGGCCACGGAAGATACTTATAATCTTACTTGATTATTTCAGAAGGTTGGATGGATGAGTACCGTTGTGTAAAGTCTCAATGCAATACATCAAGTAGTCGCTGAGATATCAACTTTTATGTGCTTATATTCAAAAGAGTAACCAAAATTTCTAAGTCGAATAATAAAGGGGAATAATTTGCATTATATGCAAGATAAAGTGATCTAACTTTATTAACTAAGTAGGTTCGATAGTTGGAGACACATAGCTAAAGTTGCCATACAACACCATGTATTTGCTGAGATAATGACCTGACCTAATGGTGCTTACATGCAAAACCTAAACCAAGGTGTGACGCCGACGTTACTCTCGCTCTCCTTGGCATACGACTACTCAAGCTGTACCGATATTTTACTGTGTCACACAGTGACGATATTAATCTGATATTATTTACTGTTTTGAAATTTTAACCCGCTCTCCATTCCAAATCATACGTCACCGCTCACAGGGCTGGACCACATGTCTTTCAAAGGATGTTATTTCCGAATTGACTTATGACTTTACGTTCGCATACAATTTTGCGCTCTTAAATTTCGTTCTCAATTTTAAATCATACATCACCACGCACAGTGCTGGACCACGTGTTTTTAAAAGGACGTTATTCCCAAATTGATGTTACGTTCGCATACAATTTGGCGCACTTAACTATCGTTTTATATAATTTTTAAGCATATAATAATAAGAAGAAAATGTTTTTTTAGTGTAAGAACACAATACATTTCACCCCGTAAACACAAAAAGTAAATATTGCGGCTAACTAGGGATGTTCGAGGACTAGTTTATCGACGCATGTTATTTGATGAACACTGATACACAAGATAAAACAAATGATGCCTCGTAGTTTAATTGATACCTTGAGATATAAGTAAAAGGCCTACTACATAACAGAGAAAAACGCAACCGACAAGACATTTATGCAATTATGGGGACTGGGTCGCTTACGCTGACGTGGCCAAGGGAATATGAACACCCATGAATACTATAGAACACAAACAAAAGCAGAAAACAGCATGCATGGTTCTGATAATAAAAGTTTACCAAGACGCTTGAAAACATGTTTAATGGCAATGCAAAAGGAAGGTTAGGTGAAACATAATATCTCCAATGTATGGTTTAATGCAACTCTTGTGTCTTTATACAACAGGGCTGGTTGTAAGACTTTGTGTCGATTTTCGGATGGACACGTACAGACACTACTCTGGTGATAACATATATGGATTATAGGCATGCCGAGATTTACTTTTAAACTGCATCATGTTTCAATTCATGTGGAATCAGCTGTGGGTAAAATTGATTGTTATTTTAAACTTCATGAATCAGCACAAGGTTTTTGTGCATGTTGTCACAGAGTCGTGTAATACAGGTGGTAAAAGCAGGAGAGACATAATAATCGTTTAGAGTTTGGCTACTTCCTATTGTAGTATTCATACCGTGATGAGGAAACACACAAGGTTTTTGTTGTAAAATCTTCTTAATCTTTGTTATGTTTTAATCATTACATTAGTATAACCGATGATGTGGATATGAAGTATTCTTCACATATGTAATTATTCCTGTTCGGTTCAACTCCACATTCAACCCACTATGTTCCCTTGCATACATTCTGGGTTGACGATTTGACCCCTGGAATAAAGATGAAACGTACGGTTTTGACATTAGGTAACACTTGTATATTCACGTAAACCATGTTCACCAAAGTGGTTTAACACATTTTACACGCTTCTCCCTGCAACTCTCTTATACTATTTTACTTCAACATCAACTTCAGCATCAAGAAGACACAAACATGTGTTATTGATATCATCACAAGAAGTATGTTTTAGATATACTTGGTCTACAACTACCTTTTCTCACAGAGAGCATATGCGTCCCAAAGGCTGTGTGTGCATGGAATGTCTGCCCACTGGTAATTTGGAGTGTTAAAGAAAATAGCGCACTCTTCGCCATGTGGATTTGGTTGACCTGGAGCCCAGTCTGAAAAATTAGTTAAACTTGTGCTACTGTTACATTGAATGTCGTTTTGATATGGAATATGACAGTGTGTAACATGGTGCTCCATATATGGTGCATATTAGCTAAATGTTACATTTGGTAATCGTTATGAGGTATGTGAAGTTGGCTTGTACATTGTACATCGTAGTTCAGCTTGTAATTCGTCAATTACAAGCTTGTAGTTGGGTATTCAGCTGGTAGTTCGGCTTTTATATTGTACATAGTAATTCAACTTGTAGTTCGCCAATTACAAGCTTGTAGTTGGGTATTCAACTTGTAGTTCGCCAATTACAAGCTTGTAGTTGAGTATTCAGCTTGTAGTTCGGCTCGTATATTGTACATAGTAATTCAACTTGTAGTTCGCCAATTACAAGCTTGTAGTTGGGTATTCAACTTGTAGTTCGCCAATTACAAGCTTGTAGTTGAGTATTCAGCTTATAGTTCGGCTCGTATATTGTACATAGAAATTCAACTTGTAGTTCGCCAATTACAAGCATGTAGTTGGGTGTTCAGCTTGTAGATCGGCTTGTACATTGTACATCGTAAATTAACTTGTAGTTCGCCAATTACAAGCTTGTATATCGGTATTCAGCTTGTAGTTCACCCTTACTGCACCAGCATTTATAATATTTGAATTACAAGCTAGTAGTTGGGTATTCATCTTGTAGTTCGGAAAAATACATTAGCATACATTATATTTGAAGTACAAGCTAGTAGTTGGGTATTCATCTTGTAGTTCGGACAAATACATTAGCATACATTATATTTGAATTACAAGCTAGTAGTTGGGTATTCATCTTGTAGTTCGGACAAATACATTAGCATACATTATATTTAAATTACAAGCTAGTAGTTGGGTATTCATCTTGTAGTTCGGACAAATACATTAGCATACATTATATTTGAATTACAAGCTAGTAGTTGGGTATTCATCTTGTAGTTCCGAAAAATACATCAGCACACATTATATTTGAATTACAAGCTAGTAGTTGGGCATTCATCTTGTAGTTCGGACCAAATACATCAGCTCACATTATATTTGAATTACAAGCTAGTAGTTGGGTATTCATCTTGTAGTTCGGACCAAATACATCAGCATACGTTGTATTTGAATTACAAGCTAGTAGTTGGGTATTCATCTTGTAGTTCGGACCAAATACATCAGCACACATTATATTTGAATTACAAGCTAGTAGTTGGGTATTCATCTTGTAGTTCGGACAAATACATTAGCATACATTATATTTGAATTACAAGCTAGTAGTTGGGTATTCATCTTGTAGTTCGGACCAAATACATCAGCATACGTTGTATTTGAATAACAAGCTAGTAGTTGGGTATTCATCTTGTAGTTCGGACAAATACATTAGCATACATTATATTTGAATTACAAGCTAGTAGTTGGGTATTCATCATGTAGTTCGGACCAAATACATCAGCATACGTTGCATTTATATTACAAGCTAGTAGTTGGGTATTCATCTTCTAGTTCGGACCAAATATATCAGAACACAATATATTTGAATTACAAGCTAGTAGTTGGGTATTCATCTTGTAGTTCGGACAAATACATTAGCATATATATATATACATTATATTTGAATTACAAGCTAGTAGTTGGGTATTCATCTTGTAGTTCGGACCAAATACATTAGCATACATTATATTTGAATTACAAGCTAGTATTTGGGTATTCATCTTGTAGTTCGGACCAAATACATCAGCATACGTTGTATTTGAATTACAAGCTAGTAGTTGGGTATTCATCTTGTAGTTCGGACCAAATACATCAGCACACATTATATTTGAATTACAAGCTAGTAGTTGGGTATTCATCTTGTAGTTCGGACAAATACATCAGCATACATTATATTTGAATTACAAGCTAGTAGTTGGGTATTCATCTTGTAGTTCGGACCAAATACATCAGCATACGTTGTATTTGAATTACAAGCTAGTAGTTGGGTATTCATCTTGTAGTTCGGACCAAATACATCAGCACACATTATATTTGAATTACAAGCTAGTAGTTGGGTATTCATCTTGTAGTTCGGACCAAATACATCAGCATACATTATATTTGAATTACAAGCTAGTAGTTGGGTATTCATCTTGTAGTTCGGACCAAATACATCAGCATACGTTGTATTTGAATTACAAGCTAGTAGTTGGGTATTCATCTTGTAGTTCGGACCAAATACATTAGCATACCTTATATTTGAATTACAAGCTAGTAGTTGGGTATTCATCTTGTAGTTCGGACCAAATACATCAGCATACATTATATTTGAATTACAAGCTAGTAGTTGGGTATTCATCTTGTAGTTCGGACCAAATACATCAGCATACGTTGTATTTGAATTACAAGCTTATTACATAAGCCTCAAATCTTGCAGTCATGGTTGAGCGCTTTTTTGCCTGTAACTCCTCAAGTATTCGGTTTAGAGCTTCGGTTCCTATCCCAATTTGTTTGAGAGGTCTTACTCCCTGAATCGGGAGAGGTCACATATTGGGCGCATCTAGTATAAATTAGAACCGAGTCTAAAGCGTTCGAATGTTATTTAAGCCAAGTCAAAAGTTTATTTTCAGATCATGTTATTACAGAACATAACTTTACTCAAAATTGAACATAATGACATGGCATGAAAGTAAACATAATCAAAAGCATATGAAGAAAAGTATAAAAAAAGACGATTGAAACTAATACATATAAATAAGTAAATATAATTATGTGACTAGCTTCGTCTAACCTTAGTAAACGATAAAAAACATAGCCATATCATACAAAATTGACTTTTATTACAAGCCATCGGAAAATTAAATGTTGTCAATTTGGGCCAATTAATAGAGTATCTAGGAATATATTGAGTACGTTAATCTCTATGTTAAGGACATATCAAATAGTGATTGTATTATTTCAACCACATTAATGTTACATTTAGTACAAAATGTGTCTTCTCGAAATATTGGAGATGTCATCAGACGACTACACGGTATTGTGTTTAAATGCTGTGGGGGGAAATAGACTGGTCAGCTTTTTTAAGAACATGTTATGATCTATTTTTAGAGAAATGTTTACACACCAGTCTTACAATTATAGTTGACTGCGCATGCGCCAAAATGTTGGCGATTATATCTGCAGACCGTCGGGACCCGGGATCCGGGACCTAAATTTCAAAATTAGTTTTGTTATGTTTTATAAGCGATGCAATGTTTTAACTGCCCTGTGAATCGTTTGAAACTGATTAGTTTTGGAAGGAATTAAATATGCTGCATGCATATGATTTAATGATCATTACATACGTATAATTATAACTTGCTGCCACTTGAGTTCTCATGTGAAAATACTCAATATTATATTTCAAAATGTGCATATTTTGGTAAAAGTTGTTGTTTGAGCAACCGTGTTAGAGGAACAATAGATGACACCACATGTTAAATCGACCATGAGTTCTTGTAGTGTCATTCTAAATTTACTCCGTACGCTTAATTTTACGGTTAGTGTTCACTGAAAGCATAAGTTGAAAACTTCAGGCCTTTGACTGTTGTCATGTGGCATCATCCTGTGGATTTAAAATTCATTATGGTCTTTGTGTCAAATTTGGCCGGGCCTATGTGAACACATGATTTACTTGATAAACCACATCCTGGACGATCTTATATGACACTACAAGAACTCATGGTCGATTTAACATGTGGTGTCATCTATTGTTCCTCTAACACGGTTGCTCAAACAACAACTTTTACCAAAATATGCACATTTTGAAATATAATATTGAGTATTTTCACATGAGAACTCAAGTGGCAGCAAGTTATAATTATACGTATGTAATGATCATTAAATCATATGCATGCAGCATATTTAATTCCTTCCAAAACTGATCAGTTTCAAACGATTCACAGGGCAGTTAAAACATTGCATCGCTTATAAAACATAACAAAACTAATTTTGAAATTTAGGTCCCGGATCCCGGGTCCCGACGGTCTGCAGATATAATCGCCAACATTTTGGCGCATGCGCAGTCAACTATAATTGTAAGACTGGTGTGTAAACATTTCTCTAAAAATAGATCATTACATGTTTTTAAAAAAAGCTGACCAGTCTATTTCCCCCACAGCATTTAAACACAATACCGTGTAGTCGTCTGATGACATCTCCAATATTTCGAGAAGACACAATTTGTACTAAATGTAACATTAATGTGGTTGAAATAATACAATCACTATTTGATATGCAACAAATATTTGACTTGCAACAAATATAATGTATGCTAATGTATTTGTCCGAACTACAAGATGAATACCCAACTACTAGCTTGTAATTCAAATACAACGTTTGCTGATGTATTTGGTCCGAACTACAAGATGAATACCCAACTACTAGCTTGCAATTCAAATATAATGTATGCTGATGTATTTGGTCCGAACTACAAGATGAATACCCAACTACTAGCTTGTAATTCAAATACAACGTATGCTGATGTATTTGGTCCGAACTACAAGATGAATACCCAACTACTAGCTTGTAATTCAAATACAACGTATGCTGATGTATTTGGTCCGAACTACAAGATGAATACCCAACTACTAGCTTGTAATTCAAATATAATGTGTGCTGATGTATTTGGTCCGAACTAGAAGATGAATACCCAACTACTAGCTTGTAATTCAAATACAACGTATGCTGATGTATTTGGTCCGAACTACAAGATGAATACCCAACTACTAGCTTGCAATTCAAATATTATGTATGCTGATGTATTTGTCCGAACTACAAGATGAATACCCAACTACTAGCTTGTAATTCAAATATAATGTGTGCTGATGTATTTGGTCCGAACTAGAAGATGAATACCCAACTACTAGCTTGTAATTCAAATATAATGTGTGCTGATGTATTTGGTCCGAACTAGAAGATGAATACCCAACTACTAGCTTGTTATTCAAATACAACGTATGCTGATGTATTTGTCCGAAATACAAGATGAATACCCAACTACTAGCTTGTTATTCAAATACAACGTATGCTAATGTATTTGGTCCGAACTAGAAGATGAATACCCAACTACTAGCTTGTTATTCAAATACAACGTATGCTGATGTATTTGGTCCGAACTACAAGATGAATACCCAACTACTAGCTTGTAATTCAAATACAACGTATGCTGATGTATTTGTCCGAACTACAAGATGAATACCCAACTACTAGCTTGTTATTCAAATACAACGTATGCTAATGTATTTGGTCCGAACTACAAGATGAATACCCAACTACTAGCTTGTAATTCAAATACAACGTATGCTGATGTATTTGGTCCGAACTACAAGATGAATACCCAACTACTAGCTTGTAATTCAAATATAATGTATGCTGATGTATTTGGTCCGAACTACAAGATGAATACCCAACTACTAGCTTGTAATTCAAATATAACGTATGCTGATGTATTTGGTCCGAACTACAAGATGAATACCCAACTACTAGCTTGTAATTCAAATACAACGTATGCTGATGTATTTGGTCCGAACTACAAGATGAATACCCAACTACTAGCTTGTAATTCAAATATAATGTATGCTGATGTATTTGTCCGAACTACAAGATGAATACCCAACTACTAGCTTGTAATTCAAATATAATGTATGCTGATGTATTTGGTCCGAAATACAAGATGAATACCCAACTACTAGCTTGTAATTCAAATATAATGTATGCTAATGTATTTGTCCGAACTACAAGATGAAAATACCCAACTACTAGCTTGCAATTCAAATATTATGTATGCTGATGTATTTGGTCCGAACTACAAGATGAATACCCAACTACTAGCTTGCAATTCAAATATTATGTATGCTGATGTATTTGTCCGAACTACAAGATGAATACCCAACTACTAGCTTGGAATTCAAATATAATGTATGCTAATGTATTTGGTCCGAACTACAAGATGAATACCCAACTACTAGCTTGCAATTCAAATATAACGTATGCTGATGTATTTGGTCCGAACTACAAGATGAATACCCAACTACTAGCTTGCAATTCAAATATAACGTATGCTGATGTATTTGGTCCGAACTACAAGATGAATACCCAACTACTAGCTTGTAATTCAAATATTATGTGTGCTGATGTATTTGGTCCGAACTAGAAGATGAATACCCAACTACTAGCTTGTAATTCAAATATAATGTGTGCTGATGTATTTGGTCCGAACTACAAGATGAATACCCAACTACTAGCTTGCAATTCAAATATTATGTATGCTGATGTATTTGGTCCGAACTAGAAGATGAATACCCAACTACTAGCTTGTAATTCAAATATAATGTGTGCTGATATTTGGTCCGAACTAGAAGATGAATACCCAACTACTAGCTTGTAATTCAAATATAACGTATGCTGATGTATTTGGTCCGAACTACAAGATGAATACCCAACTACTAGCTTGTAATTCAAATATAATGTGTGCTGATGTATTTGGTCCGAACTAGAAGATGAATACCCAACTACTAGCTTGTAATTCAAATATAATGTGTGCTGATGTATTTGGTCCGAACTACAAGATGAATACCCAACTACTAGCTTGTAATTCAAATATAATGTGTGCTGATGTATTTGGTCCGAACTACAAGATGAATACCCAACTACTAGCTTGTAATTCAAATATAATGTGTGCTGATGTATTTGGTCCGAACTACAAGATGAATACCCAACTACTAGCTTGTTATTCAAATACAACGTATGCTGATGTATTTGGTCCGAACTACAAGATGAATACCCAACTACTAGCTTGTAATTCAAATACAACGTATGCTGATGTATTTGTCCGAACTACAAGATGAATACCCAACTACTAGCTTGTTATTCAAATACAACGTATGCTGATGTATTTGGTCCGAACTACAAGATGAATACCCAACTACTAGCTTGTAATTCAAATACAACGTATGCTGATGTATTTGGTCCGAACTACAAGATGAATACCCAACTACTAGCTTGTAATTCAAATATAATGTATGCTGATGTATTTGGTCCGAACTACAAGATGAATACCCAACTACTAGCTTGTAATTCAAATATAACGTATGCTGATGTATTTGGTCCGAACTACAAGATGAATACCCAACTACTAGCTTGTAATTCAAATACAACGTATGCTGATGTATTTGGTCCGAACTACAAGATGAATACCCAACTACTAGCTTGTAATTCAAATATAATGTATGCTGATGTATTTGTCCGAACTACAAGATGAATACCCAACTACTAGCTTGTAATTCAAATATAATGTATGCTGATGTATTTGGTCCGAACTACAAGATGAATACCCAACTACTAGCTTGTAATTCAAATATAATGTGTGCTGATGTATTTGGTCCGAACTACAAGATGAATACCCAACTACTAGCTTGTAATTCAAATATAATGTGTGCTGATGTATTTGGTCCGAACTACAAGATGAATACCCAACTACTAGCTTGTTATTCAAATACAACGTATGCTGATGTATTTGGTCCGAACTACAAGATGAATACCCAACTACTAGCTTGTAATTCAAATATAACGTATGCTAATGTATTTGGTCCGAACTACAAGATGAATACCCAACTACTAGCTTGCAATTCAAATACAACGTATGCTGATGTATTTGGTCCGAACTACAAGATGAATACCCAACTACTAGCTTGTAATTCAAATATAATATATGCTGATGTATTTGGTCCGAACTACAAGATAAATACACAACTACTAGCTTGTAATTCAGATATAATGTGTGCTGATGTATTTGGTTCGAACTACAAGATGAATACCCAACTACTAGCTTGTAATTCAAATACAACGTATGCTGATTTATTTGGTCCGAACTACAAGATGAAAACCCAACTACTAGCTTGTAATTCAAATATTATAAATGCTGGTGCAGTAAGGGTGAACTACAAGCTGAATACCGATATACAAGCTTGTAATTGGCGAACTACAAGTTAAATTACGATGTACAATGCACAAGCCGATCTACAAGCTGAATACCCAACTACAAGCTTGTAATTGGCGAACTACAAGTTGAATTACTATGTACAATATACGAGCCGAACTATAAGCTGAATACTCAACTACCAGCTTGTAATTGGCGAACTACAAGTTGAATACCCAACTACAAGCTTGTAATTGGCGAACTACAAGTTGAATTACTATGTACAATATAGAAGCCGAACTACAAGCTGAATACCCAACTACAAGCTTGTAATTGACGAATTACAAGCTGAACTACGATGTACAATGTACAAGCCAACTTCACATACCTATCGTTAGGCAACAATTAATGAACGTTTACCGAAGTAATTAGCTTCAGAGTCATCAACAACCCATTTCCAGTGTCCCGGAACTAGTTCCTCCGTCATGCCAAGCCACCATTGGCGACCTAGAGTGTAAGGTTTAAAGTATGTAGAAACTGTACAAAATAATTTGAAAATCAACGTGAGGCGTGTCCTATAGAACAACTGTGTTTTTCGAGAGTAACTCAATTCCTTATATGTTTGGGTAAGGCTTCAGTTTGTCCGTAGACATGGCTCATTGTGTTAATATATATCGAGCCTGCGTCTCAGACTCGGGACGTAAGAGAATACGGATCCTGGCTTCTCAATCAAGCTATACAATAAATCAGTATAAACCAATATATATATATATATATATGTCACCAGAAAAGCATTTTATCGTAATTTTCCATTTATTAGATACCTGCCTATTTAATTATTCCTTTTTAATTTTCGGTTTCAATTTGAGTCAAATTTACCGCCATCTGTCAAATGCGCGTATGAATTCGAATGTGTTACGTAATATTATGTAATAAAGCCAAGGGAGGCCGCTATAGCAAAACGAAGTCAGAAATTAAAGAATTCACTTTATTGAGAAAAATAAGAACAAATAGTTTGTGTTTTAGCAAAATTAACAAATTGCTAACACCAGAACAATTATAAAATGTCACAGCACAAAAAAAACGGAACTAATTTTACAAGCATACACTAATCGTCATTTCTTGTAGATGTTACGTGGCCTTTTTTAAAAAAGTAAATATTTGTGGGATTTTTTGACGATAATAATGTGCAGAATTGAGGGAAGCTCGTGAGTCAATCGCTATTTCTATCGATGATGCGAATTCACCTTCTTCTTTGTATTGGCGAGCTGCTCATATCTATGATAATAAACATAGCATAAATTCAACAAGTTATGAACTTCGAAATGACAAACAACTACATTGTAGTTCACTGAAGTAGCTGTCTAGATAGATTAAAAGCGTGTTCTGCTTCGTGCTTGTCCTCATGGTTCTTTGAAGAACGTGAGAACCATGTTCCTAAATATTGACATGCTTCTGGAGCGTGAGTAAAGTTAGATAGTTTTTTTTAAAGTTGACATGTTTTACCAGTTTTTTTTTTGGTCATGCTATTTTTAGCAACGCGAAAGTAATTCCAGATTATAAACGGTACTCGCATGATACGGAATCAGACAGTGTCATGATACGGATTTTTCAATACGCCGTTCTGTATTTTCATTGTTGGATATGAAAGGGATACGATAGGCATATAATAAATATAATATATTATCTTACTCGTAAATTCACTTAGCACATCCTTCAGAAAGCTATTTTCTATCTCCGTTTCCACTTTGACAAGATGAGCTCCGTGCTGCAAACAGTAATGCTGAAAAATAGTTTAAACGACATATTTCAACATTACATTCATTCTGTTGTTGAAACCGACAGGGTGACATTGTCAGTATGTCCTGAATCTATATAACGTTGTTATACAAATTGTTTAACCTTTCTAAGTAAAGTAAGGGTTCTGTCCGCTACCCTGTAAGGAATTACAATAATACAATAATTGTATCAACGGCATGTGGTAAAACATTTATTCCTAAGTAAACTCCTTTCCTGGTGAACTCGTGTTTCACTGACGGTTCCAAGGCGGTGGTCGCATCTTTATTGATGCGCATGTGGTCATAATGGTGTTCTTTTGTGTTTCTCTTCAGTGTCGTTTGGGGCCTTACCCTGGGTCTCCAAACATGGTGTTTACCTGTAGCTTTTTTGTATTATTGTACCTCGTTGTACATTATAACTCTTCTTAAATAAATCAATAAAGATATAGAACACACAGGAAGGATTCTTATGTTTAAAACTTAAGCGTTCACAGACGTTAACGGTTTACAATTTACACGATACAGTGAATTAACATTTTGTAATATTATTTTTATCAAGGTACTTTGCTGTCTATAACTGAACATACCTCTGCCTCCGTGAAAATAAACGGCCCCTTGCCAAAGTAGTAACAAGAGCCGTTAAAAGCTAGCCATCTGTCTGGACAAAGCGTTACGCCGTTTCCTGTTAAAAGTTTTTGGCATTGTAACTAGCATAAAATATGTTGTCTTTGGCCTCAATATGAAACCGATAGCCATTGCCAACTTTGGAGCTTATCAGGTTAACGGTGACCTCTCATTCGGAACTCCTCGGTCATTTTCTACGAAAAACAAAATCGGATGCAAGCCGGTACATCAGTAGAAGTAGTTCGTAAAATTTGAATAATATCATGAATTAAATGAAGTCTTTGAACGTGTATTTGTAGATCTAAGTTTAATTTGATTGCCAATGAAGTGTATTATTGCTTACATAATTAAGGTTCCCGACAGTTAAGTCATTAAGCTTAACTACTAAATTGAAACTTCTACGCGATCTACTTGCAGCGTAGTAAAAGTGTACAGATTTCTGACATTGTAAACCGTCCATATACATCCGAGGTTGTTTTCGATAGAAAATGGCCGAGGAGTTCCGATTGGGTGATCTCTATCAATTTCTCCGCTCAGTGCAATATTAGCGTAAGCGTAGGCTAGTTTAGCAAGTATTAATATGTTTGACGCATGGTCAGATTATAAGGCAGATAAGAAAAATAAATAAAGATAAATTACGTCATAAATGCTACGTCGGAAGGCAATATTTTGCTTCAAATAAAGACTATAAACATTTGTCCGAGATGTTATAGACAATACAACCTGTGCAACAACATATAAGGCCATAAAAGTTCTTTGTTTCCTAACGTCTCAAAATACAATAGGGTATAGGTAGGTAGGTAGGTAGGTAGGCAGGCAGGCAGGCAGGCAGGCAGGCAATTTTCTTGAGAAACGGGATTCTGTACCAAACCTACCTGTATGAGGGTATATCATTATTGAAGAAAATAATCAATATTAAAATGGTCAAATTCAACAATGTTCACTTACAAAATGTACAGTTGTTTTTTTTTAAATAAAGGGGATAAATACCTAGGACAAAAATGAACAATCTGTGTTTTTTTTTTATTATTGTCATCAATAATGTTTGTTTTATTGTGGCTTGTATTTCAATCACAGTCTAAGGCTGGCATGGAAAATCCATCATAACACAATGATTTCAGATAGAGATTAACATAATTGGTCGATTGGTAGATGACTTTTTTACCAACTACATTCAGATGTTATATGATAACAACCAGTGTGTACAAAGAATGTTCGGCATAATGTGATACGAGTATATGCAAGGAAGTGCTTTTAGCTAAAGCTACTTTTGTTTTCTTCTTTACCAATCAAATGTATTAATACATGCAGAACAAATGTTGTGTCAATAGTTTTAAAGTTATAAGTACTGATCATCACATGACATTTTCCTTTCTGCTTAGTAAAAGATGTTAAAATTATTTTGGATGTATATATGAACTTTCCATGCAAATAGAAACACTTTAAAAACTGGCACTAAATTTAACCTTTTTTTAGATGACAGAAGCAACTTTTGTGCTTATGCATAATATTTCGGGTAAAATATATGAATAAACTAACATGACTTAACGAAAAAAGCAACGTTTGTTTTTTATTTTACTTTATGAAATGCATATTAAGAAACGTGGAATTCATGCATCTGTTTCTAATCACAAAGCATTCGTTTTATAGTGATTTTACATACCATATATTCCTTTGAATAGCAGAAAAGACAAACATAGCCTTATTATGTCTGCCATTGTAACATATGATAGGTAACATGAACAAAAAGTCTTATCTCGACCAATTTGACGTTATCAATCCAACACCTTTAAATAGATTAAATAACTGCCATTCGAATTTAGGTCGTATAATTTACATTTAAAGATATACTGTTACTCCCAAATAAGATTTACCACAATTAATAATATTGTTTAATAGTCCATAAAGGACGAATAAACGTCGAAAACAATGGTTCTTATGAAGGATACCGAATTTAATTTAAAAGAAATGTGCATAAAACACGTTAATTCTACCCTAGGAGACTATAGTAGATCACAGTAAATCTTTTAGCATTCACCAATCATTTAATATGTTTGCGCTTTCTGTTGTTAAATAAACGGTTACAATCTTGTTTTCAGTAATTAATATTTTCCATTATTGCATTATTTAGTAAGTAGTTAAAGGTTTATCAGTCACAATTTATGTTTGTTATACATGTGTATGCATTGATTTTGAATAAGAGTGTCACTTTAGAGATATACTTTTATTCAAAATTAAAACTAACCATACATACATTCGAGCACTAAGCATCTGTTCTCAACAGATATTGGCCTTAACGTTAACGGCATTATATCAATTGACAAGTGACGTAGTTCAACGCACCTCGGCTTAGAACTGTATACTTTCACTTCATCAAAACTGAATGCTTTTTTCGTGCAATCTTGGGTTTAGTTAGTATCAAGTGAGTACTAAACGCTGATAAATAACGTGCACTCAAATGTTAAACTTATAATAATTCCGAATACATTTATCGCGTCAATGTTGTTTCTGTGCCAAGTATAATGTTCCGATTGTCTGCAATTAATTGAAAACTTGGAAGGTCATGATTTTTATCAGGATAATCGTATACATTGTCTTAGTAAATTTTATACCTCTATCAAATTTGACAAATTGAATTTATGCAAAACCACGTTGTTTTGTTAGTGTATGTAATTAAATTGAAATGATATACTATACTATACTACGCACAACCAGCGAACCACAATGGGGCAATATAGACAAACTAATTAAATTCAACAATAAATAATCAATCAACTTGCAAACGCCTTATTGCAAAATTGCCGTCACTGGCTGAAGAACCAGAAGTTTTATGTCTAATTTATGTTCAATCGTTAGCGAACATAATAAATACATATTTTCGTAAATGTTCAGGTCTTTAAGGGGCTTTAAGTTTAAGTTTAAATTTTAAGAATGAATAGTTAAAACCCAGTAGATCAACCAGAATCGGAGTAGCTGTAGGTTCCATCATGTTGGCACTATCACCAGAATCGGAATAGCTGTAGGTTCCATCATGTTGGCACTATCCAGTCAGCACTTACTGTGGCTTTGTGCTGATTGATTCCATTTGGCACATTTGTAATATGAAAGTGAATAACATGCATAGTGTAACATAAAGTGACACGATCATTAGCCCGGTATTTAACAATATACCTGTTTCAGTGTGTGTACCACGTGATAAATTACGTCATTAATTTTACGGACGGCAATAATCTGCTTCGAATGATTTCGTAAAACAAAAATAACGTTTTTCTTTTTCTTCATCATTTTAAATGAAACAAAAGACAATCTTTGTATCTCAAAGAGCCCTGCCTCCGTTTTATTACCTGAGTTTGATTTGGTGATTAGTTTCATCACACACATCGACATACCTGTTTCCAAAACAATGTTTTGAAAGTGCTCCATCAGCCGCCAGCTTTGTGAAAAGGTTTTCGGTGTGTTTCAAGAAACTAAACTTTTAATCAAACTTAAGTAAATGACCGAATGCTTTAGTGCAACGACCTTCCTATTACAACCAATTTAGCTACTACAGTAACTCATCAGGTCATTAAAGTGACTCGCTCATGGTTTGTAAAATGCATTGTTTTAATTACGAAATAAAGTGTGGCAAATTATAAAGAGTGTTAAAACAAAAACTACCAAAAGCTGGAACCCTTCAGCAAATGTTTATATTTGCTCAAATATAGTCTTTGAAGACAACAGTCTTTGACGACCACAATTTTCATTATATTAGCGTTTATAACGCGATTGAAATTTAATTTCGGCGGTGGTGTTGCGTGATTGGTTGGTCTATAGGGATACATGTTTGCAATTGTCAATGGGGAAGTGAATACGGATAAACTTTAGTAATGAAAAAAAGAATATTTGTTAATGATATCAACTCTCTCTCCGGTTTTAAATTGACAGACGATTTTGGTGACATTTCGTCTTATTAATGTTTCATTTGACACTTATATAATAAGTGCGTGGCTGTGTTTGGTATATCTAAGTGTCTTGTGAGAATATTGACACTATTTAGTGCATTATTTTATTGGAAGTGAAACTTAGACTATTTTGATAGCAGTTTCCTTGATTTGACAGCTGATTTAATCAACATAAGCATTTCATCGGTGACATTCTACATTGATCAACATTACACATTGGGACTTCAGACTTCATACTACATGGACAATTTATTTAGAGCTTTAAATATTTAATTAATTAATTTTGACATTTTGATTGATTGCTTTATGAGTTTATTTTTCAATTATTTAAATTTTTTATGTATCTTTTCAGATTGTATTTTGAGTGAACATACCTGGGCACAGCACAGTATGAAGCTCTTACACATCCTGTTGCAGTTGTAGCATAACAAAGGTGTTGGTGAGCAATTAACATCGCATTCATTTATTTACTTAACAACTTATTGTCGTCAATAACCGTTTTAATGCGTGTAAAACTTTCAAAACGTCATATAAAACGAATAAGCCTAATGTTTTAAACAGGAAATTAAAAAAAGTTATTCTCTGTGTTTTTGTATTGACTGGTCGCCGGTCATACGAGTTCGTTATTTTAGAAATTTACTTTCTGTGAAAACGATTTATATACACGCTGTGGTAGTAAATAAGCATGTGAGAATTTACGGGCATATTGTGAATAATTGTTTACATTATGCATTTGATAACAAATATAAGTGCCTTAACACGACATTAATTGACTATTTTAAATTTAAGTGATATAAAATGGAGGTACAAAGCTTAATTCACACCATTTTACTAACAAATATAAGTCGCAATAACGAAATGAACACAATTTAAATTTAACTGATATAAAATGAAAGTTCAAAGCGTAATTGACACGATTTAAAACAAACATTAATGAATAAAAGAAGGCCGAAAAGGATCAGGCCGAAATGATATCTCGGCCGAATCGACACGACACCAGTAATTTTATCGGTGATAATGCAAGGTACCAGTCTAAATAATTTACGCATGCCGGAGACGACAGAGTAACTACGATCTAGAAAGTTGATTAAACCGTCATAGTTCGGTTATGTCCGTGTTTATTCGGAATGTTACCAAGAGTATATATTGTCACATGACTTTATTGAGCCAATTGGGTATCGATATTTTTCACGTGACACAACGATTCAGCATCCTCCTCCATCTTTTTGCGGGGAAAGAAAACGCGAAAACTCACTGTAAGAGGTGGTTTAGGACATTTTCACCAAGGGCAAACTTTGTTTTCTCCATACAATGGCATGCAATGTACCGCTATGGCTCTGGTTGCATTATTGGCTTTTTTTAGTTACGAACACAACCACATGTCTCATTAACGGCTGTCGATGTAGACTGTATTCTGAATGAGGGAAATTCTTTGTATTCTACCATAGTCGAAAGGATAAACGAGGCTCGATATTTATCGCATAATGATTTGCCAACATCCGTTAGGTTTAGAAATGATTTATTTTGTCCGCAATATATGCTTGATGTTTACTATGGTAACGTAAACGGTGATAATGACGTCCATTTGGGTCAATCCCCATTCAGCCGCGTCTTTGATGCCTAACATCAACATTCGTCTTGTTAATGTATCTTTAACAGGTCAACATATCCATCACTCTTGTTTAAGTCCCGGTGGCCGTGTGGACTAGTCGTTTTTTTCGTTTTTTTCTTGACTTTACCGGCGTGGGTTAGAACCCATAACCAAAATACTTTTTTATGCTATAACTGTATTTTTTTATGCAATTTCGATATCAAAGAGTAAAATAATGATACAATAAGTGTTTTCGGATGCATCACCGGAAAAAAAATGTTGGTCCAAAAAACATGAGCGAGTCACTTTAAACCATAAATATTTCCTCACGGAATACTACCGTATCAAGGATAAAAGGGGTCTCAAATATTATCGTATCTGGGACATATTCATATCTCTAACAGCTCGACTTTTATACTGTTAAATTGTGTCAATGCACTTAAACAGCTGTTCCAATTAATTTCATACCATCAGAGATATGTTCAGTAAATTTATTTCAAAAGGTCAAATAGAGTTGAAAACTTGAACTCATTTAGTATTAAGTAAATATTTGATTTCTTTGAAATTATTAAGTCACTAAATGTCTTTGCCAACCGAAATCCTCGTCGAAGGTCAACACAACTAGGCCCCACACTTATTTATGAATCTGACTCACTTTGACATTGACAATAACATATATCAGGCACGTATCTAATTTAATTTATTTTGTAAAATTAACATTTTGTGAGAGTGAACATTTAGAAACACAAGCTCTATCCGATTTAATAGATACTGCTGCTAACGTCATTGTTACAACACTTGTGTTTCAAAAGTAGTTTTATTATGTAAACAAGGATTTAAAAAATATTTGGCACCGCCACAAACAGCTAAAGTCAATACTCTTGGCATCGTCACAGCAAGCATAAGTCAATACTCTATCTGGTTTAAAACTTTGCATCGTCACAGCCAGCACAAGCCAATACTATAAGTTAAAAATAAGCAACAGAGTCGTTTTTAAAGTTGAAGTTTATTTGCTTTGATACATACACTTAAATAGCAAAACAATTAAGCGGTCTATGCCCTACATTATATGAACGTAAAATTGGAATGGTCATGTTTAGGGAGGGATGTTAACTGGGAATAATTGGTTGAGAAGTTATAAATTTTACATGAACGCACATCGTATTCATATAACTGTCAACAACATACAGGCTTCCATTAGCATAACACTTTCCTCAACATTTAATAAGGATGATTAATATAGTAGGTTAACATGTCATTGCGAAAATTCCTAGAAGGTGTATAATAATAAATGAAATGCATCATTAAAGCAAATTTTGACTATAATTGACTCAATTTAACCAACAATTAAACTATACATTTTGAATGTTTCTCTGTGTAAATAGTGGAGTTTTGGAGATGCACTAGCAGTTCGTGTTGTAGATGGACTAGCAGTTAGTGTTGTAGATGGACTAGCAGTTAGTGTTGTAGATGGATTAGTGTAGGGTTTTGAGACGACTGGAATTAGCCATATGGTGTCTGATAGGCTTCCTCAAACTAGATTTGTTTTAGTAACTGAATAAAACATGGAACTGGATAACAATATCGTTGTGTTGAAGTTGAGTTGAGTTGAGTTGAATTAAACAGATGTGCGTCTGTGGCTGTTACGTTACATAGCGTACAGTTCATAAATAATAAACTCGTAACTGGTGGAAAGTTTCCGTACGGTTCCGTATAACTTCCGAACTTGCGCTCTATTGTGTCAGAAAACGGACCTGTTTACATTCTTGAGCTGGCATGTATCAAAGTGCTTGCTTACATGTATTCGGTCACAAGGAGAATGTTAAGTTTCTTAACGATTTATATACTCGTAAAGTATCAACACGCAAATTAATTTAGCAGATATTTAATATTCCGGTATAACTTTGTAAGTGAATGAAATATAGTTTCAAACAACATAACGTTTAGTCCTACTCAGATGACAAATTAAGAATGCAATAAGGCAATATGTACATGTCAGAAAGCACGATGTAGATGTGCGTAAGCAAAATGCACAGGCCAGAACGCAAGATTTAATTTTGCTCCAATTCCGTTCCATAGTCGATTACATGAAGTCCTTTATAACTCTATCAAGAATAAGTCAAGAAATTAGGTCATTAACTTTTCTACAGCACTAATGGATTTGAAAGGCCACTGCCTTTATAGGACAGGTGTTTAATTTGTTGTCTAAACGATTTTCTAACTGAACTAAACTGCCGTGTTAATTTGACAATTAAGGAACTTGCAGGGTCAAACGAACTCACGTTGAACAAACGATAGTACCCGCTCTGCATGTTACTGAATATAATTAGCGTTCAAGGATCTTCAACTCTTTGAATGACAATACATCAAAAGCAAAACACCTTCGGACGGCCTACATATAACTCAAGTATCAAAACATTAATTCGATAAGAAAATGTATATAAATACCTCTGTTTCTGACTATGAATAACCGTTATGTTAAGAACGTCCTTATATTTGCATGTATGCATATAGAATTAGCTTTGTCCTTTGAACATTTCAATCTTAACTAGTGCTAAGACAGAATACATGGATTGATAGTTCAAAACTTTGTATATAATTTCCTTTCCTAGGACAGAGGCATTTACTAAAAGGTACGCTTTTGCACTTTATTTAAACACTGCATAGTCGTTGGTGACGATGTATATATTAACTTTATAGAGGAATTTTAAATATAACATTTGTAAAATACGACACTCCGACAAAGTAAATTACAAGTTACAACTAGAGTGAGAAGCATTCACATTTGTTTGTGAAATGCAACAACTAGGGTCATTTGTTTATTTATTGTTACAACTACGGAGGGCACCATACACATTTGTTTGTTTATTGTTACAACTAGGGAGAACAACATACACATTTGTTTGTTAATTGTTACCACAAGGGAGGACAACATACACATTTGTTTGTTTATTGTTACAACTATGGTGGGCACCATACACATTTGTTTGTTAATTGTTACCACAAGGGAGAACAACATACACATTTGTTTGTTAATTGTTACCACAAGGGAGAACAACATACACATTTGTTTGTTTATTGTTACCACAAGGGAGAACAACATACACATGTGTTTGTGAAATGTTACACTTAGGGAGGACACAATACATATTTGTTTGTTCAATATTAAGATGACTACAATTGATCTGAGATCTAATTCAGCACTTATTTTTCAAGTATCAACACAATGCATTTCAGTCGGTAGCCATTTCCACAGAATGGATGAGAATTTACTGACTCCTGATGAAGTTATAGAAGAGCTAGGCGGATGTGGGCGATTCCAATGGCGCCTCAGTATCATCGCCCACCTTATGAAAACTTTAGCCGGCTGGAGCACCGTCAGCATGCTTCTGATATCAGCGACACCGCCATGGA
Source organism: Mya arenaria (assembly GCF_026914265.1). Classification (NCBI taxonomy): domain Eukaryota; kingdom Metazoa; phylum Mollusca; class Bivalvia; order Myida; family Myidae; genus Mya; species Mya arenaria. The sequence continues at coordinate 1,903,741 of NC_069129.1, forward strand.
GGTGTATGGACAACGAACATTGTAATAATGCCACGTTCATGGCAACAAGTAATGATACTGCTAGCGTATGTCCGACAAAATCGTGTTACCATGGAAATGCAACGTGTCAGAATATACAATTCGACGACGGACTTAACACCATTGTAACAGAGGTGAGTACTGCAGTAGGACAGTTTTATATATACTTTCTTGTTTCAACTGGCTTTAATGCACTTTTCAAATAACCGGAATTCAGTACTTTACGTTTATGATTATCATTGTAATCTTTTTTCCAGTATAAGTTGGTTTGCGGGATGGATTTCATACCGAGCACAACTATGACCATTCAGATATCTGGACTACTTGTTGGAAATCTCGTTTCTGGTCAAATGGGAGAGCTGTTTGGAAGAAAGAGACCGTTTTTCTTTGCGGTTTTGCTATTTATGGTCTTCAACCTCGTCGGGTTCTTTGCCAACCACTGGGTGTTATTTGCTGTTTGCCGATTTTTCATAGGGATTGGGGTTGGTACATTTATGACCATGAAGTATGCATTACTATGTGAGTTTTCATTAGCCAGCTGGCGATCATGGATAATTGGCTTCCCATCCTGGCCATTTCAAGCATGTGTTTTCGCATTGGTTGCGTGGTTTATTCAGGACTGGCGGTACATTCAACTCATGATAACGCTGCTTGGAATTCCCTGCCTTGTAGCTTGGTGGTAAATCGTGTTTTGTATGCCCTTTACTTCATTATGTAATTATCTTATTTTAATGAAATTAAACTACTGATTTTTTATTCTGCCATTAAGATATCTTCTTGAATTTGTATACTTTTAATTAAGGTGTCGGTAACATTCATCATTTCATACGAATATTCGAGCCTTTGATTTGTTTAAAATCAACCAGACGATGTTACAATTATAAAGTTGTTTGTGCTTTATATATAAGATACAAGCTTGTGCTTATAAATAGGTGGATACCAGAAAGCTTTCGCTGGCATGTAGCTCACAATAGACTAGACATTGCAGAGGACATCATTCATCACGTTGCTAAAGTGAACGGAAAGACGCTAAAGACTACAGAACATCTTCTACGCGTTCCATCTACATCTGATAAGGACAAGAAACACACTGTTCTAGATATGTTTGCCTCAAGACAACTGATTGTCGTGTCCGTCTTGTTGGCTTTGAACTGGTCGGTATTTAAATCTGGCTACAATTCCGCGCTATAATTTATTTGAAGGAACTCAACCATTTCTTTGCTTGCAGTATAATATTCTTTTATAAATAAAAGTATCAAATCCTTTCAAAATTTAACATTAAAAGTTACTGAAGGTCGTATTTTTACGCACACTCTCGTAGAATATTTTGATTAAAAGGTAAGTTCAAGATTCCAAGGAAAATTTCCAAGTAAAAATGTAATTGAGTACAAGTATTTTTGAGCAATAACATATTTGTTATAGACCTCTTTTTGAAACAATGACACGTTTTTATCAACATATTTTATTAGAAAAACGCCTTTAAAAAGTAAAAGCATTTAGCATTTCGAATCATACTATGCCCTATGGGAAAGTCAATTGAGAGCAAGATTGAGACTATCCACCAATGTGTTAATTTGGAAACAGCAAGTTCGATTAAAGACGTAGAAAACCATTAGACAAACATGATGGTTGGATGTAGTTAGTGCAGCAGAAGGGTGTCCACTTCAGCACATATTTAACTAATTTAATTGAATTATACAACACAGTAATATTATTTATTTACAAAATGTATTCCATATATATTCAAAGATTAATAGCATTTGTTCGTGTTTTCATGCTGTTTGAACTCATCAAATAACATGAAGTGCGAAAGTGTCATATTTACAGTTAAGAACACTAATCATTACGGTTTATAAGTTATAAAATCGTCTTGAGCGCGGAATTTATTGTTAAAGATATGTAATCGGTCACATACGTTTATAACAAAGAATAGCCGATCATTGTAACGCTGTATACCATAGGTTAAATAACGTTCGCGCTAATCCAATCAGAACGCTGTATACCATAGGTTAAATAACGTTCGCGCTAATCCAATCAGAGCGCTGAATACCATTGGTTAAACGACGTCGCGCTAATCCAATCAGAGTGCTGTATACCATTGGTTAAACGACTTCGCGCTAATCCAATCAGAACGCTGTATACCATAGGTTAAATAACGTTCGCGCTAATCCAATCAGAGCGCTGAATACCATTGGTTAAACGACGTCGCGCTAATCCAATCAGAGCGCTGAATACCATAGGTTAAATAACGTTCGCGCTAATCCAATCAGAACGCTGTATACCATAGGTTAAATAACGTTCGCGCTAATCCAATCAGAGCGCTGAATACCATTGGTTAAACGACGTCGCGCTAATCCAATCAGAGTGCTGTATACCATTGGTTAAACGACGTCGCGCTAATCCAATCAGAGCGCTGAATACCATTGGTTAGACGACGTCGCGCTAATCCAATCAGAGTGCTGTATACCGTAGGTTAAATAACGTTCGCGCTAATCCAATCAGAGCGCTGAATACCATTGGTTAAACGACGTCGCGCTAATCCAATCAGAGTGCTGTATACCATTTGTTAAATGAAGTCGCGCTAATCCAATCAGAGCGCTGTATACCATTGGTTTAAAGACGTCTTTCTAATCCAATCAAAGCGATGTATACCATAGGTGAAATGACGTCCCGCTATTCAAATCAGAGCGCTGTATTCAATTGGTTAAATGGCGTCGCACTTATCCAATCAAAGCGCAAAATGAAACAAACAATGACTTCATATCCCCTTATCGTTATGCAGTATGAAATTCAAGATTGTTATAAACAAAAGACTAGGCAAATGTAATAAATTGGTCACCTAAATAAAGTGATTGACTATCCCGTTCAATACCTTTTCATCAATTACAAACAGTGAATCTCACCATGTACCCTTCTACTTAACAGGGCAGCGCTTGGAATTGTTTCATATGGTATTTTGTTCGGAATACAGTCACTGTCCGGGAATATATTCTTCAACCTCTTTCTGTTTTCCGTGGTTGGCATACCAGCGAAAAGCATAGGGACCTGGCTTCAGAATAAGTAAAACATCAGTTTCTAGAAACTTCCTATTATTGCCTTTGATAATTTCCTAATTAATGACCATTGTGTTAAACATGAGTAAATGAAATATACTTTACATTTGCAATTAAGAATTATCATTGTGTCTGAAATTGGTTGTCATATTATGCATTTTAGGAGCTTTTTCTATATGTATGTTTGTTTCATTTGAAGGTTTGGTCGACGAATTACGGCAGCTATTTGTTTCATAATGGTGTCTGCAGGAGGGTTTGTAGTCGGCGGTGTACAGTCAGCAGGTACATGATATTTAAACAAGGATACAATGCCGATTAGCAGCACATGCTGGTATTGAAAAATAATAACAGTGTAAATTATAACCGTTGAGCCGATTGTTCATAACTTTATACTAATTTAACAACATTGTCGTTAATCACGTTGTTAACACAGTTTTAACAAGCAGCACCTTGTTTCCTTGTATCTTAATTATTGGTAGTATTTTTTTTGCACTGAAAATATATTTCGCGAGTCAATTAGTTTGAAAAATTTCACTTGGATTGCCGAAATAAAGCTCTTTTTAACAGAAAGGTCGTTTACTGCCGATAAATTATATCGCGAGGAGCGGACCGAAATAGCGTATACTAAAAATTTCGTAATTTTCAAAGACGGAAAATAAAGCAAAAACTAGGTAAATATTTAACATATATTTGATCCCCTGCAGATGAAGTAGGATTTACATACAGAATTAAGACGTTATGAATTACATTGTCTTTTTACAGACGACACTCTCAATACCTATAAACCTTAAACCATTACCTGTCCGATTTTATTATATATATATATATATAATAATAAAAATAAAGCAAAAACTATATATATATATTTTTTTATTTTTATTTATTTATTTATTTTTTATTTTTTATTTTTTTTTTTTGGGGGGGGGACCCCTGGGATCCGCTTGTCTTAATAATGTCTCAACAAATGTCGGTGCGGTTCCCAGAATATTTAATAGTTAAATACGTTAAAAAGAATTACGTTGAAAGGCGATATCAAAATAACTTCACGAACACGTGCGTTATGTAATGGGCTTTAAGCAAGTACATATTTTATTAAAATACGACGGTTAGAACGGAGGTGCAAAAAGGATAGAAACAAGGTTCCGTGAAGGCCAGTAGGGCGTACATGCCTTTAGATGATAACCTACATGACCAGCCAATGAAAGCGCATATCCGCCTTCAATAAGTATCACGCTTAATCGTTAAGATTTGTTTTGTAGTGGCTGACGCGTGGTCTAGTGGTTACACACTTGACTGTCAATCCATGGGGTCGCATGTGCGATTCCCTGCCGCACCACTAAAAAACTAATCGTCTTCCAGGAGTGACGTTAAATGGGGGTCCCGTGTGACAGTGATATACACTGGTGCACGCTAAAGAACCAAGGTAGCTCAAACCAGAGTTTCATCCTGTCTGTGCAGTATGCTCCAAAAACCTAGTAATCTTATCGGAGCACTTGCCAAATGGGCATGGCTCGAGTGCGAGTTTAAATAAGCTTACACACCACCTAAGCTTTGTAGTTGATAGAAACCCCCTCCCTTACCGTTTTATGTTTAAAATTTTATATAATGAGAAGTACGATTCATTAGATGATGTATCTGAGTGATATATTTTTGCGTTATCGATATTTTACTTCAGTTGTTAAACCTTATTATCCACATTGTTTGAACAAGTACTTTGTTTTCCCCCAAACTGAAGGAAAAAACGCGTATGTTTTCCCTTTCGATTTAACTAGTGTGTCTTTTTTATACCTGGTAAAAAGGCCTGGCGAGGGCTCTAATTTTGTCAAAATTATCTTTTAGATGCACCGAACAAGGACAACCTGACGAACATTTTCGCCTTGATATCGTACATCGGCATTACAACTGCCTGGGGCCCCATTCAGACGATGACAATAGAAATCTACCCTACTGTTATCAGGTAAAACCAATGTGAATGTACTAGAAACTTGAACAGGATCAGGCTCAGCACACCTTTTCTTGATCTGGTATAAATGGTTTCACATTCTCTTGTTAAAGAGTCTGAAGTTTGTAAAGGAAATAATAGATGAAATCAATAAGAAAATAACTACGTTTTGTTCTATAAAATCTTATTTTATTGAAGTACTTTTTCTAAAGGTAATACGATACTTTAGTGATTTAAGATAAAGATTTTTTGAGAAATTGGTGCCAGGTGTTTTCATCGTTATAAAACATGTAAATGTATCGCATCTTATTTTTCTCTCTTCTCTCTGCTTAGTGTGATATTTGACATGGAAGTCCTTTGATACCTGTTCTTCCAAAATTGATTTCATCATTCTTGTTAACTCAAAATGAAATATTGAAATCGCGTAGCTTAGCAGCTATTATACATCGTGAACAAATATTATGAAAATTAAATGCCATCAGTAATATGCCAGTTCATAGGCCATATCACAAAAAAATAAGAAGCGATATTTGTCCATTACAATCATTCGAGGGTGAGTGTGTTCTATTGGTAAATGTGTCCTCCTCTCGACCAAGAGGTTGGGGGTTCGATCGTCACCAGGGGTACGTTCTCACGGCCTCTCAAAATGAACACCGTACCAAAGAAACGGACTCGAGAGTTATTCTATTTTGTCACTTTTCGTCACAATCGAGCTAGGAAAAAATAAGTGTAAACTTACCATTTAAGTAACGAATAGATGCATGGGTTTCAATTGAGTCAATGAATTTAAAACTTTTAATACACCACAATTAGTTTAATTGCTAGATTTTGTCACCCAGTGCTGTGGCATAAGATACGAATAAAACCGAAATACAACTAACATGTGCATTCCTTCAACAGAACCATCGGATTTGGTACCCTAAGTGTGTTTGGTCGCATTGCTGCAATGGTTGGACCACAACTTGTTTATTTAGTAAGTATGAATTCCACTTTAGGCAGTTACCAGCCGATCGGAAAGTATACACAAACACATATTATTGCAATTGGTGGCTTTAGCGTCATATTGAAAAAAAACAAACACACACAGGTTTAAACTTAACCGAAGCATTTGTTTTGCTATAATTGTTTTCGTCTCAGAATATTCAATTTTTATGTAGAAGCAAAAAGCAAATCAAATGATCTCGCATTGTTGATCCAGGATATCCGTAAATGACGTCGCACAGTTTACTATGGGCGTCCGTATGCAGTCGAGTGGTTTGCTGAGGGAGTCCGTATATAGTGACTTCACCCAAATGCATGTTACACACATATTCTTTTACAAGGTGGCTTACTATCAGACTTATACGTTTAAACATTCCTTTGTAGGACTCGCGAGTACCTGGTATAATGTACCATGTGATTGGAGCCATGGGACTTCTTTGTGCGCTAGGAAGCTTGCGACTTCCGGAAACCAAGGATAAAAACTTAGCTGATAAAATAGCGAAGAGAAACAAAATATCTAATGCACCTGAGTCTAATAATGTTGTTTGAAAGTGATACTTGCAATGCACAAACTGTATGTTTGTTCTTAAACATTGGTAGTAGGCTGTGTATAACTAGCATATATACATATGTTTACCTGTACTTTTATGTAAACAGACACTCTGTAAACGTTTCTAATTCAGAATTTCTACCTGCAAACAACAATACATTTGTATGTTCAGGAAAATAAAACGATTATAATAATAATAATTTATCTTCATAAATACATATTAAAGCATAGCATAGATATATCCATGTTCTTCAAACAAGAGCACAGGCATTTTGAGCAATACTAAGTAATAGATGACATAAAATTACATTTTATGATAAATAATGGGCGGAGTGGGCATAGCTAACTGTCGTAACATACTACCTCATTTGCTGACACATTGTCAGCTCAGAATCTCACAAGAGGAGTGTGTATAGGAGAAGTAGGCAGACTTTATAGCTTCAGCGGAAGTTGGAACTCTAAATGAATAAGCCTAGTACTTTCTGATTGCCTATCTGCAATTTCATAATTAATAATGGGCGGAGTGAGCGTAATTAACTGGTTATCTCATTGGCTGACACATTGTCAACGCAAAATCTGATGCAGGAATTGTGTATCGGATGAGTGGCAGTAGGCGGACCTTTAAACACCCGCGAAAGTTGAAACTCTTAATGATTAAGCCCAGTACTTTACGATTGCTTATCTGCAATTTCATTGCCACTCTATACCTCCACCAAATGCTAAAATTACAGAAAAGAAAAGAAAACACTGCATCAGATATGCAACAGTGCATATCTTTATCATGGTTAAGCCCACATGATAAATATATTTTAAATAAAATAGTTATAAGAGTATATAAATTCAGTTAAATAACAGTTCGAAAATTAACCTTTCTAAGGCTGACTCTGATTTTCTCGTATATACATAAACACCCAACAACGTGAACATACTTCAATTAATATTATAGCCATGATCATCATCATTATTATTAGTATTTTTCGCTCAAATCAAATTTGTTAAATAAATTCTTTAAATATTTCTATTGTCGAAAATGGTGTATGCAGTATGTAAAAATGTATGTAAAATTCACACTTTCGTTATCAATGTGATTTAAACTCAATATTCAAATGAGAAAGGTTTTAATTTGTCAAATTATCTACAGCACTAGTGATAGGTCTAATCTAATATGTAAAGTCAGTACAACTGGATTTTTGTCACACTTCTTTATTCTTTTAAGTCTTATGTTGCATATATACTTACACATACGACGAAAATGTGAATTATTATAAACATGTACATCATGTAATAGGTGAATATAAGTGTAAAATGTGCTACCGTAATGCATGTATGAGATTATGTCAACTTAATATTGATGCACGTTTGCCATATCATATATTTTGCAAATTGTACCACATGGGTCTATGACCTTCTGGGAAAAGAGAAATAAACTTGTAAACTTGTATAAAAGTCTCTTCAACTCTTGTAGAACAAAGCGATGATAACCGACTTGAGTTTAATGTTTAGTAATCATAAAATCTTAATACTTGAACACATAACAGCTTCCTCCTCCAAGTCAAGTGATGATGCAACCAAGGCATTGTAAGTACATTAAAACACAAGAAGGTAACTAAAGGATAAAAACATATACACCGATATTTATTGAGCTTGATGTAACGATCATAAGATAAAAAACAAAAAACAATTTTAAGATCATTTTAAAATCACTGGTGTATTGACAGTTCGATTTTAAACGAAATCAACTTCAATAAAGCTTCACCAGAAAGGTTGAAACTAATCAATTTCTTTATAACATAATCTTTATCTGTCTTTAATTTATATGTCTTGGTCCCTATGGCTGCATGCTTCACAGTCAATACGTAAATAATTGTATAATGTATCCCATACTTTATAAAATTCATACCGCGTCAAGACCTACCCTTAGTGCATAGCAGCTATGTTATTTGTATATATGTATTAATGTCAACAAGCACTAGTGAGAGCTGATATAATGAACGATAGCTGAACAAAGTTGTTATTGCAAACCTGCATAGTTTACCGCACGAAAATAGTTTTGTTCCGAAAACTACTGGACTTCTGGGAATGTCCCGGTAGTGTTTATTGTATTATTGGATTACTCTTACCATTTGAAAAGAAAACGTTTGCCAACAAGGTAAGTGCGAAACGTTTGAACACTCCTCCTCTGCCATTGTTTTTGTACAAGAAAACAACATTTGTTAAATTTTTGATAGTTACACAGCAACACCAATGACTACGATTCCCTTTCAGAACGCAAACAGAATATATTTAGTGGGAATTTGATGACATTATATAACATTTGTTGCATATAAGGTGCCATGCCGTGTTTTCTAATATTTTTGTAGTGTTTAACATATAATATCCGAGTCTTCGACTGTTCGATCTTAACTGATAGCCATGCAACTCACATCAATTATGTTTCTGAAAGAATGACAGAAAAAGAACTAACCCCTGATGAAGTTATAGACGAGCTAGGAGGATGTGGACGATTTCAATGGCGCATCAATGTGATCGCTCACCTCATGAAAACCATAATCTGCTTTAGTATAACTGGCCTGATATTTATATCAGCGACCCCCAAGTGGCGATGTGTGGACAACAATGTGTGCACCAATGACACATTTATGAAATATTCCAACGATTCAGACTCCTTTTGCCCTCCTAAAACTTGTACGATTGGAAACAACTCATGCCAGAATATACAGTTTGAAGACGGGTTGAAAACTATGGTCACCGATGTAGGTTTTTATGTTCCGTTATATATTTATATTTCAATAGATATTGTTTAATATGCCGGTAGCTGTAAATATGTAGTAGTTATTTGACTGAACGTTTCGTATCACTAAATATCGTTGAATGATTTTTGAAATTTGAATCTCGGTTCTAGATTGGAGTTGTCAGTCTAGCAAGTATCTTTTTTGCATTTTTTTTCATTTCATACTGTAGATGTATTTTTTGGAGGATCACTCTTCAAGAATATACGTTTCTTTTAGTCTAAACAATGAATGCATTTGAATGAAATTTGTTTAACAATGAGAATTGTCATTCGTAGTTTGAGCTGGTGTGTGATCGTGACTTCATACCAAGTACCACCCAGTCGATTCAGATATCGGGAGCGCTTGTGGGAAATCTTATTTCCGGCCAGTTAGGAGAGTTATTTGGCCGCAAACGACCATTTTTCTTTGCGATCGTTATAACTATGATATTCAACGTCGCTGGATTTTTTGCAAACAACTGGATTTTATACGCGGTCTGTAGGTTTTTCATGGGACTTGGCGAAGGCTTTTTCATGACAATTAAATACGCATTGCTGAGCGAGTTTTCATTGGCGAACTGGAGAGCTTGGATAATCGGATTTCCTTCATGGCCAATACAATCCTGCCTGCTTGCATTATGTGCGTGGTTGATAAAGGACTGGCGCTATTTACAACTCATGACAGCAGCCCTGGGAATTCCTTGTCTGGTAGCGTGGTGGTGAGTATATACCAAAGTTAAGTTATTTATCAGTGTTGACACGTAGCTTCGAACATAAAACATGTCGATTTGAGCAAGGAAGCAATAGACTATTTAAATGGTTTACAAAAAAATATTCCGAATGATAACGAGTAGTATCGGTAAATAGCGTCGTCACATGATTTTTTCTGATTGATTGGACTGAAATATTCATACAGCGCATCGGAAATATATTGATTGTTCAAAGGTTTATTATCGTACTCTCATTTCTGAAAGCGATTATAATTATCTTTAAGATTGCAAGTCGCTTATTTATTGTTAAACGTAACAGACGTTAGAACGACATATCGAAATCGCCGCGTTTCTAGCCAGCAGCCAACATCTGAAATATGTACTGGTATGTAGGAACAAAGGTCAAGGAATCTCAGCATACTTTTAGCAAGACACAAAATGAAACAAGAATATATATTTATTGATACCTTTACTAAATTATCGATATTTTAAGCACAGTCGTACGATTACCTCCTTTAATTTTATGTTAGTCGTAAGATAATAAATTGATAACAAATGTTAATACGAGTTGTAGGCTTAAAGTGTTGGAAATGTTTTGCTAGAAGAAACCTTTATTGGAAGTTATTGCCATAACTTGCCATAACGTTATTTATTGTGGAGCTCGTGTTTTAGAAAAATCATACCAGTAACGCTACCTTCCCTTCGTAGATTATAGTCGTCCTTTCTATGTAAATAATATACTCGTCATATTGAGGGGATATACGCGCGACAATCATATGAAATTTTCAGTCTGTATATGTTCACCATCGAGCTTATAAAGTAGAAGCAAACCAAAAGTCGTCATCGAAATAAATAAATGATAATATTCTTGACAATTAATTATCATTGGGATTAAGATCTGTGGGATAAAACAGCATCGGAAACTTGATATAGCTATGGTTTTCTAGTGTTCGGGTTCAAGTAATATGTTACATTGAACATTGCGATCTAGTCTGATTAACAGAGAAGTTAGCTGGAAACTGGTTTCTGCGTTGACAACCAAAGAGCTTTGCGAGGCATGTGCTGAGAAGGATCCAAGCATGTGCTGCAGGAGTTTTCTTGAGTCCATTTATATAAAGAATCTTGATGTAGTCGGCTGAACGGAGCTGATGGAATGAAACTCTAGAAACACCGCGTTGGCATCACATCGCGATCTGTGCGTTGACAAATGTGCAGGTGGTTGACATCGTCAGTAAAGGTTTCAAGGCTGTAACAAGAGAAGGCCAGTCTTATTGAAGTTTTTAAACCAATCAGGCAAAAATTACGCGCTTATCTAAATACTGTTGAGCAATAAAACATTTTCTAATTGTGTGTTGCTTCTTTCGATAGAGAATTGAAATATAAACGTTGTATCAAAACACCACAAGCAGTTAATCTTTTAGGGTTCGCATAATTCACAACTCTCGGTCATGAGCACTCCGTGACTCCAAGAGTCACAAGTATACATGTGCGAATCTATTACAGTGTAAAAATGCATACACACAATGCACGCAGGTATAAGCCGGACATTAGCCCTAAAACATTGATGTGTAAATCACTTGGGATGCGTACGGAAAGTAAATCACTAACAATAACACAATGCTACTTACATATAAATATTGAGCTAGAATGTATATGTTCTAACATATGGTACACCAACCACCTTTTTTTGCAAAAACCGCGTTGCCATGGCGGTAGAGATTGCGTCATCGCGGCGATATATTCCGTGATAGTCAACGCGGTGGTGCTCGTCATCGCCGCGTTCATCTGCTGCCTTTGCGTACGACTTCCGAAAACATGCACGCGGCGTGTCGCCGCGAAGTGGCTTACCGCTATACAGGTATTTTAACAGTTAGGTGTTACAAATAGAAGACTATTCATGTAAATTGAACGATTGCGAAGGTAAACAATATTATCCGCCAAACTTTATAATTATGTCGCTGGAGTGATGAGTCTTTATTAAAGTATTTTTAATCAATTAATTGACTCAATATAGTATTTATGTGTTGTACCAGGCTTTGGCAGACCATTAAATTCTTAACAACTACAAGGCTATTTAATGACTATCATATCCCAAGCTTGCAAGTAAACAAAACAAGACCAAATATGTTTGTAACTGGGCATTTAATGAAAATGCCTTAAAATATAATTATACATCAGTTGTACGAACATATGGTACACATTGATTACTTAACTGGCGGCAAAAAACCGCCATCCAGATACATTCACAGTATAAAACGAGTATGTAAACAGAGACATTAGACTAAAAAAAAACAAAAAAAAAACACGTTTAAGTCGAGAAAAACAAATATTATGCAAAACAAGTACGTATGGCAAATGCAAACAGGCTGCAAACAGAGTAAATATTATAGGGTTCCTTATCTCCATACGAAATCTATGCTAAATTGTAGTGGAAGTGAGGCGGTTGAAAATAAACATTTAAAAGGTTCACGCGATATTCATTCGCGGAAGACAAAAAAAACAATGGTGAATGATTTTCATTGGCTGGGTATAGCACGTGAAGACTGTCAGGCAATGTAATTGGCTAGCGCTGTCTGGTTATTATAGATGGATACTTTCAGTCCGAAAACACGACAAATAACCAAATCATTGAAATCCTTCACCTAGCAAAAATATAAATACTTTTATCTACCATAACATTTTATTTATTCACTATTTCACAAGTTTAATGAGGGCATTCGAAATTTACATTTTTGGAACAATATTGTTTATCTTTTCTTTGTCAAACTGTAGTGTCAGTTGAGTTCAATATATTTCTAATTTCATTTAATTCCTGGATATCTAAATTAGCTATAAAATCATTACATTTTTCATTTTGCCAACGTCTTACTCTCTCAGTATCATTTTCCTCAATTACTACTTCAACATTAGCTGATTTACATTGAAAAACAACAGCACAGTGAACGTCTGAAAGCAACGGACAGAATTCAGAAATTTCAAATGAATCAAACAGTTTTAAACAGTGCTTTGAGACAACTAACTTTTGGTGTTAAAAAGATGACCTCTAAAAAGACACCCAAGAAGTACACAAAGAAGAAATGGTTTGATAATAATTGCTGTAATGTTCGTAGAGAATTCCATAGATGTAAAAGGATGTTTAAGTCTTGTAAAACAGATGCTAATAAGCAAAGTCTATTGAATTCAAGTAAATTATATAAGAAAACTATTAGAACTGCTGTTGTTGATTATAAACGTAAATTCAAAAAAGACATTAGAAATATGCATAGTAAATCACCTAAAGATTATTGGAAATATGTGAATAGTTTGAATGATAAGTCTAAAAGCTCATGTGTTAATGAAGAAATATTTCTTAACTTTTTTGAAAATTTGAACTCTGCAAACGATGATGTTATGGAAGACCCTATTGTAGATTTCCCAGATGTTACTGTTTTACATAGTCTTGACAATGACATTACTAGAGCTGAAGTTGCAAAAGCTGTCAAGAACCTTAAAAATGATAAAGCTTGTGGTTTAGACCAGATAGCTAATGAATATATTAAATCACCATGTGACATTTTTCTTGATATCTACGTTAATTTGTTCAATGTTGTTTTACAAACTGGCATCTTACCAGAATCCTGGCTTGTTGGTGTTATATTACCAATCTATAAAAATAAAGGGGACATGCAGTCTCCGGAAAATTATAGACCGATTACAATTTTGAGTTGTCTTGGCAAAGTGTTTACTTATATATTTATTTATTTCCTCCAATTATGAAGAGCAAAACGTATTTACAATTGATAAACATATACAGTGATATCACATAATATATATGTAAAGTACATGTTTCATCTGTTCACATTTACATAATGTGGTTGATAATCAAGCAATTCATAACAATACAAAATACAGTAATGCATAATTAGCATTGGATATAGTACATCACATACTAGTTTACATGTACAAGAGAAGTACATTCAGATAAGGCGCTATAGTTTAAGCATAACACCTAACACATGCAACCATTACATCGTAATTAGTTAAGCAATCGTTACTACTTGCCGAAGCAACACTTAACAAATACTGGCACTGATCAGCATAGGGCATTGACATAAACAAGCTAAACTTGCGAATACCATACGCTTTAATGATAAGAAATCAAAATTGTTCTGTGCCTTTGTCGATTTTAGAAAAGCTTTCGACTCTGTATGGAGAGCTGGCCTCTGGGCAAAGTTGTTAAAGTATAATATTAATGGGATAATGTTTAATGTAATAAAAATATGTATAGCAACATAAAATCATGCTTGTTATTAAATAATACTACCACATAATATTTTATGTTGAACAAAAGCACACCATGTATTGACATTACTGATGTTGACTTAGATATATACCTGAAATTAATAGTTCTATTGTATGCTGTAATGTTTGCAAAATCTGAGCAAGAGTTGATATGTACATTAAAGAATTTTGATGACTATTGTAATATATGGAAACTAGATATTAATGTTCAAAAAACAAAAGTAATGGTGTTTGGAGATAAACCAAGACGAAATAGAAATATTATTGTAAATAATAAGCAGTTTGAGGTCGTAGATACATTTAAATACCTGGGTGTTACATTCTCTAAAAATAGACATTTAGTTAATTGTAAAAAGCATGTTGTAGAACAAGCTAGAAAAGCCTTATACTGTTTGTATGTTAAGATAAGAAATTTATGTTTGCCTATAGACTGTCAACTTAAACTATTTGACAATACTGTTGTACCAATATTACTTTATTCATGTGAAGTGTGGGGCTACGGTGATCTTAACCTTATAGAAAAAGTCCATACAGACTTTTTGAAGCATATTTTGAATGTTAAAAAAAGTACACCACATATTATGTTATATGGTGATCTTGGTCGATACCCATTAAGCATTATGTTAAAAAAACGCATAATAGGTTTTTGGTATAAACTAACTCATTACAATTACAATTTGTCATCTGTTTTGTATAAATACTTGTACAAAGATTTCTCTGTTAATGGCCATCAGTATGGATGGTTTAGCAATGTTAAATCGATACTTGATGCTTGTGGTCTGAGTTATATATGGCAAAGTCAATACTTTCCAGGATCTAAATATGCTTTGTTAAACTTAGTTGAAACTTCATTAAAAGACCAGTACAGACAGAACTGGAACAGTGATATTGTTAGTTCATCCAAATGTATTAATTATAGAATATATAAGTCTGAATTTAGGCTTGAAAATTGTTATATTAATGTACATGATAACCTCATGCAACCTCTTGTAGATTTCAGACTATGTAACAACCACCTGCCAATTGAAAAGGGTAGATGGCTTGGCATTGATAGAAATGATAGAAAATGTAATTTATGCACTGTCTTGTAATGAAATTGGCGATGAATTCCATTATCTTCTTCGTTGTCCTTATTTTATGAATGCTAGAAAAATATACTTGCCTACTATAAATATGCAACATGTGAATATACTTACATTCAAGAATATTATGTGTGAAAATGATCCTCATAAGATAGATAACCTTAGCAAATACCTAAAAATTGTTTGTAAAACTTTCAAAAACCCACCTGGCAATAATATCTAATATTTAATAGCTTACTAGTCATAATGATTAATACTGTACTTATGCTGTTTTGTTGTCTATACATGTAGTCTATATTTATTTGTACTTAGTACACCTGTTTTGTTAGTTTAACTTCTAACCATACAGCCTGGTTACTTATAGAAACTGTTTTGTTATACAACACATGTTTAGATACATACATTGTATTGTATTATACATGTCACCTCAAAACACATACTTGTAATATGTGATGAGAGTAAAATAAAACTGTAAACTGATATTTAACAGCTACCTTAATTACCGTAAAGTAACACTTCGCAACGTCGAGTATCATCATGCTTCAATGCGGCGTATAGTGAAAATTATATTAAGAAAATAATGTCCGCGATAAGGAAAAATCGCGGCAATGTGCGAAATATACAAAAAAAAACGCGTAGATATCTTTTTATTTTTATTTTTAACAGGTGGATTCCAGAAAGTTTCAGATGGCATGTAGCGCACGACAGACAGGATGTTGCAGAGGGCATCATTCAGCACGTTGCTAAAGTAAACAAAAAGACGCTTACATCTACAAAGAATGTTTTACGTAAACCTGAGACAGAGAAAAAGGACAAAAAACATAGTGTTTTAGACCTGTTTGGCTCGAGAAAGCTGATTGTCGTATCTTTACTGTCAGCATTGAATTGGTATGGATGAATATCTATTCTTCTTAAGATTGTCATTTATAAATCTACATTATATAACTACATTTATCTTATTTAGTTTTTTTTTTTCAAACACTTACATTGTCGCACCTTTTGGCTGTATTCTACCGTCTAATTGTTGTAAATTTGAATTTTCAGGGTAGCGTTAGGTCTCGTGTCATATGGCATATCCTTTGGAATCCAATCTTTATCCGGAAACATCTTTTTCAACCTCTTCTTGTTTAGTTTGGTCGCAATCCCATCAAAAGGGATAGCAGTGTGGCTTCAAAACAGGTACATTTTATAATAACTATGGTAAAACTAACATCCTTTCATTTTCTTGTCCTTCTCATATCTTTTATGAAAATAAAAAAAATATATCGTTTTTTACAAATGAATGCACCTGTTATATTAAACCAAACATAAGTGTGTTATGCGTTTATTTCAAACTTTACCCTTAACTTTTGCTTTATCCAAGCCAAAATGATAACTGATCCTGTAATCTATCCGTCCGATATCTGTACATTTTGGAAAAAAAATGGATTTGACAGACTATTCTCCCTAGTGTTATTCACATTTTACACTTATATGGTATTTTAAACAAATTATTTGTTTTTGGGTGTAGTTTATTTAAGGAATGAATTGCGGGATTGATGTCATTATCGTGGCATGAACGCAGTTGGGCTGGTTAAAGTGTGTGGATTCCGCAGCATACGTTGACAAGCCCCATTGCGTTCAAATCCCCGATAGTGACATCAAACCCGCAATTCATTACAGTAACTTATATTTACCACAATAGCTTATTATATCATTTAAGAATTGCATTTTTTTACTTCATTTTATTTAAGAAAACCTGACAGTAAACCTTTCTCATCCATTCTGTAATTAAACGACCCGACTGTAACCGGAAACAGTTTACATAATGACGTTACAAAAACGCGGGAAACAATCCACTACTTGAACTCACTTTTAAAAGTAAAACTGAAACACTAATTGTAACAATTTATGTATCATATCATAAATCAATACTTTCGATAATCTTAATCTATTGTTTATGGGACCTGCTTACACAATTTAAACAATTACAGGAAAAACAATTTACATTTAAATTGTTATGCAATGATTTGCGATCCGAACATATCCGAAAAAGTTCATCGGATGATAATCGCAATTTCCGAAAAGCAGTTCATTTAAGGAATAGAAGTTGAGGTGTTAATATTCATCGTCAATACATTTTTAAAGACAGAATAACTCAACGTATAGTTTCAAAATGTATCGGAATTCATTAAAAATGCGAATTGAGTTCGTGTTATTCAAGAGGTCTTTAAGAAATTTGTTGATACAGGTTTATTTTCACAAATTGCATAAGCGTTCCATATCCAGCATCATTGCATTAGACCATTTATTGTATGAGCGCATGATGAAGCAAGTGTGTTTCGTTCAATAACTTTCCAAATGCACAGCATTGTACGGGTTATCAGCATGTAATTGTACTAACCGAGGTGTTTTGTAGACCTATTAACTATATCGCAAGCTACAGTCCTGTAAGAATACCATGCATTGAAATAAGTGGAATCAAACCAGTATATTGTTTGCGATTTTCACAACGACGAATCTGACGAGATACCTAAAAAATCTGTAAAGCAGGTAATACTCAACTTAGTTTTATCTTAGACTATTTGTCTGGTCCTAGTATTTTAAATTTTATTATAAAGCTAACTTCAGGTGAAACATATGAAAAAAATATGTTCTTTTATGTTTCCTCCGCCAAAGATTTGGTCGGCGCCAAACTGCAGTTATATGTTTTATAACGGTGGCTGTGGGAGGTTTTGGCGTCGGAGGGGTCCAAACTGCAGGTACAACGGGGATTGCATTTATTTCAAAGATATTTTTCCATTTCGTTTTATTTGAAACAATTTGATGATAAGAACATAAATCTTCGTTCCTTTGTTTGTTTTGTTTCGATCTGCAGCATTTCATTGCGTTTGCGTATAACAAGAATAATTTGCTCACGTTTACATTGTATTAATGGGAACTTGTTTTCTCTAAAGAGCAACACATGAAGACATTCATGTGTCAACATGTTTAACATACTCTTAATTCACAGATGCACCGCACAAGGACATGTTGACGAATATATTTGCTTTGATTGCAAATATTGGAATCTCAACAGCATGGGGCCCTGTACAGACGATGACTATTGAAATGTATCCCACTGTTATAAGGTAAGAGCCGGGGTCCAGTTAACACGATGACCAGTGAAATTTTACTGAAAGTAACACGGTTTGAGCAATGTTCAGCACAGTTGATCACACTTCGTATCCGACCCTGAGTATTTAAACGTGTCCCATCGTTATAAGGTAAGAGCCGGGGTCCAAATAATATGATGACCAGTGGAATTTTACTGAGTGTAACACGGTTTGAGCCGTGTCCAGCACAGTTGATCACACTTCGTATCCGACCATGAGTATTTAAATGTATCCCACTGTTATAAGGTAAGAACCGGGGTTCGGTTTTGACGATGACCAGTGAAAATTAGGTGAGAACCGGTCCAGCACATTTGATTACAATTGGAATATAACCGACCGTGGGTTTTGAAATATATCCGACTGAGTACAGTCGATAACCATTCAAGTATATATGCAACCGTTCTAAGGTGAGAGGTTAGGAGCAGACAATAGCCGTAGGAATGCATTCGACGATTATAAAACGAGAGCCGGGTTCCAGTAAAGAAGATGCCCAATAAAATGTAATGAAGTGGCCATTGAAATATATCCAACTGAAATAATAATGTTATTGCCGGCTCCTTAAATAGACGACGACCATTGAAATATACCCGACTGTTATAAAGTGATAGCAAGAGTAGAATACCGGCAATGACTTACGATACGTTTCCAACAAATGACTATTGAAATATATCCGACCGTTTAAAGGTGACTTACAGTACAGACGACGACAATTGAAATACATTCGAACATCAACGGCAAATACATAGAACACAAAAACAAACACTCACATATCAGGAACATTGAACAACAGCATAAACAACAAGATTTGTCAATAATACAGTTTTATTTGTCATGGATATGCAGTTCGGCACAATTGGACCCAGTATCATATTGTAACTGGTGTGAGTTTTCAATGCGTTTGTGTTTGCAAACAATGGCGTACTTTACGCAAGCTGTACAAGTAAAGGGATGTTTTATCTTTGCAGAACGATAGGATTCGGTACGTTGAGTGTGTGTGGACGAGTTGCGGGGATGGCGGGGCCACAGCTTGTTTATCTGGTAAGAATCACACCAGCTTTTCCCTGTTTACTAACACAAAGCAGTTTAGTTAACGAAACAGAGTAAGAAGTCAACTATCCAATAGCTGATTCAATTACTAATCGAAACCGTATTGCTTTTTAAAAACTCGCTGCAACATGGTTTATTTATAATTTTCAGGACTCCTATTATCCAGGAATCATGTACCACGTGATAGGAGCAATAGGGGTTTTGTGTGCCTTGGGTAGCCTCAAACTACCTGAAACCATGGATAAAGACTTGTCAGACAAAATAGTAAAAGTGAACAAAGTTTCCCCATCACCCCAACGTAAAAACATCATTAGACTGCAATAGTCCTTCCTACTTTAAAAACAACCTTTGCAAAAAATAGTTAAGCCTTTGAATAAATAATGAATGAACCGCAAAGTATGCTTTTAAACAATATCATAGCATAGTTGTTAATAGTGAATTATACTTAAAACTACATAACGAGTGTCACAGGAACTGAAATTAACAAATAGTTTAGTTGTTTTACATTCGAGTTTTCAAGGATCACATCAACCGGAATAAGACAGATAGTTTATACGGTACAAAACATTCTGATTTATGTGTGTTCGTCATTTTATTGAAGTTTTCGAATTGTCGAAAAATATGGTAAGCTTGTTGGAATATTTTTCTTTTTATAAAATTTGAGAAAGAGCTCTAGTAAACCGGTTAAAACACGTGATAATGAATTTCGCTGTTTCCTCTTTGATTGTTCAAAGGCGTTAACAAAACAATACGGTGTCTGTATGAATTTGCCTTAATATCAATGTTTATTGTTGCATTAAAGCTGCACAGATTGAACGTTTTGACAACTTTTTTTTTATTTTTGTCCTGGAACGAGCCAATTCTTGCGAAAATCCATGGAAACCAGTTATATAAGACGGCTGATAAAAAATTAGATCGCAAATTTATATATTTAAGTTTAAATTTTCGAACGGAAATATGCAAATCTGCAATCTGATCTTTTGTCAGCAATCTTTTATCATTGGTTTGCAGATATTTACGCAAAAATTTGCTCTTTCCAAGACAAAAAATAAATAAAATGTAAAAATGGTATATCTATAAGAGTGCAGCTTTAAAGACATATGTAAGCTATTTCTAGTTCATTGGCCAATAAGTGTGACTCTATAAATAGTAACAAACACTAAGCAATTAGGAAGTGGCGGATCTGCGGTCTAGTGGCAACACACTTGACTGTCAAACCAGGGTTCTCTGGTTCTATTCCTCGCGCCACCATTAAGAACAAAATAACTGGCGCAGGTTTAAGAACCAGGATAGCTGTAAGCAGGGTAACATTCTGTCTGTGTACTATGTTTCCAAAACCTTAAATGACAAAGTCACTAACAACTTTATCAGAGCACTCGCGGAATAAGCCTAGACCGAATGAGAGTATAAATAATCTTACAAACAACCGCATTTAGGCAAACAAAGACCTATCAAAAAAACTGAACTTATTTCTTGCAACTGGCTGCGCGTTCCATTTCCACCAAAGCAAACGACTTCGTCTAAAATCAAAACAAGAATGAAATCATATTTTGGATTAACGTTTATTTCAAACAAGCATAAGCTTATAACAAAAAAAAACTGTGATACAAAGTATCACAGCGGGCCCACAAACACATCTACCATGTAAATATTTTGAAGTTGGTGATGGCTGTTGTCGAGTCAAGGCTATGAAGGAATGAAAAGAGAATTATTTTGGTAAAACATTAGTCTATGCACAACTACAGTTTATATTAAACACTTCTTCCAGGTTTCAGTACAACTATAAGTTTTACAGGGGACAAAATTTTGTGACAGACAGACAGCTCAAAATCAGTATGTCTCTTGCTTACTCGGGAAAAGACATAAATAAGGCAAACCAAAGTTACAGTTCTTGCACAAGCACAGTTGTAACAATGCTTTTTTATTTTGGTACCCATTTTTATATTCAGTAACAATTCTCGGGACATTTAGTTACTTATATTGAAAATAAGTTTCAATAACATATTAGTTAAATCACTATGTGAATTGACACTTACTTTACAATGCATCAGAGTCAAGTTTTCATATATGTTACATTGGTCAGTAACTTATCAATACGGCAGTATCGAGTTTCCCTAAAGCATACATTGGTCAGCTAAGAAATTGGTCATTAAATTCTGAATGAGGCAGTAATTGGCCATCTATATGCACTGGACTATGAAATGTAATGACCATACAACAATTCAACACCCCGAGGGGCTTTGTGCGAAATGTGACAACACGCCTTTGAGGCTTAATGGACTATACAAGTTAATGAACAAATAATATATAAAAATAAAAATACATGTATTACACTTATTTCGCCATTAATGATTCATGCTTTATTTTTTTTACATCAAATGAACATTTCATTAGCAACAGTTTGCCTTGTTTTCCACAAAACAACTTCGAAAATACAACAGATTAAAGAGAAATTTATTTAATTTATTATAAAATGATCAATAGTGGATTGGCAAACAACATTCTTTTGATCGTTCTTTGATGTAGTGCAGATAGTTTTCCACAAGTTTTGAGGCTAACATTTAAAGTCGACATTTACAATTAAAATAATTGGTTAAACAATTGTAAATGAAACACCAAAAAAAGTAATTTAATCCGTGATATCTTCTCATCTTTTCACCAAACCAGCAAAAAAATAAAATTACTCAATTCATTTCAATGAACGGCCATTTTCAATAAATATACACAAACATCCGTCTTTACGTACACTTTAAGGAGTATAAAAAATAAATTAAACAAAATAAGTCTTAAAAAATCTTTAATTTCAAAACTTATTTTGTTTCCTTCTTTGTCTATATGGTCAGCAATTGGTCAGCAATTCTACTCTATTTCTATATCGTCAGCTAACTCGTCAGCACTTTAGTACGTGCCCAGAAACGTTCCGAAAACAAACGTAATGTACGAAAGACAACTTTGTAAAAAATAGACTGTGTCTACATTGTCAAAAGTAACACCGTTTATTTAATGACGAGACAACCATTATGGTAAGAACGACAACTCATGTATTCAAGGGAAAAATTGACTGTGTCTACATTTTCAGCTCAAAAGTACTTGACTTTTTTAGGAAAAAGAGACGCATATTTTCAACCAAGTTTTTAAGTCTCCATAAATATTTTACTCACCACGTATTAAATATAGCGGGCCGCTAATAATATGTTCTCACTAATAAATTGTTGTTTAAAATCTTCATACGTTTCGTCTCCATCAGTATCTGTCAACTAGATATATGTATATGCAATATATAAAGTCATAATTACCTATTAAAAGTCTTCTCACTCGAGCTGAAATGTAATGCTTGATGTTAACAATTAATTTCTAGGTCCAGAAAAACTTTATGCAGAACATAGCAGAGAATTAAGATACAACAAATTTGTAAAGCAAGCATACTATAAGGGAGTACGCAGGACTATATTCAGGTGCATTGCGATTATATATATATATACATTATATGGTTTATAAAACACATGAACTGACATAGAACGCTATTGGCAAAGCTAGTAAGAATACAGATCGATCAATGATGATAAGGTAAAACATAAAGCGACACAATGTGTTTTCAGGTGTAGAAAACAGAGTCAAAATATTATGTAATGTCTAAACATTTTTCAGATACAACATTTAGTGGTAGGCGATTCGTAAGACATGTAGACACACAATGGTTATTTCAGTTGTAAAGAAATACAATGTCAACAACAGAAACAGGCCCACTCGACAAAAAAGTAAGAATGAGAACACCTTGTTTAGCGATACTACGGTTAAGCCCTACAGACGTGAGACCCACAACAACATAGTCATACACACAGACACTACACATGCATTAACATACATTTATTATGAATACTAGGTATATTACCATGGGTCGGTTCATCTGTTTCTCATCCAACCAAGGTTTTAATTATATACCAGAATTGGGAAACTTTATTCAATTCCAGTGTTATACGGCCGTATTCCATTGCACTGGCGTCAAGTATTTACAAGTATCATTTCACGATGCTAATACGGCTTCATGACAAAATGGTGCTTCATTTTAAATACCCTATTATAATGCAAAAAAATGATCTGATGTTTAACATTACAATAGTTAAACTTTAAATGCCATTGGATGTACTTCGATTTCACAAAGGTGAGTAGCTGTTCATATGCTTTAGGTTTGCCGTCCATCATTAATACAAAGTAACACAATGTAAAGTTTGATTCTTTTTGAAAGGACACAGACTGGTTTTCTTATACAGGCATATTGTTATTTAATATTTTTTAAAATACATTTGCTTTACAGATATTGCTATTTTAATACCTCCATTACTATATTATTTGAAGAGTAGCGTCATTATGGTGTTTTTCAAAAACGTTTTCCATGCAAATGTCAGATAAGCCTAATCATACAGCCTCAAAATGATTACCACAAAATTTAACAAACCAGGACTTCAAACAAAAAAAAATATCGGCAAAATGTATGGTTAAACAATTTAAAACTTACGTTGTCAAACATTTTGCGAGATAGTTTTATATAAAAGCGATACATATCAGAAAGTGTATTTTAATTAGACCACAACATTACTAAAACGCTAAATCTATTCGAGAAAATGCATCTCCCAATATCTTACAAGAAGACTATCTAAGTCTTTGAAGCCGAGTTGCGTTTCATGGAAGAGCACTTAGATTTCACCAACCCCCATACCTTCATGTTACATGTGAATGCTATGAAAATATAAACACCTTGCAACGAGAAGGCGGCAAGAGTAAGATACGAGAACAACGACATCTCAAACATCGCGTCAACAATTATCAGTGGCCAAGTAATGCCAAGAAGAGCGGAGACCTTTATGTATATTCTAAAATAATTTCTGTCCCTCAAGGAGCATTTTCTTTCCGATCTTCGCAGACTAATGATGGTTTTAACAAAGAACCCGACATTGGTTATAAGTTAAGCAGCTATTGGCAACAGAAAAGCTACCAATTGGGCAAGACGATCGTTTATGAAACAAATATAAGTTCCGTACCCAATCATTCCTGTTTGCAGATAATTGACAAGAAATGTTGCAACTAAAACCAAAAAAGAGGTAGAGGATATATAAAACGCATACTGAATTTGCAGCTTATATGAAAACAATGAAGCACTAGCAAACGGTTTCTGTACAAATACAATTTGAAAGCCAAAAATAATGTATACAGAAACCAAAGACGACACATGCTTGTGGAAGATTCGTAGCCCATAACAACATGTTGACATTTAAACGACATTTACCACAACAAAAAATACGTAGTTACCGGAAGGAGCATTAGCGACATCGATTTTGGACAACCACTATCGATAGTCGCCGACATAGCATTGTCAGCGACGATTAGTCGATTGTACTCGATTATCGTTTCATCACTAGTTGTGGTACACTTCCTGGAAAGGAAATAAGATGTGTTATATTGACTGTCATTTTATATGAGAATTTGCTTTCCAATAACATTTCTACTTTAATACCTAGATACCTGTTGCTCATCATTTAACGAGTAATACCGAGATTTTTATAAATATTGTTTTAAATATTAAAATATGAAGAAAATGAATATTGCCGAAAGCAATTAAACAAATTGCATTTTGCTGACAATATTATAAACTCACTGACTGAACGAGAACAGCTGTCTTCTCGACATCTGTTTAATATAAAATGGTGGATAGATGGATATATTTCAGTTAGGAATGCATATACACAGACATTTAGCAAAACAACATGAATAGTAAGTAAACCATAGTACACACAACTCGTACATGATATTATAAATAGCCATGTAAGGTACACCGGACCAAGGATTCCACAAAAAGAGAAAACTCTTATTTCCATTTCTTTTCTTTGTTTTGGCCGAAAGGCTTTGGTGGGCATTGTATAATATCAATACTTATATGACTTTTATTGAAATTGAAAAAAAAGAAAGTTATAATGCATTACTATAAATATAACAGTCGGTGTATCACAGTTACTTTACATGATAAGTTATAAGTTATTTAATTATCACATTATAGTATGAATATCACACTATGTAGTACTAATAAAATGCGAGCTTAAGTCTAAATTGTTCCTATACTGGAAATCTTGGAATTTATAAATATGAGGTTACCATGAATTGGATAAAACAATCAAATATTGTGTTTTGTAATGTAACGATTTAAAAGTACAATAATTTTCATCTCTTCTGACTTTTTTATACTGATCAAAAGCAGGGACTCTCTGTTTTATTGTATTTAGTATATCACAATGATCCATAATTCTGCACATCGTCACAGAATAAAATAAAAATAAAATAATGTTCAATTGATTATATAAAAAACACCGGCAATTCTTTATTAAAACGATTATGTACATGCAATTTAAAAACAGGCAATGTTTCAGTCTGTGCTATACTAGATGGCATTCTGTTCCGCAGGGAAATACCAGAAAAGAAGGAGGACTTTAACCCTTCAGTGAC
Organism: Mya arenaria; assembly: GCF_026914265.1. Taxonomy (NCBI): domain Eukaryota; kingdom Metazoa; phylum Mollusca; class Bivalvia; order Myida; family Myidae; genus Mya; species Mya arenaria. The sequence goes on from NC_069129.1 coordinate 1,929,804, forward strand.
AGCCCCTTTCTGACATATATCGTCTTATGTGAATGTACATTGTCATTGGAAATAAGTATCCCATGTAGTCCGGGGCTATGCCATTTTTTAGACATGACCCATAAAAATCATCTACCTATTATATTCAAATTGGGAAAATGCCGTTTCAAGTACAGTGTAGCCAATTGATATAACAAGTCAAATAAATCGAGTATTCAGAGACTGTACTTGTTTTTATTGTTCTCCGTGTTTGCTACTAAAACGTTTACATAAGACTGAGTATCAATAATTATGCAAATGAATGTCAAATTCCAGCTTTACATTGTCTATATTCAACCACAGCTGTATGTGTACGATACGTGTATATGCTGTCAATTATGGATTATGTGTCTATCAACCATGCGATGCAGGAAGCCAAAGTAGTTATACAATGACAAAAATAGCGACAAACCGAGAAGTCAAAATATCATATATACAGCCTATTAAAATGCTTCAGGCAAAGGCCCAAACGAGAATGAAATCATGACACACCACATTTACCAAGTGTTATGTAAGTATGTGCAGCACGGTGACTATATGCAATGTATCTTTGACAACGTGGCACGATTATTTAACAACATCTTAAATCATTTATATGTTTTAATACATATACAAACATGATGCTATTTTAACACTGATACAGAAGATATGACATAACTTTCGCTGTCGGCTCTCCATATCTTCAATGTCCAGGACAGTATCAGATATTTTTTTCTCTACCACGGCACTAACTTGCTATTCTCTATTCACATAGCGTTTAGTAGATTCAATTAACCCCAAATAGTTTTATACTACATCCTTGTTAGCAGTGCTTATGTGTGAGCAAATGTAGGATTAATAGGCAATATACAAACGCTTAGTAAGAGATTTAACTTAATTGGTAATTATTTATCGTGTCGCCAGGGAAGCACGGCATTAAATTCAGTTCATTGGATTACTGTGTCGTCAGTCATCGTCACTGGTGTAGGCTTCCGAGCAATGACATTTGAATGACGTAATGAAGAGTCTTTACATTTGCTTCAGTCAACGGTTAATTTCAAGATGATTTTTACATGAAAAGGATGGGCGCACCCTTACGGTGACAAAAACAATTTGCGGAGTTCTAGTTTGATTATTGAAAGCTTAATGTCACATCACTTGTCCCTAATATATGTTTTCCGAGAATGACCGCATGATTGAAACAGAGTATTGTTAGCACTTTAAACAAAATGTTTACTGACATACACAGAAACGTAGATTTTATTTGTGTTTTTACATTTCTTAATTGCTGCAATATTCTTACTTTAACGACATTTCATCTGCTTCAATAATGGTTAAGTTCAAACGACATACATGTTAATGGTATCCAGAATACGTTCATTATCCTGAAACCCCTTTTGATATGTTCGGGTTTTTCATTAAAATAAGTTCCAAACAAGAAGCTTTTTTTATCTATATTCTCTTTTTACAGCTGGTCGAATAGTTTGATTACCTTTTGTCTTTGTGCTGTTTCCACGTGTTCAAATGCCGATGTTAGTCTATACTTCTTTCTGCATGTTACCTTCATGTTGACCTTGAAAAGTCGGAATGAAGCGCCAGTTGGACGATGCGTCATTTTGTCCAATGCGATTGATATAGTTTTGAACAGGGTTGTTTTCAACCCTGTTCAGTGTAGCCACAAACTCGACACTCACAACATTAATTGCCTATTAATAGTAACAAGTGTCATCTGCCTCTTTACCACCAAAAATATAGTTTGAGAAAGTACGGACTATATAAATTGCAAGATATATTTCCAATAACCGAGCTAGATTTGACAAAGCAAGTAGCAATCATAACGCAATATCTATTTAAATCATTTAATTTGTTGAACTTAAATAAAGATAATATTAAAGTAGTATCCCTGCCCCCCAAAATGAATGAACATCGAAACGTAAACAAAGAATTACTATCCACTCAAAGCACATCATTCCATCACGTGACACAATGATCTCAATGATCGCAGTTTCCCCGCTTAAAACATCACATGATAGCCCACATCACAAACGCACGCTGACGAGTTAGCTGACGATATAGAAACAGAAGAGAGTTGCTGACCATACAGACAAAGAAGGAAAAAAGTTTTGAAATTAAAGATTTTTCAAGACTTATTATGTTTAATTTATTTTATATATTTTTTTTGTAGTGTACGTATAGACGAATGTTTGTGTATTTATTTTTTGAAAATGGCATTTCATTGAAATGAATTGAGTTAATTTTTTTTGCTGGTTTGGTGTAAATATGAGAAAATATCACGGAATTAATAACTTTTTTATTTTTAAGTGTTTCATTTACAATTGTTTGAAATCAATTATTTTAATTTTGATCATTTTGATTAAGAAACTATTTTAATCGGTTGTATTTAAGATTTTGATATTTCTCATTTGAAGTTGTTTTGTGAATAACAAGGCAACCATAGGCAAACTCATGATGAGTAAAGTTTGATTATTATATATTTCATTTTCTTAGTTGGGAATAGCACAAGCATTCACCCTTTTTTATATTTTCATTTTCTATTATTAAACCCAGCACGGGGAGGAAGGCTTCGTGGAGTTTGTTTCTATGCTGTTTCAATAATTCACCAGCCGTTAAATATTATCTATTTATCGTTCCTCCCGGGTGAGAATCCATTTTTATGTAAATAATGTATACATCATTTTAAAATTATATTTAAATTTTTTAACAGTGGCCCTGAAAAGGATCGTTTTCAATTTAATAATTAGTATAGTCTTTGTTAATGCCAACATCTAATTACCAACCGGAAAAAGGTTTTAGTCTGTCTTTTAAATTCATCCTGGATGATCAACCAATTTCTTTTTTATTTCCTTGGTTAATAAATCCTTGGCAAGCCCACTCATATTGTAACACCATAGGATGGAGTTATGTTGGGATTGGTTACATTCTCCGTCCTGGTTTGCTTGGTAACACAGCGACATTAACTTTATTGTCAATAAAATATTAATTTGTCATTTACCATAATGCTTCAATAAACCTGGGGCGGCCTCTGTGGTTGTTTTACTAGGGGACTCTTAGATTTGATGTGTCACATATCAGCACCTTATTAATACACACATGATCGTGAATCATAATGGTGAAAACCCGTATAAAACCCTGTTCATGCAGCGCTATCAGCGTTTTCATTATTCCAGTACAGGCAATAACATCGTACGATTCAATAAGACAAATTAACCACCTACTTCAGTTAGTTACGAAAGTAAATGCAATCAGGTTAAAACGAATTAATTAATATTGTTTTATAAACAACTACAGCAAAAATCATTTCAAAAGGCAGAGCTTATCGGATGGTCGTTTCCCGCGACAAGGACATACATGTGGTCAGTTTAAATTAGGTATCGGAGATCGTCTGTTCTCAAAATGAGAATATAATTGTTCCTTTCCAAGTTGCAATTTATGCTAGTTATGTTTAATGTGGGTATCTTTGTAGAAATAGTGCAGTTATAAATGATTCGCAATCTTTAAATGTTTTATAGGGTTAAACGGAACTACTTTGTTAGACCAAACTTGTGCATGCCTAAAAGCCGAATGACTAAAGCTAGTAGAAGCAACGATTCCGAACAATAAAACGGATTATTCGTCACGGACTTAGAGTTTACAGTTCGAAGGCGTTAACCGAACTTTTATTCAAACAGATATTTGAATGCGTGTGCGCTTAGGCTGTGTTGTTAGTGTCGGATTAGCATAAAACTTGGTTTTTATGAATTGTGTTTTGCTGGGCTTGGCAATTGGTGTTCATATTGCAAAGAGATTTCACTACGCAACGTCTCAGCAATACAACTTAACCGTTCCTGCATTTTAATAATTCTATAAGCAAATTACACTGCAAAACGGAATGGCAAAGGGATTATCGTGATCACATAGAATACAAGTCTTTTGATAAGTCATTTGATGACTGCATACTATAGCTGCCTTGACTGATTTGTTATTCTATGTAGCAGATAGCTCTTTTGTTCTTTTGTTATTTGAGTTTAATTTAATTCTACAGAAGGCAATGATTTCGCAATAAGGTTTCTGTTTTGTGATATTACAGCAAGATTAGCTGAACATATTTCGAAAAATTGATTCTAAATATGATCTTTGACATTTAGTTTAAACCTGTCTTGTTCCGTTCTTGTCGTTTTAGATTTTTAAATGTTTAAGTCCGTCAAACTTTATTCCAGCAACCTGCCATGCACGTCCAGTAAAAAATATATGGCCATGCAGGCACATCTCCATGCCAAACGAGGCAGGCGAACTCTCCACTTCTTTTTTAATTATCTAAAAAATACATTGCAATAAAGCGCAACTTATCTTGTCAAAAGTCATACTTATATAACAAAATAAGTCACATTAAAAGGCTTCTTTCGATGAACTATTTGACGTCAACTATAAGCAAAATGACGTCAGTAAAACACGCCACTAGCGCATTTCTTCGTCAAAAGTGTATATAACTGGAAACTGGTATGTAACAAAGATATACAGCATGTGTTTCCGGACCCGAAACTAAGATAGTAAGTGAATTCTAAAGACTTGGAGCGTTCCTCAGCTTCCATACCTGAGAGGCTAATGCTTATGTTGTAATTAGCAGTCTTATCGCATCAACCTTGTTGCTTGCAACTGACTTTTGCAATTTCTACATTATATTTCCTCGGATCCATTTTTGTATCCCAAAAAGGTTATTGATGTAAAAAATGTCTGTTTCCACTAACCCGAATTGCCCTTTATTTCCCACCCGATCCTTCACTTTCTTTGTTCATAATTTCCTAAAAATTATGCATATATGGAGTGAACATGTTGAAATTTACTATTCCCACTAATCACTCTCTACAACGGTGACACACGCGGTTTAAGTTTTTAGTTTGTAACGATGACTGCATCGTATCTTTGAAAGCTCTGCATTAGGTGCTCTGAATTGTTTCCCTCCGTCTGCAGATAGAGTTGGGATCTCTAATCATAGAAGTACTTGGGGTTTACCTTTTCGTTTATTATTATTTGTTTTATTGATTAGTTTCCTCAAGTTACTGCATACTTTGATAAGATTTACCTTTTGTGTTTTATCTTTATTAAGGATTGTTGGGATAAGAGTGAGGTTTGTGCACATAAACTGGTTTAAACCCCCAGTAAATTTACATTTTACTGACCGTTCTAAGCCGGTACCTAACAATTCTTGATAAACATACCTATTATATATATAAAAAAATATGTCGTATTATTAATAGCAAACAACAACAAACAGTTTACATCGATGTGGCATTGAAAGCTGCTAACAGACGTTTTTTCCTCTTTATTCACCACAAAAAAACACTGTATTCGAGCAGATCTACATGATAAGGGCCCGGCATGGTTTTAAGAACAGAAATTAATTAGAAAATAACTTAAGAATGAGGCTTACATTTTTAATTCTGTAACTATTGATAAATGTGAGAAAAAGTGTGAGGTTATGCCAATATAAACTAGTTGTAGACGCTTGTTTGTACGCTTGTGTCTCTCATTCAGTGTCGTTTTACCCCTTTGCACATACAGAGGATTTATATTTGCATTTTTTATATTACTGGGCTTTTCCCTGTAGAAAAGTTGCCCATATGTTATCTGAAAGGCTAGTTTCCATAGTAAAAGAATTGATTTGCCAATATATATTACTGTACCAAAAGTGACAAACACTAAGCATTTAGGGACTGGCGGATCCGTGGTCTCGTGGTTACAAACTTGACTGTCAATCAAGGGGTCGCAGGTTCAATTCCTCGCCCCCCCCACACACACACACGCACTAAGAAAAAAAAGTAATCGTTATCAGGGAGGAACGTTAAATTGGGGTCTCGTGTGACAGTGCTATTAACTGGTGCACGTTAAAAAACAGGGTAGCTCTAACCACAGTAACATTCTGTCTGTGCACTAAGCTCTTAAACATTTAATGAGTAACAATCTTATCGGAGCTTATGTGAAAAACTACAAAAAAAAGCTCGCGGAATGGGCCTTGCCCGAGTGTGAGTATAAATAAGCTTTCACATCCCCGTAGTAGGTAAAGAACAAAATGTAGTCCATGCAATTGGCAACGTATATCATTTTCTCAAAAACAAACGACATCGTTTAAAATAAAAACAAGAATTATATCATATTCTGGATAAACGTCTATTTCACACAATCATAAGCTTAAAATAATATATGTTGTAACTAATTACTTGTTGTTTAAAGTTTAGTGATCGTCACCATAGCTATCAGTCAACTAAATATATTTGTATGTACTATAACAAATCATATATAACTACTAACAATCTCACTTCAGCTGAAATGTAATTTTTGATGTTAACAATTTGCTAGATCCAGATAGTTTTGTACAACATAACATAGGCATTAGATACAACACATTTTTTAAGCAAACATAATATAATATAATATAATTTTATTCTTCAGATACAACATTAAGTGGTAGGCTATTTGTACGACATATAGACATATAATGGTTATTTTAATTTGTGTAGAAATACAATGTAAACTACAGAAAAAAGACCCATTCGACAAACAAGAAAGAATGAGGACACCTTGTTTAGAGATACAAGACCCTACAGACATACAACAGCAAATACATACATAGACAGACTAAACATGCATAACTATACATTTATAATGAATAATAGGTAAATTACCATGGGTCGGTCCAAATGTTTCTTATTCAACCTAGGTTTTAAGTATATACCAGGAATGGGAGGCCATATTCCATTTCAGTGCAATACGGTCATATTCCATTGTACTGGCGTCAAGTCTCAACTAGTATCATTTCACGATGCTAAAATGACGTCATTAAACACAATGATGCTTCATTTAAATGCCCTTTTTATGTGAAAATGAGTATGTTAAGTGATTTACACAAAAATATATTTAAGAACAGTGTTATGAATTATGCGTTTTGGTCCTGATCATGATCGTCCCTACTTCCGTCGGCTAGTGCCCCATGAAATCAGAGGTAGAGTAAATACAACCTTCCGGATCAAAACGAAGTACTAACGAGCCTATAACAGAACAGTAGTTACAATTTAAATGCCAATGGGTGTACCTCGGTTTCAAAACGGTGAGTAGCCAGCCATAAGGGCTTCTGGTGAGCCGTCAATCATTAATGCAATTAAGTACAGAAACAAGCTCATTAGCCAAACGTTTAAACATAAAGCCCGTTTAATGGCACAGGATAAACGCCAACGACATAGAACACACAAAAAAAAATCACAAACAAGAAACATGGAACAACAGCACAAAACTCCAAAAAACAGCACAGTGCATATATACTATATACAAAAAATAATACGTATGTTTATCAAGAATTGTTAGGTACCGCCTTGGAACGGTCAGTAAAATGTTAATTTACTGGGGGTTAAAACCAGTTTACGTGCACAAACCTTACTCTTACCCCAACAATCCTGAAAAAAGTAAAAACGTAAAAGGTAAATCTTATCAAAGTATGCATTAACTTGAGGAAACTTAATAATGAAACAAATAATAATTAACCAATAAGTAAACCCCAAGTACTTCAAAGATTAGGAATCCCAACTCTATCTGCAGACGGAGGAATACAATTCAGAGTACCTAATGCAAAAACTTTTCAAAATTACAATGCAGTCATTGTTTGAAACAATGAGCATCACACACAGTCTGCCTTAAAAAATAAAAGGTTTAAAACTGTGTGATCATAGAGTTTCATAATAAAAAACATCATTGTACTAAAACTGGGAACAAATAATGAAAACATTATAAAAAAATAAAAGCAACATATATTAGCTTATATTTCCTTCCAAATGATTACCTATGTAAAATATTTGAAGAAAAATGCCGAAACACTCCGAGTCAGCCAAAAACGGTTTTAATGATGAATCTGCGTTTTTTTCCATAAAATCAAAGGACTGAAAGTTTAGTTATGTAAGGATGTTATATTCAACCCTATATTTTGTTTCAGGAATTCATCTTAAAGAAATAATGGCAAGTACTCTTCAAAGTATTGCCTTTATATCCACGGTTTTAATAAAATCCAAGCAATTAATTGAGTCTTTCTGCCCAACTATCTGCTGAAAACATTTAAATTTTCTTTAAAACATCAACATAAAAATCGAGATGAACTATACTATTAGCAATCAGCGATTTAAGACTACTATTGTACTTAGATATAATATTATAATGACCATTAACACATTTTGAGAATTTTTACCTTAATTTATAATATCTGAAACCCTGTCTAGAAGGGTTTCCGTCGTAAGTTTACTGCGAGAGCTGAAATTTTTGACATCTGTACATATTCTAGCAAATCTTATCAACTGTGCGATAAAAACATCATATGATAATCTAGGAACATCTTCATCTAAAGAAGGGTAATTAATTATTTTAAAATTAAAATCATCACGTTTATCATAAAGATTGATACTCAATATATCTTCCTTTACTTCTAGTTGCAGATATAAATAGGATGCTTTTAAGTTGGATGTATTAGATTTATTAAGTGGCAATTGTGAAAGATATAGCGATTTAATATTATCTGTAAACACAAGATTATCCAAACTAAGAATATCATCAATATATCTAAAAGTGCTATTGAATTTATCAACAAAAGCGAGATCTCCAGACTTAGATAATTTCAACATATATTCACTTTCTACAGGGACTTTCATTTTAAAGTAATAAAATGTAGTTTGATTTTTTTTCAAGTTGACACAGAGAGGTTTTTCATACGGGCATTTTGTTCTGTAAGATTGATAAATTTAATATATCAATAAAGAACATTTTTATTAATACATTATTATAATAGTTACGTCATAATGGTGTTTTTTAAAAAGTTTTTCCATATATAAAGTTTAACCATAGAGCCTTAAAATGTTTGTTGCCTCATTTAAGAAACCAGGATTTCAAACAAAGCAAAATTTGTTAGAAAGTGTGACAACATATAAAACTTATGCTGTCGATCATTTTGCGAGATTGTTTTATATAAAAGCGACACATATCAGAAACTGTATTTTAATTAGACCACAAAATTACTCAAACGCTAAATCTATTCGAGGAAATGCATCTCCCAATCTCTTAGATTAAGTGTTTGAAGCCGATTCGCGTTTCATGGAAGTGCACATAGATTTCACCAACCCCCATACTTTCATGTTACATGTGAAGGCTACAAAAATATAAACACCTTGCAACGAGGAGGCGGCAAGAGCAAGATACGAGAACACCGACATCTCAAACATCGCGTCAACAATTATCAGTGGCCAAGTGATGCCAAGAAGAGCGGAGACCTTAATGTAAATTTTGAAATAATTTCTGTCCCTGAAGGAGCATTTTCTAGCCGATCTCCGCAGAATAATGATGGTTTTAACAAAGAAACCGACATTGATTATAAGTAATGCAGTTATTGGCAACAGAAAAGCTCCCAATATGGCAAGGCGATCGTTTATGAAACAGATAAAAGTTCCGTACCCAATCATTCCAGTCCGCAGATAATTGACAAGAAATGTTGCAACTAAAACCAAAACAGGAGTACAGTATATATAAAACGCATACTGAATTTGCAGTTTATATGAAAACAATGAAGCACTAACAAACGGTTTTTGTACAAATACACGAAATATATGATACGCACACACATTCATAGCAAGAAACGTTGAAAGCCAAAAATAATGTATACAGAAACCAAAGACGACACATGCTTGTGGAAGATTCGTAGCCCAAAGTCCAAACTTTGCGAACGTCTGGGCAGACAAGAGGCAGAAAATCAAATTCATATTATTAATACCAGAGGTATTCCTAAGTTCTTTAAATACGAAATAAACTGCCAAAGACAATATTATGCAGACAAACGATACAGTTGTACAAAGACTGTCAATGACTTTATACGAAATGAACAGAGGTGTGGTGTTAAATTGTTTTCGTTCCTCGACAAGCTTTAGGACATCCTTCACACAAACTCTGACGTGCGAATCGTACAACTCCACATCGCGCAGCGGAAGTTCAGTTGTGTAGTCGTGAAGAATAACTGATTTTCTTCCATCAGTAAAGGTGTAGTTAGACTCTGGAATTTCAACCATAGGGCATGATAAAAACTTGTTTACATGAATAACAAGATATCTGGACAAGAGGTGATCACGGAACTTGTCCATGCATTTGTTGTTGTCAGAACATTCGTTGTTGATATCATACGTGGTGAGGTGTATCGTTTGAGAGCCAGCCTTCACAGCAAGTGGCAGAGTGATAAAGTCAACTAATGTATTTTCGAACAAAGTCAAACTGTTGGTTGAATAAAGATAAATTTGTAAAATCGTAACCACAAAATTTGTCGAAGTTGTTTGTATGTCTGAGCTTATATTGTCGTTGTTTTCAAATGCGCTGCAGGCCAATATTTCAGACTTTGTCTGATGAATTTTAATTTTGTGTTCAAGCTCTCTTGATAATTGGTCACATATTACACTTGATAAGTTTTTAGAATCGTACATTTGTTTGTTATAACCCATTTTGTCCTTCACTTGGAGCTCGTACAATACGCCAAGTGGGTTTACATCAACACTGTACACGCATTCGTTGCCCACAATGACACGGCCCTCAGCACACAATAATTTTCCTTGTACCTGAAAAATTGAACAAAATACCGATTATATGTAATGACATTTTTGTGTATTTTTTATTTTAAAGCTGCAATCTCACAGATTGAACGTTTTGACAACTTTTTTTTAATTTTTGTCTTGGAACGAGCCATTTTTTGCAAAAATCCATGGGAACCACTTATATAAGACTGAGATTAAAATTAGATCGCAGATTTTAGCATTTAAGTTAAAAAATGATGTTTTATGCATTTCTTAAACCGTTATTAACGGTTTTAGCCACAAAACATTAGTTTTCGAACGGAAAAATTAAAATCCACGATGTGATTTTGGTCAGCATCTTATATCATTGGTTTGCAGAAACTTACGCAAAACTTTGCTCCTTCCAAGACAAAAAATAAAAAAAAGTTGTAAAAATGGATTATCTGTGAGAATGCAGCTTTAACTTACTATTATACGTATGCACCCAGTAAGACAAGTACTTGTAAACAATAAACTCATTTTCTATTTAAGTCTGTTAACTTAGTTTGGAAGATGACAAACATTTCAAAATGACGTATATTTTTTAAAGAATGCAGTATAAGAGTCCTTTCCTTTTACAACTGATTAACATGGCCTGTTGATTCAAAATTAGAATATAAGGTATTTAAATGTTTTATCATTAAAATGCATATATCTTATACTATTAACGAGTACTTGACCTTTCTGATGGATATCAATTACAATTTAACTTGACTGCTGAAAGAAACTCTAAATGTAAGAAAATAAGAGAAAAGAATACAAATGCTCACCAAAAGAGACATTATATAAAAAAATAATAATTCTAAATCAGTAAGTCTTTAACGGAATATGTGAAGGACAGCACTTATAATATTTACAAACAGCGAAATAATAAAATATCAAAAATCGAACATGTTACCGAAAAAAGGGGAAAAAGAAATTATGATGAAGCGTTTTGAATAACGCATTAAACATATAATGAGTTTCTTCGTTTCGTGTAAATTATAAGACAAGCATCTCTCAACTCGTTAATTCTAGTATGTTAACATAATTCACTTGTTAATCACAAACTATATCATTATTCATATATTGCAAATTTTGATTATAATGATATGGGATTGTTTTAGGATTTTATAGGGAATTATGCTCAATACATTGAATGGCCCGCATGAAATAGACAAATTTGCTATAATGATTACAATCATAAGTTGCTAAGATATATTTCATTGTTTTGGACCCCGCTCACAGAGGCGGTTGATGCTTTTACTGTTTATTGGGGAAACGACAACAATTTTTTGGTTTCCAAATCATTTGATACCAAAGTTTTTGAATCATTTGACATATTGTAAAGGTATGGGGACATTCGTTGCACTCTATTGGCCTTCGAGTCCCTTTTTTCATATTTTGATAGGTGGAAATGCTTCAGTTAAGAAAGATCCACTAGTGATGTTCTTTTAGTAAGATTGGATTATTATGTGTAATGGCAAATGAAATGCGTTACCTTAGTGTACAAGATATTGTTAAAGATAACTGATTATTGATACTATCATATAATAGTTTTTTGTATACAGGTATTCGGATCTTTTAGATGGCAGGAAATAGCCAGTATTTTTCAGACTGTCTCAAACAACACGAAGGAGCAGTTCTAGGAAGTTAATGCTGTGATTTTGTCATTCTACTGTTCATTACTATTCTTTAGCGTTTAGCAAATTTAGACCATGGTGTGAAAAATCAATTTTAATCTTTGTTTTTCCAGCAAAACCTGTATCAGTAGCCATATATTTAGTAACCTCACGTTATTCAGGAAGATAAAGTTACTAAACCAAAACTGAACACCATATTTTACGGTATCGATTGGCCACATGTTGTTTCTAATAAAAACAATTCTTGTAGTGATACTTGGTTAAAACTCTGTATAAGGAACGTGGTAAAACTGGTAAATAAAAAGGAGCATATAACTAGTGGTATTTTAAAAAGAACAGTTCTTTGGAAGACTTTAGAGATATTACATGTTCACAAAATGCATTGCCAATTCCTAAACTGTTTGTGTTGTCGTATTTTAAGATAAGCGAATAATTAGTTTACTCAAGTAAAAAAGTGAGTTAGTTTAATTTATACAAATGAATAGCAAATATTATGTCAATTGTATTACTACAAATTGACTCAAACGTGAGTGGGGAAGGAGAAAAATGTAAACGTTACAAATGTTCATTTATTTATTTTTGAATACGATCTTTTTTCGAAAATAATATATACATTCTTCGTGAACCTTTTTGGGACAGGAAGGAGTTGACCAAATTTTACGAAAGATTTGATCAGATTTTGGATAAAAAAGCATTCACATTTTTTCGGGAAAATCTGTCAAAAATAAAAATATAAAATAGCTGCAATCACCACTAATCCTCTGGGAAGTACTGGCACTTTTGCAATAAACTCATGTTTATTTTGAATTTAAAAAATGGAAATGCTTTCGATTGGAAATCTGATTAATCTCTTCATTCTTTATTTTTCAACTCCTAATTACAGCTACAAATGTTGCACCGGATATACTAATTTGTTTCTGGTGAGTGTGTATTTGTAATGGCAGTCACAACAATTTGAGACCGAACATAATAACGACGAAAGCGGCATAGTATAGATGTTATCGGACTGGTGATTTAAAGCTCGAAATAAAGAAAACCAACCATTTCTCCGATGCATTAGCTGAATGATGTCATAGTTCTTCCATTTTCAATCTAAAACTATGATTTGAAATTAATATCGATTTTTAATATATTATGCGTAAGCTTCATTCGTCAGATAGTAATATTTATCTACCCTTTCTTACATCAATAATACTATGAGCGCTACAGAAGAGCAATAGTTAACCATGATTCTTTTGAATGTATAACAAGAAAGACCATTGATGCAAAGCATCAAAGGGCGCCGTTTAATAGTTTATGCATTTGTTATATGTTGAAAAACAAGGAAAGTCAAGGCCAACAAGCATATTACAATGCATCGAACCGCATCCATGAAATTCTCAAAATATTTGTAGTATTCTGCTTAACAACATAGGCTAAAGCATTGAAATTGAAGAGTTTCAAGTTGAACATTTCATTAGGGGTGTGGTACATTAATGAACACGACAGAATTAGGGTGTTTGTGGACTGTCATTTTGTCATTGCCACCTATCCATATACCAAGTTTTATTTCAATACCATGAGTATTTTAAAGGAATGCTCTTGTCAAGAAAAAGAGGCAAAGGGCAATAATTCTGTAATTAGCTGAAATACAGCTATAGTCATTGTGCACTGCACTTCCTCTTGTTGTGCTTTACCATTGAATGATGTTTAATGAAATTCCAAAAAAAAGTTTTCTTGTTATGCTACGGACAGGAAAAGGAACAAAGGGAATAACTCTTGCAATTCGCTAAAATAGAGTTATTGTTCTTGTACACTGCAGTTCTAATCATTTAGGGGGAGGGGGCAAAGTCACCATGCTGGAATGACAACTTGAAGGGAAGAATAAGTTTCCTGATTATATGGGGAATTCATGAATAACAATTTTTGTAGTACTTTAATAAACATTATCATTTCGTATGAAAGTTACAAACATAAATAGAATAGAAATATTGAACTGTTATATTAAAAGAGAACATTGTTTACTAGATGAAATGCATTTATAACATAACATGCCTTGTTTTTAGCTGTTTAATAATACTAAAATGTATGAAATTGGACAAATTGCATAAAAAACTGGTCAATCGAGTTATAATGTTAACTTCTCCATTTAAATGGTAAAGAAGAGTTGAAAATGGATGTTTTAGTTGATAGTGATATTAACCGAAAAAAAGCATGTGTCTTATAGGACAATGGCAAATTTTTCAAATATGATAAAAATAATGCATACAAACTGAATATGTATCAGACTATGCATGAAAGAAATAATACTGTTTCTTTTTTTCACAAAGGTTTTGAAATACAACAATGCACATATAAGCATAAATAGGCCAAATATGCACAAAATAATAGTAAACAATGTGTAAAAGTGATACTGAACACTTAAAATAATTTCTTTGTGCATTAAATGAATATATACCAGAAAAGCAATACTAAATCAAGTCCAAAATGTATAATAACATGAAGAACACCCCTTTATGAATATCTTCATAACAAATCAGAGTACATGTAAACAATAATCATTTATATAATTAGTATCAAATGTGTCTACTTAAAAGTGTGTTTTCATATGCATTAAATTAATATATACCAGAAAAGCAATTATAAAAATCCTTAAATGTATAAGAAACTGAAGGCAACAAAGAATAACACCCATTTATGAATATCTCCAAAACAAATCAGAGGTCACCTAAACAATAATCATTCATACAATTAGTTTCAAATGTGTCTAGTTTTTGTGTGTCCGTTCATTATCTTTAAATGAGCATCTTTAAAATGAAACTCTTATTTGAAATCAATACATATAACAGGGCTTTCATTAAGAATTTGAAACTGGAAGTATAAACTTCCTGTCCATCAATTTTGGAAGTTTTACACTGAAATGTGGAAGTTAATATCTCCCGAATACAATATCTTTTACCACTATTTTTCAATTAGAATGTTAAAAATCAAGTAATTTGTAACTTTAACTTGCCAAATTCAAAGACTTATATTATAATAAATCATTTTATCTTAAGACTGATTGAAATTGTGACCATAAAAGTAATATTGACAGAAGGTTTGAATATTTTGAACTTCCAAACTTTCTACTTTGGCGGTTTTCTTCAAAATTATGGAAGTTTTTGTACTTCCTAGAAATCAATTTTGAAAGTTTTAACCCCATTTCTAAGGAGTAATATACTTCCAAGCTTCCTTTAATGGAAGCCCTGCATATAATTGTATTTATAACACACATCGAATTGACTGATAAAACAATAACTACTTACTAAATAATGCATTTACTGAAATATTGTTTACTGATTTATAACAAGCTTGTGACCCTGTTTATAATAGCAGAAAGCATGACAAATATTAAATGATTGGTGATTGCTAAAAGATTTACTGTGGTCTACCATAGTATCACAAGGCAGAAATACCATGTTTTATGTTCATTCTTATAAGCAAATTGAACTCAAAATCCTTCATTAGAAACATTGTTGTTGACATCTATCAACCCATTTTGAAAAATCAAAACAATAATATTAATTGTGATAAGTCTTGTTTGGGAGTAAGAGTGCATCTTTAAAAATAGTGTGTGTGGTTTTTTTTTACTTTATATGAAATATGTACCAATTCAATTTGACAAATGAGACAAAAAAATTAAGTTAGGAAATAGAAGTAGTAATTGTACATAATACAAAACAACAAAAAAATGACAAAGCTCAATATAACAGGAAATCTATATGAAAACAAAAATCATTAAAGGCCATAATGATTTAAACTGAATTAAGGTATTTCAGTTATACACACTTTAATAAAAGCTTTAACCGACAACATAGTTATTATCAAGGTACACTATGGGACTTTTATCCAAATTTTGAAGATATTTTACCGTGAAAAAAAAAGGTTATTTAAGTTTCATTACACCCAGCCCCAAACTCCAAGGGCTACAAAGAGCGACAAGTAAATATTTTGTCTATATTTGATTTTTGTTTCACATTATCAGAGCTTATGAAATAAACACAACAGTTTCTGGTTAAATAAACTTCAGTTAACAGAAAACATAAGTTCAACCGAACAGCATTATTGATACACTTGCAAAAAAATCATTTTGATTGATCTTGTGAGTCTTCTGAACAGAGCACTATTTCGATGTTTGAAAATATAAAGCAGTTTTATAAATTCATAAAAAATAATTAATAATAAGACAACCTGCTGAAATCATTTTAAATATTTTCTATGATGTCTAATGAACAATTTAAAAGACAATTTATGATAGTTTACCGTTCAATTTTGAAGAAAATATACATAATGTCATGTAACCATACATTTTTATAGCTAATAAAATGCTTAAAAATCAACCCTTTTCTTGTAAAAATTGATAAAGCTTTATTGGACTTATTCATAAACTGTAATCATTCAAATAAAGGAATTTTACGTATGATAACAACTCAGAATTCAGATTTAAAAACAATGAATGTACTTTCAAATTAAAATGTGTAAAGAAACAAGAACACCATGTACATGTAGGCGGTAATGCCCCTCCAAAATCGTCAGAGTGAAAGTTCTCAACTAATTTGTCTTTTTAATATTATAACATTTAAACAGTCTCTGTGGTAATCGATGATGTTTGTTTTATTTTGTCAATGGTATTCTCACATTTAGAATTTTTCACAATAAGTCTTCACTCTTCAACATTTGAAGTTTGGTCTGTTCCCATGCGTTTGTACATGTAGTGTGTGTGCACAGATGATAATTACTCAATGCTGAGTCAATGTTGATTTGGTTTTTATGCCCCTTCAGGTTCTTTACCCATCTAGAATGTTTAGTGCTGTAAAGGAAAAAAAGTACTTTAAAAGCCATTCTAACTTATTAGTATAGATAATAATACTGCCATACATATACAAAATAAAATATAAACAGTTTACTTTTTCTCGACATTTTTTAAAAAAACAACAACAAGCTGATACATTCATGTAGATAACATATAAAGAAAATTACTAAATTTATCAATAAAATTCATCATCATCATCATCATCATCATCATCATCATCATCATCATCATCATCATCACCACCACCACCACCACCACCACCACCACCACCACCACTTGATTATTGAATACAGTGAGTTTATAAAACAACAAACACCAACTCAAATATGTTTTATATGAAATACTCACATCATCTCTATCAGATGTGACTGCCTTGTGGATGAAATGGATGTCAAATCTGTCTCAATGATCCAACATAGTATTTAATGCAGGCTGGAAATCTTCATAACCCCAATTTGTTGACTTAGTAATATTCAGTCATTTTCCTACCTGAAAGAAATTAGACTTCTGATTATCAACCGGCAGAAATTACAACTGTGAAAGACAAATGCACAAGTATCAATTATACATTCTGCACTAATATCTGTTTTAGCAAAGAGTAAGTTGGTAAGCACAAATGTGTAGTTGTTGTGCATATGGTTGATAATGATTAACAACAGTACGGGGTTTTAACGAGTCCTACACCAAGCAAATGAATGTCGCTAGTGTCAAAGCTGTCGTGGCGTCCAGCCCGAAACCATGTACGTCTTTTCTTACAGGTTTATTTTGATAATATGCAGTTTGTAAACAATGGGTATGTTTATGTATGTTAAAAATAGGTCACATACCAAAACACATCATTTCTAAACAAAATTTTAAGTCTAATATTTTTCTAAGATAAAACAATCAAATAAAAGATTACATACTCATATCATATACATAAATAATGTGCATAAGTACATTTAAAAATATGAAACATGTACATAATGCAGCAGTCGATTGTAACCATGGCCCCCCAGGTTATGCCGGGGATAGTCGGGGAAACGGGCTGTGTTTTTACACATCAGGTGGCCCTGCAGTGCCGGGTGAATGCGGTGGTTTTGTCTTCGAGCAAAATATAGCGGGGAATATGCCTTACCTAGGCTCCCTGGGGTGCAGGGGCATATGGCAGGGATTTGACCATCAGTTCGTCCTCGCAGGACGAGGATTTTACCTGGGGTTGGCTGGACCGAAAGTCAAAGTCCCGGCTACTCCCCTGACCTGGGGGGGGGAGCGTGGTTACAATTGACTGGTGCATAATGCACCAGTCAATTGTAACCACGCCCCACCACCGCATTCACCCGGCACTGTGGAGGTAAAAACACGGTCCTTTTCCCCCGCTATCCCCCAACCTGGGGGGGGGGCGTGGTTACAATTGACTGGTGCATAAGTAGATGTAACATGTATATTTATAATAATATATAATTATAGTACATGTATGTAAAAATATTAACACGCTGTCTTAACATTTAGCAAATGAAAATGATTTAAGAATTCCAAAGATAAATTAAAAAAACAAACATTTTTGAACACATCAACGTACAAAACTACTCAAAGATACTTACATACATAGCCCTTTGATACGGATATCCCAGTTCCATGCCGATTGTTGACATTCGTTTTTTTTGACAGAAAATCTTCTCTTACGCGTATAATTCGCTTATAATCTACGTTTTACTGTAATGACTCAAATTGTTAGGTGTATCGTAATCAACTGTCAGTGTGCACTTTTAGTGTTTACTTATTTTAAACGTATATTCATGATAAAACCATCACCCGAGTTTCCAACTACTACGATGTAGAAATTCCATTATTGACCTATGAATAGCGGGGAAATACCTTCTGGTTCTAAAAATAGCAACATCCGGTATGTGTTACAACCCGGAGACAATCGAAATAAAATTTTACTAATGTCACCTTCAACACATTAACAAATAAAGTTAGGTGAACATTTAATCCCAATATCGATTAGATTAAAGAAAAAAGATTACCTCATGGTTTATCAATGCAGTAAACATAACAAAACAACGTAAAACATAATTATTCCCATTCACATAATTACCGGTCCACACATTTTACATTTCCGGCACATGATATTTTAGATATTTCAGGTAACCAATCGGAAAACGTATACGAACAGTTATTAAACTTATTTGTCGTTCTTCCGAAATAATGTTTTGAAGATAAATTGAAGACTATCTATTCAACCATAAAAAGCATTTTTAACACCCATGCAATCGCCACCCATTTGCATTTTTTAATCATTATAAAATAACAGTAAAACCCAACTATCAACCAACTTAAAAACCGCTCCTACCACTAACAAAAATAAATTCCCATTCCATAATAGGCGCGCACTTCAGTGCGGCGCCAATGATCGAGTTTAACGAGATACACACTACCCAAGGAAACATACCTCATATTTTGAATCACCAGTGGCAGACGTGTTGTACGTTTGTTTGTTGACTCTTAAGTATGCTGGGTTTGGCGTGAAAAGACGTCTGAACGTAGGTAATATGAAATAGCCCACCTGGTTTTCGCACGTTGATTGAATGCCAAAATACCACGGGATATCATAACAATCATTTATATCATCATACCACTGTTCTTCATACTCGTCCTCGTTTGGAAATACTTTAACATCGCAATATTTTGATGCGGCATCCAGTAGCGATTCTATCCTAAAAAACAAAAAATCTTCGAGTTCAGATGGACACTGTATGTCGATTTGTATAGAAACGAACGATGCGTTCAAACCTAGAAGACATGGCAAATGTGTGCGCTTGTCATACAAACTTTCCCTTGACTCTTTGCATAGGTTTATATGTGTAGAAACTTGGACATCGTTGAGGCAGTAAACGTAGTTTGCAATGAAATCAACAACATTTCGGGAACTGTCTGTGAGCGTTGTGTTCATAGTACTATTATTTGTTTTACATTCATACGAATAAAAGATGCTTCCATCAACGCACGAGTCGTTAAAATGTGTTTTTCTTGCATTGCAAAATATCTCATCAGTAGCAATAATACGCTCGTGTGTGTTGTTTAAAACTGTATTTTCACTTTCCTCTAATTCCGTAAGTATTTCATAAACAATGTTGATAGTGTCTTTATAATACAACACGTAGTTATAGTTTCCAATTGATTTTTGGAATTTCAAGAAACCATTGCTTTCATTTTCGGATTTATTAATGATTCCATCATTGCAGATAAAGTAATAAATATTTTTAAACGGAAACAGACGTGGCGTTGTCTTAGTGTAGTTTGCTGTTTCATTAAAGCCGCTTGAACAGGTATCGACAACTTGATTGTTCGTATGGTGGTAGTGTGAAGCAATGGAAGGGTTACAAATGTAACAGAAGACGTTTGAATACAATTCATCCATGTAAGGCGAAATAAATGTATTACATGCAAAATCAATATCTGGGTCATATATTTCCCAAAGACCGGTCTCGTTGCATTTCTGGTATTTCAATGTATAGTTCTTGCTTGCCAAGTTGGCCAGAAAGGCCCAGTCTTGCATATCTATGTTGTAATCATCACCGTTGAAGTACATTAGATAGCACTGGCCGGATTCCAAGTGTCGCCTTATTTTGTTAGCTGAAAAAGGAGCGAAGGGGTCATCAGTACAGGTGTATACGCTGCCCCAAGACGTGTAGCTATATTCACCATTACACTGAGCACAGTAGCTGTTAAAGTATGAAATTCCACTGAAATTCGATGTAACTGGAGACCACTTCGACTTATCGAGACAGTGTAGTTCTAGAGAATTGAAATTAACGCCGAGGTGAAATAGAGGGAAACACTTTTGTACAAAATAAAACCAGTTCAATACTAAATAATTATGATCCGTGTAAGTGAATTTTAGATCCAATTCCACGAAGTGTGTTTTAATGTATCCGAAAATTGATCCAGGACAGCAGTTTTTCTGTAACATACAGTCCGGCTTACAACTGCACTGACGACAAATACCCGATACCAACGTCTCATTTTGTACCCAATCCTGCCCAGTGTGTTCCACATACATATTGTCGCATTGTGATGGTTGTCGAGGACAGAATTCGTAGTAAATATTGACTAACTTCTTAATATTCAACGGTCCGTTATTTGTCGACAAGAGTGCGTCTTGAAGATACAGTGTCCGGTCCTTCTGTAATTCATCGTTAGTGAGAGAAGACTGTGATTGCCATATCACAAAATTGAAGAAAATAATTATTTGTAAAAATAAGCCTAACATACTTCCTTTTAGGCTTTGTATTAGTAAAATACGCTCGTTACATTTCTTCAATAGTGCACATCCTGGAAAGAAAATGAAAATATTTCTTCTTGGATGTCACTTTATATGGGAAATTGGCTTCCAATTATTTTTATACATTAACTACAGGACACGTTTTTACTAGTTATTCCAGAGGAAAATTTTAATATTGTTTAAAATATTAATAAAACATTTCAATATTGCCAAAAATAATGAATAAAATCGCGTTTTATTGACAATATTGTAAAATTATTGACTGAATGGTAATAGCTGCCGTCTCGCAATCTGTTTTCAAATTGAGGATCCTCTTATTAAATTTTATTCAAAATTGGGGAAATGCCGTTGTTATTAAAGTATTATCAATTGCTACAACAGGTGAAATAAATCAAGTATTTAGAGACTGTACTAGTTTTTGAAATCTGTTTGCTGGTAAAACGTTAATACAATACTTTGTATCACAAATTGTACAAATGGATGTCAAAGTACAGCTTTCCATTGGATGTATTCAACCATAGCGACAGTCAGAGATTGTGATTATGGCTATATATGTATATGTTCGTATAATAGCTCAAAACATGTTTGATCAATGGCACTGGCAGTGTTTCGAAAAATATCGGTCGATTAATTGCCATAAATATTAAAATAATATTGACCGTACTTTTGAGTGGAATCGTCAAACGATAATTGAGGTCATTACACTCTGCATTGTTAATTTCTCGTCATGCTTATATTAACCTAATGTTTATGGGTTAGGTAAGTATGCATATATTTGGAATCCGATGAACAAATCAGAACATTCATGAAGATAAACACGCATAAAAACAGGTGCACAATTTTGGAACCCCATCATGCGTACAATGTAATTTTTTACTGTTTAAATATGACAGGGTACGATTGTATAATCGATCAATTATAGACTACGTTTCTATCAACCATGTGATGCAGGAAGCCGAAGTAGTTATACCATAAAAACTACAGGGACAACTCCAGTAGTCAAAATATTATAAAATCATCCTATTCAAGGCAAAGCCCCTAGCGAGAATGAGCTCATGACACACATTTACAAACCACATTTACCAAGTGTTTTGTTAGTATGTATCTTTGACAACATGGCATGAGTATTTAACAACATCTTAATCCATTAATATATTTTAATATCTGTACAAACATAATGTTATTTTAACACTGATACACAACATTTGACATACCGTTCGCTTTCGGTGCAGCCTATCGTCAAATTCCTTCGCCGTAATTAGTTTTATACTACACCCGTGTTAGCAGTGTTTATGATTGAGCAAATAAAGGATTAATAGGCAATGTACAAGTGCTTTGTAAAAGAGTTAACTTTATTTTGTAATTATTGATTGTGTGGCCAGGGAAGCACGGCATCCACATTACAGATCATTGTGTCGTCATTCACCGTCCCTGGCGTAGGTTCCCGAACAATAACCTTTGAATGACTTTATGAAGAGTTTTCACACTTGCTCGTCCAACGGTCAATATTAATAGGGTCTTTACTATAAAAATGAAGGGCGCTGCTAAAGGGTGCAAAATACAATTTGCGGATATCTAGTTTGATTAGTTGAAGCCTCATGTCGCATCATTTGTCCCGAATGTATTTCACGAGAATGCCCACTTGATTAAGAACAAAACTAAATGTTCACTGACGTACTCATTAATGCAGTTAGTATTGATAACGCATAATTCGTAATGACTACAATTCTCTAACATAAGTGACAGAATATATTTGGGGTTTGCATGTGCTGCAATAATGTTAAAATTCAAACTTTTTTTGTTAGGAACAGTGACCGGCTTCGTGACTTTTCCAAAAAGACAGACTAGTTAATTGTTTCCAGAACTTGATCACTGCCCTAGAGAGCCCATTTATTTGCTCGGGATTTCATTAAAAACGTCCGACCAATAAGCTTTTTTGATCTATTTTCTTTTTTCACAACTGGACGAATAGTAATATTACCTTTTGTCTGTGTTTTTCCAAGTGGTCAAATGCCGATTTAAATTTTTGTGTTTGTAAGTAGAGTCAATCTATTTTTATTCGTTATTGCGGCAGCGTTTACGTCTTCCTGTTGTCGCCATGTTACCTGCATGTTGACTTGTGCGTCGGTAGGAAGAGCTGAAGAGATGCGTCATTTGGTCGATGCGTCACGTTCTTTTTTGTCAAATACGATTGTTATCTTTACTTTTCAATACGGTTTGATATGTGGCTTTTATTTTTTTATTTCTATTACAGCATAATTGTCATTATTATTGTCTGAAGATGCTGACAAGAAATCAGCTTTTGAAGTCGCTCATGATAATGATTTGCCGACTGTTTGTGTATATGATGGATGTCCTGAACAAGTCATTACTGTAGCTGTAGCAATAATATTATCACAATCTAAAGTTACAGAGTGTCAAAATTCTAATTATACAGGTTGTAATTCCACCTTTACCGACCGTTCTCTTGGATTGGGTATCAAGATAGAATTAGAATCACAAACTAAAGTTGTCCGGTAAGCGCAATGGTTGGTACACTCACTTTCCAACTAGGCGGTCCATGTTCGATTCCCTGCCTTGGTGGACTGTGGTCACCGAACTGGACATGTGGGTTTCCTGCGGATTTTTCGCCCCCCCCCCCCGAACATAGACCATACTATAGTATAAGTCAACAAACGCCCACCCCTAGTGAATTACTTTACGAACAACTCAAACCGCGTCCCACTTCCAGCCGGATCGCAACAAGGAAAGATGCGTACATTTTACTGACCGTTCAAAGGCGGTACCTTACAATCCTTGATAATTATACCTAATTTTTTATATAATATATATGCACTGTGCTGTTTGTGGAGTTTTGTGTTGTCGTTCCACGTTTCTTGTTTGTGATATTTTGTTTTTGTGATCTTTGTCTTTGGCGTTTACCCAAGCGGGGTTTATGTTTAAACTTTTGCTACTGAGCTTGTTTCTGTAGTTTTGCAGTATGTGCAAGGGTCAGGCTTCATTCAATGGAACTCCCGGAGGACTAGAGACAGTTAAGGATATTGGTACGAACATTATTTCTTTTGTAAGTATTAATAAGCTCATTTGTGCAATATTTTTGGTATTTCGTTTGTGTAATATAAACTTCAGCTTTATATACTAATGAATTCAATTTTAAGGAAGTTATTTGTTTACTGTTATTTTAATAAGATATTTCAATTGATAGTTAAAGTATAAATAACTGAAGAAAAGGGAGGCAGTAAGACAATTTGTACACATTAAATCGCCGAATTTTTACCAAACGACATTGGAGTTTCCCATACATTTCTTTATGATTAATCATGGTATGAACCTCGGGCTATTATTAGACATGATCTGAGACTCTTTCATAGTTATACATGCAAGTTTTCTTCTAGTTATCTAATCTTAAGTGATACTGAGCCTTTAAAGTCGTGTTGTTGAATGCAGAAAAAAGAGAAAATCGACTGCAGTAACTTTGTGCTAAAATATGAAATATGTTCTTCCATGTTTCTTGTTTGTGATTTTTTGCTTTTGTTTTCTATGTCTTTGACGTTTACCCAGTGCCATTAAACCGGGGTTATGCTTAAACATTTTGCTACTGAGCTTGTTTCTGTAGTTTATCACATAAGTATTAGTCTAAAAATAGAAATGTACACAATGTAACAAATAAAAGTCATGGAATCCCAAGACATCATTTGTGGTCATCTCGCTGTAATATGACGTCATAAATTTCATTGCAAATACAAAGCATAATTATAATAATTATTTGATCTGTTTCCATGGCATTTGATATATTCTAGCATGGTTAATACAACTGTGACAGTCTTTCAAGATCCGAGATCAGAAAATGGCAAACTGGTGTCAAAACGTCCAGAAGTGAAACGGTATGTGAGTATCTTTGTAGAAATTGTGCAGTTATAAATGATTCGCTTTGTTTGTTTTTTAGGTTTAATTTAATCTACTTTGTTAGACAAAACGTATGCATCCCTACTGCCAGAGCTTACAGGGCAGACCTGAAAGCCAAATATCTAAAGCTAGCAGAAGTAACTATTCCGAACAGGAAGTATTCGTCAATACGTAATTACTTGTTGATAATATCACGGTCATATCGCTGACAGTTCCTAGGGGGTAACCCAACTTTTTTTCAAACATATATTTAAATGCGGGTGCGGTTGGTCTATTTTGATTTGTATATTTTTTAGTGTCAGAATAGGCTTAGACTTGATTTTCATGAATTATGTTATGCTGGGCTTGGCACTGTAGTGTCCCTTGTAGTATTTGATTTCATCATTGTGTTCTTATCGCAATAAATCACTAAACAACCTCACTGCCACATAACTAATCAGTTGATGATTGCATACTATGCAGCAGGTGTCTCTTTTGTTATTGGAGTGTGATTTTATTTCTGCAAGATTTAGTGGCAATATTTCGAGAAATTAATTTTATACATGATCTTTTACATTCAATTAATGCCTTTCTGGTCCCTTTCTGGTCGTTTAAGGAAGAGTTTAAGTCCGTCTTTCATTATTCCTGGAACCGGTCATGCACGTCCGGTCAATATAGCCCATCTACGTGCCAAACGAGTTACGCGCAACAACGCTCAACGTGCTCTTATTTCATTATGTATCTTAAAAAAAAACATTGCAAAAAAGCGCAACTAATTTAAATGACATAACAAGTAACAGTAGAATACGTCACACGCGCTATTCTCCGTCAAATGTGTATACAACTGGAAACAATAAAGATATTCAACAAGCTACATCTGTTTCCAGTCCGGATACGTAAACAATTAATATTTGTAAGTGAATTCTAAAGTCATGGAGTGTTCATCAGCGTCCATACCCGAGAGGTTAATGCAGATATTGTAATTAACAAGCTATTCGCTCAGACCTTGATGCTTCTAATTGTTTGTTGTTTTTTGCAATTTCTACTATTTCCTTGGATCAATATTTTATATCTTTTAAAGGTCGGTTTGGTACAGAATACCGGTAAAATTAAAAAAAAAAGTTATACTTACCTTATATTTATTTATTTCCTCCAATTATGAAGAGCAAAACGTATTTACAATTGATAAACATATACAGTGATATCACATAATATATATATATATATATATATGTAAAGTACATGTTTCATCTGTTCACATTTACATAATGTGGTTGAAAATCAAGCAATTCATAACAACAAATAATACAAAATACAGTAATGCATAATTAATATCGGATATAGTACATCACATACTAGTTTACATGTACACGAGAAGTACATTCAGATAAGGCGCTATAGTTTAAGCATAACACCTGCAACCATTACATCGTAATTAGTTAAGCAATCGTTACTACTTTCCGAAGCAACACTTAACAAATACTGGCACTGATCAGCATAGAGCATTGACATAAACTTGCGAATACCATACGCTTTAATGATAGAGTTCCATACTTCGTTCTGCCATTTGTCTCTTATATGACAAAGACCAAGAACATGTTCAGTCATGTTTTCAGTCAATAAACTGCACAAGTTACATCGCTGTGGATATGGGCGTGAAACAACGTTTCCGATAGCATTTAGAATTTTTACACATAGTGGACGATCTTTTGGACTGTTTCTGGCGATTCTCCAAAGAGGGGAGCATTTATTTTCTTGCACAACATTTTCAAGTGCTAGGTTAACCCCTATGCTCGTTATATCCACAAACATTTTATGTTTTACCGGACGAGTTACGTTAATGTCAAGTAGCTTCTTCCATGCAAACTTCGATGGAAATATGGCATCATTTACATATATATTTAAATAGTACAACAGGTTATATTTTGTTAATAGTCTGTAAACGTCAGGTATAAATCCAAACTGTTTATCTAATTTCAGAAATCGCACAAGCCTATTCACAAATAACTCCTTGGCTAAAAACTTGCATGGAAGCCGATATAACTGGCCAAATAGTTGAAGTTTCCGATAATCTATCATTGTTTCGATATCTGTCATATTCAATGTACACAGTGAAAAGTTTGATGACATACTTTTGCGGAAACCTTGCATGTGCTTAATACAATGACGATGGGCAACTTCTAACTTTCTCATGTCATTTGCCGAGTACTGATTCCACATTTCACATCCATATAATGCCTTTGGAAGGATTTCACACTGGTAAATTGTCCTCAATGTTATAGCACTGATCTTTTCAGGACATATGCCACTACTACAAATGCTAAAGTAAGCCCCTCTTAGTTTAATACACGCTTCGCGCATTGATTCTGTGGCAGATACATGTTCATCACATGCAACACCCAGGTGCATGTATTTACCAACGGTGGCAACTAAATTCTGACCAAGTGAAAATGTTTGCTGTGGTCTGGTAATGCTACTTGGGAAATTACACACAACGACTGAGCATTTACCTGGGTTGTAAAAATACCGCCACCGTCTAGAATAGTCCCAACAGATGTCTAGCATGTTATCCAGTCCCGTTTTAGAAAAAGACATCAATACCATGTCGTCCGCCACTGTCGGGCAGCACATCCTCTGGTCATGGATACAAAGACCATTGACACTATTTTCCAGTTCCCTGATTAATCCGTCTATGAAAAGGAGGTACATTAACGGTGAACTTTTCCCGCCCTGTCTGGTGCCTTGTAAAACTGGAAATTCCTTCGAGTGGAGTCCTTGATGTCTTAAACGGTTAGTCACATTTAAATACATATTTTAAAACGCAACCAAGGTATTACTGTCAATAACTGTGGATGAGGTATCTCTGTCACGCTCCTTGTTTAGCTGAATAAGCTTGAATAAAAGACCGTCGGTCCAGACACGATCAAAGGCCTGTCTACTGTCCAAAAAACAAAGGTACACTGTTGACATATTTTCTTTAGCAAAGTGCAGACATTCCCGAAGTGAAAATGACGTCATGATTCAACCAAGATGATCCTGAAATCCACCTTGCTGTCTGTTCAGCTTATGAGTAATAGAGTCCTTACATCGACTTAGTAGTACTAATTCGTAAAGTTTGAGCAGTGTAGAAGACAACGTGATAGCGCGAAAGTTATTGGGTCGTCTTTTGACTTTTTCCCGCCCTTATGGAGTGTAATTATTTCACCACGCTTCATCAAATCAGGAATATATCCTAGACGCAACATACTAGTGTACAAGTTTGCAAGAGTATTGGACACAATGTTTCGCCCATAAATCAAATGTTCATGCCTAACACTATCTGGCCCATACGCCTTTCCATTTGGTAATGTCTTTATCGCGTTTTTCAGAACTTCAGGTGACACGACAACTTTTGGATCAAGGGTAATTTCCGCAAATGACTGCTCCACCGCCTCTGTTATATGTTCTGTCCAATTCTCGCCAAACTCGGGTGATTCTGATGGGGAATAAAGTGACTGAAAATACAAGCCTCACTGCTCTGTAATTTTCTCCCGGCCTCTGCACATCTCCCCGTTAAACTTAATTCCATCACCAATCTTATTCACAGAGCTATTCTTTCGCGCTTTCACTGATTTCCAGCTATCACGTAGCACTTTCATATTTTTCTGTAGAATAGAGAGCTCTTCCGACCAATATGGTTTAAGGTGTCTCTTGAAGATCCTTTCTGGAAATGATTTACTCGAACATTCTAACAGTTTATCACATACACTTTCATACAGTTTGTCAATGCCCCTTTCGTCACATGGTTCTATAGTAAACTGGTTTAACTCATAATGCAATAAAGATTCATAGTGTTGCCGGGCCACCTCTGACCTCTACAGGGCGGTAGATGGGGAACAGAACAAACGTGAATTCGTGCCAATCATTTTAGTAGTACCTACACCATCGACGCATCGTCATCATCCTAAACAATGCATATATAATGAAGTATATAATCTAACACAGAACATGTACAAATACTCGACACAGAATTTCAGATAAACAATGGCGCGATCATTTAACAATACATTGAAACAATGTAAATATATCACGACATACAAAAACCTATGACAGTATAAATCAATACAAAGATAACAGATTATAATAACGGGATTTAATGAATTACCTGCAGTATTCGAAATAAGTAGCTGCATAAATTTGATAGAAAAGCACCGTATAAAAATGGCGTTGTACGTGAAGATTTATTGACTTAAAAGTGAAAGAAGTAATAGGTTGATTGGTTAATTTAAAACACTGACGTATTAGTTTTAGGTTAATATATACTATAACTCGATATTTAACAAACTACACTACACTATATGTAAAAGTTACCAAACCTGATAATTTACGGGGCGGAGTAATAAATGAGAATTAGGGTATTTTAACAAAATACGAATAAATATATTTGTAACACTTTTATTGAAATATAAAAGTCACACCCTATGACACATTCCCCCCTGTAAAAAAATGTCGTCCCGACATATGACAAATATAGAAAAGTCATATATGAACGGAGTAATTATAACAAAATCAAACATGATTTTATATAGTGAAAACACACTAAAGTTTAATCAGGATAATGATTACAATATTCAAACAAACTTAATATCCATCTTATCATCTTACAAACACAAGACCATACATCAGCATTCATGAGCATACATCATCATCATCATCATCATCATCATCATCAATAATAATCGTCATAATCACCATCATCATCATCATCATCATCATCATCATCATCATCATCATCATCAACAACATCAACAACATCATCTGCAGATGTTTAGTCTTCTTGGTGGGCGTCGTACTCGCTGTGAACGTCGAACAACAGGTAAGTCATCGTCGGACAGCATGTCATCGTTGTTACCAAGTCGACGTTGTGGTATAACGTACCTGGGTGGTTCCAGAGAGGTTTCTTCGGACTCATCTTGCAAAGTTGTTATGTCCCGTGAAAAGCGCAACGGAAGCAATAAGTTGCGATGAAGACGATGAATCTTCTTGCCTCTCTGGGTGACGTTTCTGACGAGCACCAGATAACCAGGCTGAAGTTTCGATGCATGTGCTTTCTGATCGTACTGATTCTTTTGTTTTGCAGCAGAAGACATCGCAGTTTCCCTCGCCTTCTTGTATGCATGTTGCAGTCTTTCATGGAGCTTCCTTCAATATTCCTTCTGGTACTTAGCACTTATATCGTCAGGGTGCAGTCCAAGAAGAGCATCTAATGCAAGCCTTGGTTGGCGGCCAAACATGAGGAAATATGGCGAAAATCCGGTACTGCCGTGTATCGTCACGTTGTATGCATGGCAAAAGGGTGCAACGTACGACTTCCAGTCGGACTTTTTCTCTTCATCAAGTGTCCCTAACATCTGGATAAGCGTTTGATTGTATCGTTCAACCATACCATTACCAATGGCATGATATGGTGTGGTCTTTGATTGATCTATTCCTGCTATGCGACATAACTCGGCAATGAGATCGGACACAATGTTTGGACCTTGGTCGCTATGAATTCGCTCAGGAAATCCATAGTGAACGAAAAACTTCTCCCAGAGTATACGCGCAGTGGTCCTAGCTGTCTGGTTGGTTGTTGGAAACGCCTGAGCATACCTTGTAAAGTGGTCGGTTACGACAAGGATATTCTCATAACCACCTTTACACTTTTCCAGACCAAGGAAGTCAATACACACTAACTCCATCGGCGCTGACGAAGAAATGTTAACCAGTGACGCTGACTGAATTGGCGTTTTCCGGCAAATGCACCGAGGACAGCAGCTGACCTTCTCTCTGATGTAGGTGTTCATTCCAGGCCAATAGAACCGCTGTCTAATTAGTGATGTGGTCCTGTCTCTCCCCTGATGACCATCATGCAATGCCTTGAACACAATATCCCTTAATGCAGACAGTAACACAAGCTGATCGTACTTCACATCTAAGTACTTGCCTTGACGATACAAGACACCGTCCTTCAGAATAAGGTTATCCCAATCTCGTGAGTACTTAATCACAGCTGTAGATACGTTTCCAGACTTTTGCTGAGCAAGAGGTCTAGTACCACGCTGAATATACTCGTGGACAACTGAAAAGGTAGCGTCGTTCATCTGAGCCTTCCTCCAATCTTTGGTACTCAATGAGTAAGCTTAAAGTTCTTCTTCAGGTATATTGTCTTCAACATCACCAACTTCTGGTAAGCTGTCCGGATTCACAGTACTAAGACAAAAAGGTGTCTATTCTGGTGATGAAGTTGTAGCAATGGTAACTGCTGCGATGGTGTCAACTTCAATCTGAACACGACTCAAACCGTCGGCATCTGCGTTTTGACGTCCAGCTCGGTAACGTGGAGTAAAGTTGTAGTTCGCCAATGCAGCTATCCAACGTTGACCTGTTGCTTCGAGCTTTGCCGTTGTAGTCACGTACGTGAGAGGGTTATTGTCGGTGAAAACCTCGAATTCAGTGCCGTAGTACGTGGAATTTCTCCGTAACAGCCCATTTAAGCGCAAGAAATTCCAGTTTATGTGCCGGGTAATTGTTCTCACTTTGATGGACGCACCAGTGTGCAGTTTGAATGGCTTCGAGTAGTCGGCGTAAGCCAGAATTGGTGGATTGACCAGCCTTTAATTCATCAAACGCATCCTGCTGAGCCTGTTCCCAAACAAATGGTGCTTTCTTTCTTGCTGTTGATGTTTTCTTTGTGTTTTTCGTCGGATGTCCGATCAACAAGTTGTTCAATGGACGAGCGATATTCGCGAATCCTTTTACAAACCGCCTGTAATAGCCGACAAATCCAAGAAATTGTCTGACCTCTTTGACCGTCTTTGGTACAGGCCACTTTCTTACAGCTTCTGATTTTTCGGATCTGTTTCAATTCCATCACGAGAAATCACATGCCCAAGGTAAGTTGTCTTGAATTCACATTTGGAAGGTTGTAGTTTTAGATTGTAAGTCGAGAGAAAACAGAGTCCAATTTTTCAAGGTGTGAATCAATGTCTTGCGAGTAAATGATAATGTCGTCCAGATATATTAGGCAGTCTTTCAGATTCAAATCACCCATGCATCTCTCGAGCAGACGTTGAAATGTATTTGGATCCTGACAACAATTGTAATGTATCTTCAATTCTTGGGATGGCATAACTATCTCTTTTAGTTCTTTGGTTTAATTTCCTAAAATCTATGCAGAATCTGATCTTTCCGTCCTTTTTCCTAACAATAACTACATTTGAAGACCATGGACTTTTTGATTCCCTAATTGCGCCTATTTCCACCATTTCTTTTAAATGCTCTTTCACTTCATTGTAAACTGCAGGTGGTATACTACGAACAGGATCTTTAAATGGTTCATTGTTGCTCAGGGTATGCTGTGTTTGATTTCTGAAGTATGACCAAGATCTAGTTTACTTTTCGGAAAGATACAATCCCATTTTTCAAATAGCTTATAAACCTTGTTCTTTTGCATTTCGTTCAATTCAGATTCATCTAACTCAACTCCATACTTTGTTTTTGCTTCTTGATCACTTATTGTTTTGTTTTCTTTTTCAGGTGATGCTGACATTGCTGCTGACATGGGTTTCGAAGGATCTTCACAGTTACTTCCTTCAGCTGGCATAATTCTGATTTTGCTTTTATATTTATAGGTCTTGCTGTTATGTTGCAGAGTCTCACAGGTATACGTGCATTAACACCTTTGTTCTAGCATTCAACAACTCTAGGACATACTATAGCACTATGGCCATTGTCATCTTATTGTTTAGTTATAGCACTTTCAAAATTTCTTGATTTACGCAGAAAACCGGTAACCGTTCTAGATTTTCTAGGATGTAGAGTTATATTTCTGGTTGCTGTTACTCTACCCATATCTGCTGATATAGATAAAAATGCTGCTTTCCAAGGATCGGGTAAGTTTGTAATTTCATCTTCTTTCATTTCCCTTATGACATTCGTTCCAAGTAGAATTGGGACTTCTCCATGGAACCACTAATAGTAAGGTAAGTATAGGGTTTGTAGAAAAATCGGTTTCAATGGTAGCCTCAATATATCCGGTGTATGGAATTGACGTACCATTTGCACTCCTCAGGTTTAATTCAAAATCGTCTATTGGTTTTAGTTTTGGTTTACCCTCTATGCTATTATAATACTGTTCCGTAATTGTGCTAATTTGGGAACCACTGTCAATCAATGCTTTTGTTTCGATCCCTTCAAATTTAATGTTTGATACGTTTGCATTCCCAACCATTCTTTCGAGCAAATTAGCTACTATTTTGGGGCGTTGGTTTGCTTTGCCACTCTCATCAGTCCCTGTGATCAGAGCAGTTGCCCGTTTAAATGTCCTGCAGGTGTATTTGTGTTGTTTTGTTGTTGGTAATCGCCTTGGTTTTGGTATCGTCCTCTTGATGGTGCAAAACTCTTACCTCTTCCTTCTGATCCTCTATAGTTATTTCTTCGAGTTGGATATCGTCCTCGTCCTCCATATGATTCAATATGGCGACTTGGCTCTGCATCGGAGTTCTTTTTCGATAGTTCATTAATCTTTGCTTCCATTCTGGTCATTATTTCAAACATTTCTTTCATGGAGTTGCCTTGGTCATTTGTTTACTGAACATTGACTTTAGTTTCATTCTGCTTCAAGTGTTTCAAGTTCTTGTTCCTCTCTTCTAACCTTCCTCTTAAATTCTTCAATAATATGTTCGTCTCATAATATATTCTGGTTGCATTTCTTAGTTCAGTATTACTCAAATGTCTCCAAAACCTTGTCTTTAATATGCTCTCTTTTCTATCTTCATCTATTTGTCCTTTTACTACAGCTCTTCGAAAAATACTTTCTAATCGTGTACCCCAACTTGCAACATCTTCTTCTCTTCCCTGTACTGCTATATAAAATTCTTCAACCAAACTTTCTTCCGATTTTACATATCCAAAATTACTTTCAAGTTTGTCTTAAATATCTCGTTCCATTAGTGTATCATACCTCTTTTGCAACCAACTCATTTCCTTTTTAAATGTATCCTTTCCTGTTTTCTCTTTCTCTAACTGACCCTGTTCTTGATCTTTGATCGAGCTTAAGTGATCAATATCAACTTCACCATACTCAATGTAATCTAATTCGTCTTCACTAAAATTCTTTTTCACTTTCAGTCCTTCTGTATGTACATATTTACTTTCAAATTCATCTGACATAGTTTCGTTATCCGAATGTTCAATATCAGAATCCTTATCAATAAATGACAGCTCCTTCAACTGTTGTTCTAACTGTTTTTTTTCCCCCTTTACACTCTCAACTCTTTCTTTTTCCTTCAGCATTTGCAACTTTTGCTGCTTAATTTTTTCATCTCTTAATCTGACTAATTCAAGTCTCTCATTTTCTCTTACTTCCTTTCTTTCTCTTTCTTTTATTTCTTTTTCCTCCTTTTGAATTTCTCTTTTCATCTTTCTAAGCTCTCTCTCAGACATGTAATGAGCCATCTCTAATTTTAATCAGCATTGTATTAAAGTCACTTTATTTATGTCAAGACACAGTTTACTTGGCACTTCTCTTAACAAGGTAACCAATTAATTCATTTCATACACAAAGTCACATTTCACTAAACATAATCACTTCACATATACACAATATTCACATCAACACAATGTTATAGCAAACCACACAATTAACTAATGGCAAAACAGTTCACAACATAAGAACACAATCTTATTCAATCATACAATGTTATGCATATAACATGTCATCAATTATATCATAAGACTCAAACAACACCACATCTATTCATCTTAAGCAGTAAATTATGGTATCATGTAACCTCAAACATATATGGTACCGATAACTTCCCTTGTCTCTGCTCAACCTTATAAATGGCTTAGCATCTTTTTACATCAATTTTATTCAAGTGTACCATCACAGACTTCAATTTTCAAATTCTTAATTTAATTTTCCTGATTTTATTTTTATTATATTTTTTTCTTGCTCAACATCGATTCACAATTATCAGACAATTTAACAGTCACATCACTGACTAACATATGCACAGACACTGATAATTTCCTTTTAAAAAATATTGTGCCGAAATCTGGAATTGAACTCAAACAGCCTGGTCACTACAAATTTAATTGCAGACACTTACACCACTGAGCTACTGAGACCGTTGTAACATTTGGGACAAAATAACCAATATAACAAGAGTCATCGATTCATCGGGGACAAATCCGATAATGTCATCAGTATACCAATTAAAAAATAACGGTTTTGTACGAGAATGGTAAGCGGTATGCGTTGCGTATAACGTACTCGGAAAAACACGCGTTTATATCGTTCGCGCAAATGTCGTTCTCAATAAGCTAGGTTGATCACTCCTAAATTATTGAAAACGAACTCGGATTTCTTAATTGCTATATTCCTTTATCGTGATCTAGCAGACAGACATACGGGTTTTGTGTTTAACATCACAAATTTCAATCATAAGGAACAAATGTGCAGGTAAAATATAATCAAAAGCTTCCCCAGGTATTGATCTAAATCTACATGACTACGCTATACTGATAATCCTATTGTATACCTCTACTGTATGTCACCTTGTTATGTTAGTATAAGGGTCACTGATTATTTGACAGTTGAACAGGTGCTGACCTAAATTTGACCTATATATTGATGATTATCGAAAATAAAAATCTAGTAATGGGACTATCTCAAAAAATATACAGTATATATTAAAATTATCTATATATCACATGCATAACCAATACATACACAACATGAAACATAAATCACACAACATAAATCAATGCAATATTGAATTTAATGTATATAGTTAAGTTAATATATCCACTATAAATTTCACTTTGGTGTAGTTTCCTCAACGGTCCTCAATGGTTGATGAAGAATCCAAGCGCTTACAATGTGGGATAAATACGTATTTATGTTAACTAGTAAAGCAAATATTGGTGGGGCCCCTTATTCACTCTAACCACTTTTCTCAAACCACTCTTCTCTAACCACTCGTTTAGGTTATGCATACAAATATACGCCAATCGCTTTCTGTGACTTTGGAATGGAAGTCGATCTACAGGCGAAACACGCTTGCAAATGGATATGATAAGGGTGAGGTTTATGCACGTAATCTGGTTAAACCCCTAGTAAATTTACATTTTTCTGACCTTTCAAAGGCAGTACCTATCAATCCTTGATAAACATACCTAGTGTTTTATATATAGTATGTATGCACTGTGTTGTTTGTGGAATTTTGTGCAGTTGTTCCATGTTTCTGGTTTGTGATTTTTTTGTTTTTGTGTTCTATGTCTTTGGCGTTTACCCTGTGCCATTAAGCGGGGTTTATATTTAAACGTTTGGCTAATGAGCTTGTTTCTGTATGTTTTTACATAGTATTTCTTGACTTTAAATTATACGTGTTTTTATATAATCTTGGTCCATTCCAATTTAAATAAATGTTTTGTTTTATTTAATATTATTCAAAATTGCTTAATTCGTAGAAGTTATTACTTTTCAAATCACAAAATCTAGGCAATCAACTGCGCTAGGGCAATATTGTCATCCAAATATATTAAAAAGAAAAAGAAGTAATATTACAATTACCTAAGAAATGTTTCTTTTGATACGTTGATTATCAGTTATTCCAATTTATTTCGAAAAGCAATATAATATGAGGACTAAATCAGGTTTCAATTTCAGCCAAATTGATATTTAATATGACAAGGTAGCAATATACTAGCAATAACAAGTGTAACTTGCTCGATGTTTTTGTAGAATTAATTTTTATCTAAGTTCCTTGTTTCCACTAACATATCAATAAACAAAGAGTACTTGAACAGTCAAAGGGAACGGTCACGTTTTTCTTTGCTCTGTTAAAAAGTAAATTTATTATAGTTGATGTATATGTAAATGGACAAAATTTATGTTGTGTTGAAGGATTTATGGAGCTCTATCTGATGGATAATATTTCGTGTTGGAATATACAGTGACAAGTGAGTTATTCAGGGTTTTCTGGAGAACAATAGAAAATCAGCAATTAGGAAAGAATTACATTCATTGTGTTGGGATATTACTGGATAGTATTTTGTATATAGTGTAGTGGCCGGCGGCGATCTGTGATATTCGCTCAGTTGTGAATGACAGGCCCTATTGTGCACCGCCAGTAACTACTTACGATGGCCCAGGTCGGTGTGAAATACCGTATAGAATACGAGCCATGCATGGGGAACGACAACACGGATGTTAAAGTTCCTGTTGCCGAATGTTAAGATGTAGAACGCTTAAGAGACATTATGTTGCCTAGCAACGGCGTGCACAAACAAGAATCAGTGACGCAAAGAACTCGGTCAGATGATTTGTCAGGTGAACGGCAAGGTGATATAGCATGTGACTTGTCATGTGATGAGGACAGTTGCCATGGAACCGAAGATGACTTGAGTGACGTGGACGACGAGGACTTCCGGGTAATTGAAGAATATCGGACTCTAGTTAAGCATTACAGAGAACTTCCGAAGGAAATGTGTGTACAACAGATCATGCGTGATTATGCGTCGAGCGAAAGTGATCTTGAAAGACTGCGTTGCCATTATTTTGAGCATCTTAAACACATTGATGAAACATTTCCATTCGGCCAAACTGCTGAACTGAAGCGGCGGGTGTTCACTAGGAGTGGAGACCCGTTACCAATTCGGTTAGCAAGGGACATTTATAACATTATAGAGGTAACAGAGGGCGGTGAAACCTAGTGTACTGAAAAACATGATCAGCACCGGCAAGGGCCGTAAAAGCTCAGTCGCTTACCAAAAGGCATTGAAAATTCAAAATACAGGGCAACAGCCAGAGAAATGTATCTGTACTATTGAGTTAAGCATGCTAAAGGACACTGTTTCATCGTTACAGGCAGGTTTTATATTGCTTAAACAGTCGTTACATATAAATGACAAACTGATCTGAACAATTGGGCCTCACCAGAAACGTTTTGCAAAGTATAAGTGTGGATATACTAGAGTGTAAAAGTGCAATAAAAACTTCTGCAAGCTCGTCTGTAGATAAAATGACTGAACTTACTAGCTCATGTGTAGCAAGAATTACAGAGATGGAAGACAGGGTACGGAGCCTTGAGAGTTTTCTTGACACGGAGCATATTGTTACATTAGCGGCGGTGCCGTCTGACAGTTTTGGGACCATTGAAAATGGAGACTCTACTGTGGGGTTTCAGATGGCAGCATCTGAAACGTTACAATATGATGACGGCGAACAACGTGATAGACGTGTATGGGAGGCGGGGCCAGACCCCTTTATGAGCGGCGGCAACAACAACACCACGTACATTGAAACGGAATCGCACCCTATTCCGGTTAGGGTCACCGAGCTAGAAGACTTTCATGTTGTGCAATGCAAGCGCGGTAATAAACATTTCTGTGTACTTGGACTTAGTAGTGAGGTAAATACGAAACTTTTATCAACTGTCATATCGACGAAGGGGCCTTCTGTAAAAGGCATCCGTGTTTTCCCTTTAAGGAAAAACGCAAAGCGGGTACTGGTAAAGCTAACTCTTGCGTCAGATGAACAAACTTACATGTGAGCCGAGGCGGTCACACGGGTCGCTCCTGGAACCAAGGAATGGGTCG
This sequence comes from Mya arenaria, assembly GCF_026914265.1. Lineage (NCBI taxonomy): Eukaryota > Metazoa > Mollusca > Bivalvia > Myida > Myidae > Mya > Mya arenaria. The sequence continues at coordinate 1,968,651 of NC_069129.1, forward strand.
GTAACTTCAAGACCGGATGGGCGTACCGGCGTCCGCCGGGAGTGGGGCAATCGGATTACCTCATCGAGAGCGTTCATAAGTCATTTATAGTTAGCATTGTGATTGTAATTATGATTATGCGAACCATACTTATATTTTTAACTATATTTATGAGTCTGTGCAATCTTAATCTATTTACATGGAATGTTTCGGGAATTATGTCTAGTGCATCTTATCTTTGTGATGTATTAACTCAGGGAAATATAGACATTTGTGGTATATCAGAACATTGGTTGCTGCCATCCAACTCGCATTTCATGAACTCGATATCAAGTGATAACAATCATTATACATGTTGTGATAAAACTCGTAAGCAATGTGGGGTAGGAAAGGGCGGTGTCTCTATATTGTGGCAAAAACGGTTTGACCATTTTATTTCAACATTGAATATAAATGATGAACGTATTGTAGGTATTCAAATCCAAATTGTACCAGGACAATATATGTACATGCTCAGGCGTTTCCAACAACCAACCAGAAAGCTAGGACCTCTGCGCGTATACTCTGGGAGAAGTTTTTCGTTCACTATGGATTTCCTGAGCGAATTCGTAGCGACCAAGGTCCAAACTTTGTGTCCGATCTCATTGCCGAGTTATGTCGAATAGCAGAAATAGATCAATCAAAGACCACACCATATCATGCCATGGGTAATGGTATGGTTGAACGATACAATCAAACGCTTATCCAGATGTTAGAGACACTTGATGAAGAGAAAAAGTCCGACTGGAAGTCGTACGTTGCACCCTTTTGCCATGCATACAACGTGACGATACACGGCAGTACCGGATTTTCGCCATATTTCCTCATGTTTGGCCGCCAACCAAGGCTTGCATTAGATGCTCTTCTTGGACTGCACCCTGACGATATAAGTGCTAAGTACCAGAAGGAATATTGAAGGAAGGTCCATGAAAGACTGCAACATGCATACAAGAAGGCGAGGGAAACTGCGATGTCTTCTGCTGCAAAACAAAAGAATCAGTACGATCAGAAAGCACATGCATCAAAACTTCAGCCTGGTGATCTGGTGCTCGTCAGAAACGTCACCCAGAGAGGCAAGAGAAAGATTGCTGATCGTTGGGAGGAACAACCGTATGTGATATTCTCCAAGCCGAATGAAGACATACCTGTGTTTGATGTCAGGCGAGATGTACCGCACGCAAAGAAGATTCATCGTCTTCATCGCAACTTATTGCTTCCGTTGCGCTTTTCACGGGACATAACAACTTTGCAAGATGAGTCCGAAGAAACCTCTCTGGAACCACCCAGGTACGTTATACCACAACGTCGACTTGGTTACAACGATGACATGCTGTCCGACGATAACTTACCTGTTGTTCGACGTTCACAGCGAGTACGACGCCCACCAAGAAGACTAAACATCTGCAGATGATGATGATGATGATGATGGTGGTGATGATGATGATGATGATGATGATGATGATGATGATGATGATGATGATGATGAAGATTATTATTGATGATGATGATGATGATGATGATGATGATGATGATGATGATGAATGCTCATGAATGCTGATGTATGGTCTTGTGTTTGTAAGATGATAAGATGGATATTAAGTTTGTTTGAATATTGTAATCATTATCCTGATTAAACTTTAGTGTGTTTTCACTATATAAAATCATGTTTGATTTTGTTATAATTACTCCGTTCATATATGACTTTTCTATATTTGTCATATGTCGGGACGACATTTTTTAACAGGGGGGGATGTGTCATAGGGTGTGACTTTTATATTTCAATAAAAGTGTTACAAATATATGTATTCGTATTTTGTTAAAATACCCTAATTCTCATTTATTACTCCGCCCCGTAAATTATCAGGTTTGGTAACTTTTACATATAGTGTAGTGTAGTTTGTTAAATATCGAGTTATAGTATATATTAACCTAAAACTAATACGTCAGTGTTTTAAATTAACCAATCAACTTATTACTAAGTGGCTACTGGAGCGGCAGGCTTATGCGTTTTCAAACATTAATACATGTACAATATGCATTGGTTTCACTTGAACTACCCAATAAAACAATAGATATAAATAACGCCGGAACGGTTTGAGCAGTAACAGACGAAGCATTAAGAAATGGTGAAACTGCGATGAAATGTACCTAATTTTCAAGGCAACATGACAGAGCGATCGAGCTTCATTTGAAATGTAAATGAATTGAAAACAAACAATTTCCACCAAGTTAATTTGAAAACGGATGCTAATGTATTGTCACGCTTGCACATTTGTATTATTAAAATGTAAATGATCTTAGAGGATGTAGTTACAGTACGCTATGATGCAGTATAATAAGTATGTTTTTGTTCCAAAGGTTTCTCCTTTTATTTTTGTTTGGCCTCAGTTGTTGTGTTCTGTTCTTGCTAGATGCAGCCTAGCGAAACACAATTACATTTTGTGAACAGTTAATGAAATAGAAAGCATTAATATATTTCATCAAGCAAAACGGCAATTAAGAAGACAATTTTAAGGATCCGCTAGTGACAGTCATAAAGTGTTCAGAACCACTGCTGCATCTACTCTCAGACTCAACATCACTTGCACTAACATGGTTACAGAAAATTACCAAACTGGAAAGATAGATATGCATGAGACACTATTAAAGAATAACACTCGCAACAGACATTCCGTAATATATAAAAATTTGACAAAATTGACAGAAGCTTATGCTATCCCGTCTAAGCGTCGAATAACCAATTCAAAACTATTGATGCACGAGGAAAACTACTAGTTTACGCACGAGTTACCAAATCTATATATATCTGTCCTTTGCACTGTCTGACTTCCAACGTCTGTGTTTTTAAGCAATCTATCAGACACGCCATTTACAACAGCTTCTGTAGCTCCGTCAGCACTAAAGGAATGAATACCGTATTGTTTACTATCAATTACCAGCAACTTTAAGATTTGCAATTCAAATTTCCCTAGCTTTATTGTAGGAAATGGTTTTACCCGAACAAAGGATATGTTTGTTCAATTAACGTAGCTGATATTACGAAAAAATATAATCACCTTAATTTCCATTAATCAAGGCTTCAGTGAGATATATATCGAGAAAATTAAAGAAGACAAGATATAAAAAGCCTTTCGCTGATCAGTTTTACTACAATAAATAAAGACTTCTGCACAACCAGTCAGAATCTTCGCATTAGATCTTTTTAAATTCGAGAGTTCACCAAAGTAAAAAAAAACTGCAAGCTGAGTAGGCATATACTTATAAATCTTAAATCCAACAAGTCTTTTGTACCTAAATGAGCTATAAGTTTAAGCGAATCATCTTAACAAATTTAAGATTTTTATTTAACCGGTTGTCTAGAAACTCACAACAAAATTTTTTTGGTGAAAGACCCCTAATGTAGAAGAAAAGGATCAGTAAACCCCGATATTTTGTGAATAACTGTTCAGTTCACGACTTAATTTGTACCAGGTACAAATGGACACTCTGGCTTAACAGGCCGAGTAAAAAACAAGCAAGACAACAATAATCCGCATCCGCTCTTGGGCAGACTTTGGATTAAAAAATAATTAGAAAAATGAAGAAACAAAACATAGTTTGACAGCAATATTTTAGTGATAATCAAATGTTTAAACCTTTCTCAAAGGACACTGAAGTGCCTATGCTGTGATCTCCCCAATTCTAACAGCTCGACCGTCTTCGGCATGCTTCAGGGTAGACCTCGTAAATAGGCTTTAAATAAATCGGAAATTTAATGAGGCCGCCAGCGATTAACTCAATTATCATGACTCTAAGTAGACCCATTCGATAAAGTAACCAATGTACTGAAATAAACACGTTTAACTAGTGTCTTAAAAACGCTTTGGGGAAAATTAAACTACACGACCATTAGATGTCATTACCTCTCCTCCTATGTCCCTTGAAGGTTGAAATCACATTCTCAATATGGGCGCCGCCATGATAGACTATTTTTAAACACCCGTATTATTTGGATATAGACCGAGTTGTTCCGATTGTGATCTCCCTTGAAGAGCTGAGAAGAATACTGTTCTGCAAAGGGAAGTAACCGCGGTTAGGAATCTGTTAAGTATCAAGGTTAGTGTGTTGGACGAAAATGGTCGCACAAAATGAAGCTAATATATTTGGGTCCCACTGAAAAGAAAATATTTACAAACCGTATTATTATAATGTTTTAAAATATTACGATTTCAACAAAAAGTGCTGCAATTAAATGTGAACTATTACTTGAAAGTAACAACATGACCTTTTAGAATGACATAACGAAATACACACGCGTGTTTTTCAGCAGAACAAGGGCATACTCGATAATGTCTATATGTGAGCTATGACAATAACAAAGCATAGATATAGAATTATTGTCTTGTCAGTTCTTTTGTAATGGAAAGAGCTTCACAGAGGTACAAGAATAGCTTGAACATGCAATCTGACGAAAGTACATTCAAACACAATATTTCATGTATTGCTTATATGATGGCTTGACCTTAAACCTTGACCATTATTTAGGTCGTTTAATAGTCATTGTATACAACGGCTAAGACAATGGTTAAGACAAGCCGGTCATGGCTCATGTTATGCAACTTTTTAATATGCACCAATGAAAAATAAACATTTCATTAGTTTAGGTGCTCTGATTTGTATTCCTCCGTCTGCAGATAGAGTCATAGAAGTACTTGGGGTTTACCTATAAGTTTATTATTATTTGTTTTATTGTTAAGTTTCCTCAAGTTAATGCATACTTTGATAAGATTTACCTTTTACGTGTCAACTTTATTCAAGATTGTTAGGATAAGAGGGAGGTGTGTGCATATAAACTTGTCTAAACCCCCAGGAAATTTACATTTTACTGACTGTTCCAAGGCGGTACCTAACAATCCTTGATAAACATACCTAGTTTTTTATATATAGTATGTACTGTGCTGTTTGTGGAGTTTTGTGCTGTTCTTCCATGTTTCTTGTTTGTGATTTTATGTTCAATATCTTTGGCGTTTACCCAGTGCCATTAAATCGGGTTTATGTTTAAACTTTGTGCCACTGAGCTTGTTTCTGCAGCTTTTCGCATTGCTTAGTGGCCCGTATTTATAAACCACTCATGATATAAATGGCACTCCATACAAAGATATAACAGTGATGGCAACAACAACAAAACTAACATGACATCTACATCTACATACACACTAAACTACTTAAAGAGCTGCTTGAAATACTGTGAACGAATAGACTTTACCGAAATCTTGCGCCAAAACTCTGCAAGCAGACTGCTTTTTCACAACAACATAAAATATATATGTCAATAAGAGCAGTCAACACAACATGTTAGAAATGGGACAGACAACACCTTTAAGGAATGCTGAAATATTCACAGAGCTGCCTTTTTAAAAGTGTAAACCTCAATAATGTTACCCATAACATTGCAATTAAATGACAAAACACACTAGAATTCGATGAACATTATCATTTTACTGGTAGCAGTCAACACGAAATCCTAGAAATGGGGCAGACAACACCTTTGAAGGCGCAAAATATAGGTTAATGCGATTTTAATTTCAATCTTTAATGCTTAATCATGTTTAAATATGATACAAAAACTCATGTGAATTAAGTTCAGAAAATAAGCCAACGAACTAAACACGATAATGCATTGATTTTTTTTTTAAAACCACACCATCCACCTATAATGTGCGCCTTTAAAGAATGCTTAACTATGCACAAGGCTACCGTTTTATATTCAAAAGGCATACCTCATAAAATGTTCACCATAACATTGCAATTGTGAGTATTTTATGTCCAAAAAGGCACGTTTGTACACACATCCACAAGCAAATTTGGTTGTTTACACAAGTGCTCCATAAGAAACAGGGCTTTGACGTGTATATCATTAGGCCACACCAAATTAATGTTTTTATCCTCGGACTTTTGCCAAAAACAATTAGAGCGAGCGAACGAAGAAATGCTCTGTCATTTTTCATTAAACCTGAAGCGAGCGAAGAGCAAAAATGTTTTTTCTTATAATCAATATAAATGAGAAAGATTGTTCTAATGGACCTTTGGTATTTTTCTGAATACATAATATTTATTCATCCGTTTTTAGTACACACTGTATAAGGATGAACAACATTTCTAATATACTTCAAAAATATTTGAAGTATAACGATCATTCATAATAAAAACAAATGCTTCCTTAAGAAAAACGTTTAAAACGACGGATATAAACATACCTAAATCACTTTAACATCATTTGCAAACTGTATTTAGACATTCATTATGATTGATTTCAGTTCTTTAAAACATGATGTTTTACGCTGGCATCATTAAACATCAGACTCCATATACATTTAAATTTCTTGCTTAATTTCCTTTTGATTATCACAGTAAATGTGCTTATCGAAATGAAAAGTATAAGGGTATGTTCAGAGGACTTTTATGGTCAGCGAGATGTTTTTATAACCCTGGATTATGATGTAAAAGAAAATAGAACTTAAGGATATAAACTATGGTTAGGATTACCTATTTGGTCTATCCGGGTTAATATCGCTACAAACTAAATAGTATAATAGTATTTGTGAAAAGATATTTGTTCGAAACTGTTGTTTTGTCAGAATTTGGTCGAAAACGATTTTGATACATCAACTTGGACCAAACAATGAACCATGTACCTGTTAAGTGAAGGTCTTCTTCAACATCGTCGTCATAAGGTAAAATTATGGTCACTTGTATAATGACATGAATCAAGCAATACGTAATTGAGTCATTGTTTATCATTCCGATTTCCATACAAAAACAATTACTTATAACGCAATATTATAGCTACCAGTATCAGATACTGTACGCATGTTTCCTTGCATAATTATTTTATTCAATTAATGATCTTTTAATGCATGAGACGATGAACAATGACTTCCAGCTTGGTCAAAACACATCTTTTATCAAGAATAATATTAAATTTCCAAAATTCGAGCCACAGTGTCTGTACCGGAAGCCGCCATTTTGATTGAATTTTTGAAACCAATGCTAAACCGATCGACAGAATAAAACACCACGTATCGATTACTTCCCTTTACAAAATCACTAAAACTAACGTAGAAAAATTATAATTGATTATTTTTTCAGCCTTTTAAAAATATCCTAACAAAAAATCTGGTTGGCAATTAAAATATAGGAACGGGCGCCCAAAAGAAATTAAAATACTTTTTTCAAAAAACTAGGAGCGGTAAATCCGCGGAACGCAACATCAATTTGGTGTGGCTTATATACACGTATGATCAGTATGGACACATATTGCGTTATAACTATGGAAACAAATCCTCGGATAACATTTTGAGGGTATGCTTTATGTAATTGTTTAACCATTTTGATTAGTCATACCATGAATATTGAGCTTGAATATACTCTATTATATTTTCTGTCAATTTGTCAATATTTTAGGTATATGAATTTTCTCAACTTATCTGACATATACCCTTATTTTACAGAAAAACAATCCATTGCTATTAGACGTATAATTTTTCTTGTTTTTGGTAAGCTGGCAATATAGGCTTAATACCACAATAATGAAGGCGGATCAAAAGGTCCACATATATCAAACAACCCGTGCATGAAACAATGATTTCGATCTTCTGAACATTCCCCAATAATAATAATAGCTCTTGTATATGGAAATATATTTCAGAGTTATACTTGCAACATATATAGTATATACTTATTTACATTTTAGAGAGCACAGTGGAAAAGTATTAGAATTATATAGTCGCTTGTATTAAGCAGATGCCTATAACAACAAATTCCTTAACTTAAATTGTTTATTATATATTTTCAAACATGATGAACAATAAGATAAACCTATCTACGATAGGTATTTGTTGAAAGATGGACCATCAGTTGTGCGACGTTGTCCTATATTCATGTATACGTGCACACAGGCAAGACCTTGCATTTAAAGTATGTGTTATTTTATTCGTATGCTGACTGATAAAATATGCTGAAGTAGTCATATATTTGTAACATATATATAAGTGTAATTGTTGTTTTCAGATAGACTGGAGATGTTTTGAAATGATTCCTTTCGTAATTATTGCTTACTTTTAAAGCTACTTTTCGCAAATAGGCTAATTTGCGAACTCATAACACACACTGAATACATGAGAAGTCCCCCAAACTGAAATTCAACTATAATAGATGTAATCAGGCTAAGAAATAATATTATCTTAAATTACAATTTATAAGAACCGCCCATTCAGCAGTATTTACTTTATAAATCATAAAACGAACTCTGTATCGTAAACGTTTGCATATGACAGTAATCGACATACGAACAGACTAGAACAAAAGAGACCAGACCGTTTATTGGGACGTTTACAATACTACAAAGTTTAGTTTATTTTTAATAACAAATACTATTTAAACCTTTAAACTTCACATGGATAACATAATATTTTTTTATTCATGTTCTTTTAATAAGCAAGACAATGAGGAAACCCAAAATAACTTTGTTCCATTAAGTATTGTAATTAAATAATTGAAATAAGCATTACAAATGATTCTTTCGTTTATTTCCCTAAGTTAGTATTTATAATGTAGTTCATGTCTGGATAAAGTTAATATAATACCTATGTTCATTAATTAAGTTGTATCTAGTCTTAATCACGCTTATGAGGTTAGTGTTCTGGAAATTTGCATATCAATCTTTGTGCGAGGCTGTTGTCTTATGTGCATTCATACCGAACAAGGCCAGAGTTTATTAACGCATTTAAACGTTTGTACATAACAGTAATGTTTGCGTATTTGTTTGACAATTGTACATGATTTATATGTGTGCGATTTTGTTCTTTCATTAAATATAAAAAAGACATTCCTTGGAGTGATAAGCCGCATTTGAGGAAGACACATTTCAATAAGGTGAGTGATCGAACATCTTGCAAAATTAATATATTGATCTGTAAACAGACGACACCATATTGCAATTGTGTCCTAAAGGAATTAATTTGTTTAATGCTGATGCTTGTTCTCAATTTTACAACAATAAAGTTAGTTTTATTATTGTTAAATATGTTCAGAAAATGCTTATGCACAGCAAACAAAATTGGCTAATTCAATGTTAAGAACATATTTTAAAAAATCAATCATAATAGAGATCCTATCAGACTGCCATGTGTATTCGTCGTACTTATTTGTATTTGGCGTGTTGTTAAAACAGTATGATTTAGTAAAGCTATTTAGATGAATATGTTGTCTGTTTGTGTTGTTTGCATTTGTCCAGGATCTAAGAACAATGTAGCTAATCGGAGCGCGTGGTATTAACAACGGACCAACCCGATGAATGAAGTTAATGATGTATGGTCATTAGATTGACTTTGAGTTGCATTTTGAATACCCTTTCTGGTGCCCTTATGTAAGAACCTATGAGTACCTTTATGAATTTGCCTAATATAATGGTATAAAATAATCATATTCTTTACTTACTCGAGTTCAGTAAACTACGTTTTCTGCATGCTTTCCAACTACTTAGTTGCATAATAATATTAACCAGGAAAACGTTAAAGGAGGTTTAAAATTATTTTTACACAATTAATAATACTTGTGGTTTAGCCATCAGAAGTATACTTCTTGGTACTACTTTTTGTTTTGTTTACTTTTTAGAAACTTGATGATGTTAACGACTCATTTAATTTAGATTTTTGGTTGATTTCATACACTTATGTTTATTTATGAAAAGGGTGAATGATTGATGAGGCTATTTATATGAAACTGTATCCTTCTATTTATGAAAAATGCAACAGTGCGTTTTAATTCCTAAAAATGAGCATAAAATATGGGCAAATTCATATAGATAGTGTTCGATGTAAATATTTGGTAAAATATAAAATAGTATTGTTTTCTGATAGCTAATAGAGGTAAATGACCAAACCTGTATTATAAATACAGTTATCATAGTACGTATTTTTGCGCTTTTTTCATATCAAAATCTGACGTAAAATGACCTATTTTGCAATTGTTAGAGGCCAAAATGTCTTGTTGTTGCTTTTATATTTTTTCTGTCTTATTTCACATATTCATTTTCTGCACATGAAGCCATTTCTAATGATAATATAGGGTCTTCATGTATTCAAACATACACATATTTATGTATCGGATACCTTGATGTTTTTCCTTAAAGAATGGTGGAGAAAGAACTAACCCCAGATGAGGTTATAGACGCGTTAGGTGGATGTGGACGATTTCAATGGCGCATCAATGTCGTGGCACACCTTATGAAAACCATAGTGGCATTCAGTATAAGTAGCATGATAATCATATCGGCGACCCCAACGTGGCGTTGTGCGGACAGCAAAGAGTGCACAAATTTGACTTTAATCAACTCTTACAATGAATCAACCTCCTTTTGCCCAACGAAAACGTGTACCATAGGAAATTCATCATGCAAGAACATTCAATTTGATGAAGGTCTGAAAACCATTGTTACTGAAGTAAGTTTATACTCAGGTAATACTTTATGAATTCAAGCTCACATGTGAGCAGAGTACTACGTTAATACCAACCATTTTTGAGTACGTCTCCTGTATGAATAGGAATCAGTATGTCGCTTTTAATAATTTTGAATGGCAATACGACTGTGCCAAATGCGTTACTTAAACATGGAGCCAAGTGTGTTCCTGAAATCGATTGTTAGCACTTTTATGATACACCACATAATAATTGAATGTAAAAGACCATTCAATGAATCTTGTTAGTTTACTGTTATGACCTTGGTAAAATGTTATTTCACACTTAATGTTGTAATTCGTAGTTCGAGCTGGTGTGTGATCGCGACTTCATACCAAGTACCACAATGTCAATACAAATAGCCGGAACGCTTGTGGGCAATGTCATTGCTGGGCAGTTAGGAGAAATATTCGGACGAAAACGTCCGTTCTTCTTTGCGGTCGTTATCCTTATAATTGCAAACGTCATCGGATTTTTTGCAAACAGTTGGATTGTGTTTGCTGTCTGTAGGTTCTTTGTTGGACTTGCTGCTGGCTCTTTCATGACAATGAAATACGCATTATTGTGTGAGTTTTCATTGGCGAACTGGCGAGCATGGATAATAGGATTTCCTTCTTGGCCAATGCAAGCGTGTGTACTGGCTTTCCTTGGATGGCTCATAAAGGACTGGCGCTATATTCAAATTATGACAGCAGCCATTGGAATTCCATGTTTGATAGGATGGTGGTATGTTTTACATAATTTTGTTTGAATGAGATTCGAACACTAAAGTGCCTGTATTAACGAACGTATACTAATCCCGTATATTTAAATCATTCTAATTATGATATTTATTTCAAACCAAAGTTTGGCATTTAGTTTAAACTTGTTTATTTAACAATGACCATGAATCAAGTTATTTTGACACTATATTACTCACTCTTGTTGGAACGTTGTTATACGAGAGTGTAATCTTATTCTGTGGGGGATTCCGGAGACCCAGAGGAAACCCACTTGACCGGTTTGGTGACCAATACCAAACTCACATTCGACAAGCCAGGAATCGAACCCGGGAAGCCTTAGAACTGCTCTTACCGGACAACCGTTGTGTGTGTGCGATATAGGACGTTTGTGGTTTGATAAGATAACGAATTAAACACAGGTGTGGAGTTGAGTACTCACCCATATTGAAACGTCTGGCTGACTGTTCCAAG